>NC_057889.1:15159577-15467160 GCF_019740435.1 Gambusia affinis | reverse complement strand
TGAAAAAAGTTGTTTTTACATGTTTGACCAAGATTATGAAGCTATTGGTGTATTTATGTGTGCTGTGCTGGTACAGTTATTTAATACATTTGTAATTCAGTAGATTCATGTCTGTGGTTTTTTTTTTTTTTTTAAAAGAAAAGTTTTAAGTCAATTCAGCTGTTTTTCTGTATCAGATCGGCATCATTTCTGTATCTGAAGTGAAAAACGTGGATCTGTGCATGCCTAATTATCACAACCCAGTTTATTAGCACAGAGTCGCAATGAATCCTTTTACAGCCTGGTTAGATAAAAAGCTTCTAGAAAGTTGCGTTTTGGAGTTTGTAGTAATTAATGTTTGTTGATGCTTTAATTAACCAAATATATTAGAAATTCTTTTTGTGCATTGCAAGAAGACTTTGGACTGAATCTGTTCCTCAGATGCATTAGTGAAGGAAATTTGCAGGATCCAGCTCCAGTGTTACGGAACATTGTACAAGTAGAGTGCAAGCGAACAAGTGCTTTGATGATTTTTAGGTTAGTTTGGTGCATCAGGAAGCGACCCGAAGGCAAATGACTGCTGAAATGTAGGCCACAGTGTGTTGTCTGTCTGTGCGTCTGGGGGAGGGGGCGCTAATGCAGAGCTCATTACTTTCAGCCCATCTGCCTCGCCGCGCCACACACCCTCCTCTCCCCCGCACTTCCTGGTCTTCCTCTGAGTCTATCGGCTCACAGCTGAGCAGCTCTGTCCTCCTCCTGGAGACTGGAGAGCAGCTTCATGCAGACGCTGGTGTCCCCACTCTGCAGCGCCTGGAGGAACAGCTCCGTGTGCTTCTTCAGCCGGTCCAGCTCGCTCTGCGTGCTTTGGTTCTGCCGGAGCAGCTCCTTGGTGCGGAGCGTGATGTCCAGCAGGCCCGACTTGCTCAGGATGTTGTACGTGTTGCAGAAGCGCTTCCTCTTGGTGTCCGGGTTGCCGTCGCTTGCGTTGCACTCCATAGAGGAGATGCTGTCCAGCGTGAGCGCCTGGTTCTCGGAGTGACCGAAGGCCAGGGCGTCGGCCGCCAGCGAAGGCCTCTCTGTGGCGGGCTTGGCGCCGCTGCTGGCTTCTGCTGCGGGGAGGGAGAGTCTGTTCTGGAGCAGCGGGGACATGGTTCTGGGAGTACCAGGAAGACTGGGGGAAGCCGCTCCGGAGTTGCTGGTGCTGCTACACAGAGATCTCTGCGTCTTCTCTCTCGAACATTGTTCCCAAAGGTTGGAGGTCAACAAGCTACATTTCTCTGACCCCGATGTAGAAGAGGTGGTGGAGGAGGAGGAAGAAGAAGAAGAAGAAGCGGTTCCTCTTCCTGAGGAAGCAGAGCTGTCCCCAGGATGAGGGGCGATCTTAGGGTAGGATTTTAAGATGGGAAGATACTTTTTGGAGCGTCTGTGCTTGGAGGTGGTCTTCTTGGAGGATGGCGAGGCTTGACGGGAGACCACCGGCTGCAGAAAGACCACCTGCGGCTGCGGCACCACGGGCTGCACCACTTCCACAGCGGGCCTGAAGCCCCACGGCTTCAGAGAGGGCGGGTTCTCCACAGGCTGCAGAGGAAGGAGGGCGACAGGTTTACACATAGAACCGCTTCTACTCTTCATTTCATTTCCAAATCTTTAAATGCTAAATTAAACCAGGTGATCTTTGGGGACAAATAACTTGTTTACATTAGTTTTATGGAAATGTCCTAAAGAGACAACAATAAACTCAACAGGTTTCTGACTCCTGGTGTTCCTCTGAACAGCTCAAACATTTTCATCACGTTCATTTCAGCAAACTGGAATCAAATCAGTAACATTTTAAAAATACATTTTCCATGTGCAACGTCGATATCTCAGTATTTTCTACTGCATCAAAATCCATCTCAGAAAAGTTGAACAGTATATCAAACAGTCGTCCCAGTGTTATTATAACTGATATTGCATTTGCAAAGGACTACTTGGATGTAATATTTAGTCGGCTCTTATGTTGAAACTCGGAGTGCTGAGAATTCAGCACTCCGAGTTTCCTGCTAAACTATAATAAAAGGTTTTTTATTTTAATACATTTTATCTTAGAGAGCACTCAAAGACCAATATAAAACATAAACATAAGAGTTTATCTGATCAAATTATCAAAGTTGGGACTTGCAGAAAAAGCAGAAAAGTATTAACATAAAAGTTTAAGAAGATTATTTGGATCAATTGTGATTTATTACTGAAATAACTGTCAACTGATTTAGTAATTGATTAACTGGATTATATAGTCAATAAAGGCCATAAGAACATCATACTTAGAGTAGTAATTAAGCCAAACATACATACATACATACATATATATATATATATATATATTTTTTTTTTTTTTTTGGGTGGCATCATTTTAACTTTGTGGTTAAAATTCAGGGGGAGAAAAAATCTCCTTTTGCTATTCAGCTAATCCAATAAATACTCAACAGATCAGCCCTACACTGTATTGATGTTCAAATTAAGCAGAGATTGAGATTAAGTCTAATAAGTGGTTAAATAAAAATAAAAAACTCAGCAGATAGAATTGATAGAACATTAATCAGAAGTTGCACATTTCAGAGCGGAGGTTTCATCCTGTTACCTGCTTGAGCACAACGTTGTTCATTATGATCATAGGCGAGAGTCCGGAGTAGGAACCTCCAACCACAGCCAGCTGGGAGGGCTTTGGACCTGAACCGGCACCCGTCGCCCCTTTCTGCCCTCTGGGCTGAGGAGAATCCTCAGAGTCTGTGGTGTCCATGGTGCTCTGGTGTTCTGAGCTGGCGTCTGTAGGGCACACAGAAAATTTAGCTGCGGTTCCACCGGGACGTCTGGAGTTTTCCTCAGAACGCTCTACGGGTCGGGGAGAGAACCTGAGAATCCAGAGTCTCTTTCCGAGTCCACCTGGGAGCCTCCGCACTTCATGATGCAAGGTCGGAGACTCTCTGCCTTCCTCTTGGTGCTCATCATCCTCGTCCTTCTTCGCTGTCCTCTCGTCCACAAGCTCCCACAAAACTAGTTCGGCATATCAAATGCGAAAGCTGCAGACAAAACAACACTAAGTTGACCCACTTTTCAAACAGGTGGCGTATGACGCTGTGGTAAGTAGCTAAAAACACAAGCAGCAACATTGAAAAGTTGCATGTAAATATTGGTGATTACAACTAAGCAACAAACTAAAAACACTACAAATACTTTCTTCCATGTTTAGTTGTGATCGCGTTACGTTATCATCTCCATTTTACAGTGGACTGCTAAGGTAGCAGTGCTACATCTGTCTAGATGCTAGATGATAAGCTGTCCAAGAAATTATTGCAATAAACAATAATATTGTTATTTTGAGATCATTTTCAAGAGACATATTGAATTGGAACTAGAATTCAATAAGCTGCTAAAAAGTATCTTGCAAACTATTACAGATGCTATTCTTTAGCAGTATGTCTCTCCCTGTATCTCACATTTTTATCCCTTTTCTTAGCAAACCAGCTGAAGCAAGGTCAGGTTTGACGGATCAGAGTAGCACTTTTCAAGTCTTGCCACAGATTCAGGTCTAGACTTAGTCTGGGCGACTCTTACACATGAACATGCTTTGACTAAACCCATTTCTAGCTGGATTTTCACGCTGCTGGAAATCCAGCTTGCAGTTATATCTTGCAGTTATAACTGCAAGATATAACTTCTACATCTCTACAGAGTGATGTTGTCAATATCACGGTCCAGCCTGGGAATGTGTCATTTTTCCAACCACTTTTAGGGTTGGAAAAATGCCAGAAGGTTTCAGGTTTGTGGGATGCACAAATAGTTGTTGTTGTCTCAGATTGTTTCTACCTGAGCTCAGAATCTCTGCAGCTCCCCCAAATCTGCCGCAAGGCTTCTAGCTGCTACTCGGCTTCTGGATTTTATTTAGAGGTATCAGAGTGAAGAGGTGTTTTTTTTTTCTAAA
This sequence comes from Gambusia affinis, assembly GCF_019740435.1. Classification (NCBI taxonomy): domain Eukaryota; kingdom Metazoa; phylum Chordata; class Actinopteri; order Cyprinodontiformes; family Poeciliidae; genus Gambusia; species Gambusia affinis. Next base: position 15,463,220 of record NC_057889.1, on the reverse strand, counting down.
TATTTTTTAACATAATGTAGCCACATTTTCTTTAAGGATTTTGGTATTGATCCATCAAATAAAACCCAGAAATGTGGCGTTGTAACGTGACACAATATGGAAAAAGTTCAAAGGGAATGAATACCCAAGCAAGGCACATGTTGGAAGAATTTAACCATTATTTAATTTATAAACATTTTCTGGATAATCCGACATTGACGTATACAACTGGATACAAGTTTGACGCTCGTCCTCAGTCTTCACTAATCCTGACGGTAGTGTAAACGTTGGCAGAAAACCAAACTTCACACACGTAAATTACCAAGCAGTGTGAAACTCCATGTTTGTGACTTAACAAGGACAAACAAATTAGCATTTAATAAAGCGGAAAAAGTCGACAGCATTATTTTTTCGCCGAACTGTAGTGAGATACTTAAAGCTTACGGTGCAGAGGCTAAGACATGCTAATGAGGGACGACTCCCATGAAGTGTGAGTCGTCTAAAATGCTGGAAAAACAACAATACGGACATTACAGAGAAAACAAAACAACACACGTACTTTTAGTTGAGATGTTCTTCCAAAGAGGCGGTATGAAAAACACAAAATAAGGAACCTTTATTCGGGTTGAAGTAACGGCTGACCCTTTTAGTCTTCCTCAGTACGGTGGTTAACTGCAACCGCCCAGCTTCAGTCTGGACGGGGCTGTTCCACGGTGCTGTACACGGGACCCAGCGCTCCTCCCCCGTCCTCTAGCTCACATGCGGAGCACGGTGGCGACAGTCGACGGCAGACGCTCTCTAACTGTCCTGTTTGCTTCAAAACAAAAAATGTGTTAATAATAGTAAATTGTTTCCACTTCTATAATCCACCTTTTTTGTTATTTAAACCCAAAACGGGATGAAATAATATATTTAGTTCAGCTGTGGCTCCATATTTGGTGCTTGAGGGCGTGGCCACGTCAGCAGCACCCGGTACGTCACATTGTTTTAGCTGCCACCCCTTCCCATGTGACCACAGTCCGGGTCTCTGATTGGCTGGAGCCGCCAGCAGCTGAAAAACGTGACTACAGCCAAATGTGTGGCAAGTTGAGGACTACGCGTTTGTCTTGCCATTGGGATTAGAACTGTACACTGAGCTGCCAACGTAGAGCAGCACAGTGACGTGAGAGCGTCTGGTGTATTAAAAGTTTGGCCTGGCGGTAACCCAAGCAGAGCTGCTAGTTATCTCTGCTGCAGCGTGTCTCGTCGAGTAAACAAAGCTCTGTTTTACTTTGCCCATAAAAACAAGGAGGCAACACGTGCGCGCATTCTGCTCCTATCTTAATCTTTATGCACATCTTTACGCTGAGGAAAATTATGAATCCGTACTTAGGGAGAGCAAATCTGAACGGCTTCTGGAAAGAAAAGGTCTTTCATATTCAAAATCTCTTTTAAGTTTAAACTAATGCCACATTTGAAAACAGAAAATCAAACAATGGCTTGACTTTGACAAAAAAAAATTATACCAAGTTCACTCTGTTGTGCTGCTAATTGAGACACATAAACCTAACCACATCTGTATCATTTCACGTTTGTGCTAGTGACAGAATGCTTTTTAAACGGTATGGGAAGAGCCAACCAAGTTCTTCACAAATGTATCCTTGGTCATGCTACAACTGCTCAGTTTAAATGTGACTTTTCTGTGAAGGTCTCAAAAGTTTTGTTAGACAACCTAAGTGAGCAAAACACATCAAGATAAAGCAACAAATCAGCCAGGACAAAACAATATCCTAAGCTTTGAACATAGAGACAGTCAAAGTCAAAACCTAAATCCAACTTGGAATATGTGGAAAGACAATGAGGTCATTAAGGTGATCTGATTAAATTTGAGCTTGTCTGCATGTAAAAATTGCAGTGCTGAACTGGTAAGAATTTGAAAACTATGAATCCTTTCGTGTGTTTTCAGTTATGCCCACCTTCTGTTAGCGTATCACATGAAATCACAAGCATACATTAAAGTTTGGTGTTGTTACATGAGGTGCAACATGTGAAAAAGCTTAAGGGTTGTCTAAATGCCCTGAATGTCTCAGAGTGTTTACTGACACTCAGATAAAGACCATAGGGAATCACTGTTGTTTACACATATTTTTATTCACTGAACTCATTATTTAATTAAACAAAACCTTAAAAAAAATACACATATGCCTTGCCGATTGTACATTATTCGTTGTCTATATATATATAAAAGTTTAAATAAACGTCTTCTGTGTTCTGTAGTTTAGGTCCATTGTCCAAACTTCACATGAGAATATCTAGGTGTGAAAGACTAAGTTGACTTTGGTCCAAAACAAGTAGCAGCCAGGATCTAAGGCTGATCCTTTTTCTTTGATAAATAATGAAGAGAAGCTTGCAGAAGAAGAACTGGCCTCTGGGGGGATGAATGCAGGAAGTTATCTATGTACAGGGGATGGAAATATTGATCCCAAATGACGTTTCCGTCGATGAAGATGTACCGTCTAGTGAGAGAACCGGCACCTGGAAAGACAAAATACAAGGAAATCAATTCAAACCGCTGTGAACTGCATGACAGCATCTGTTGTTCCCTTATTCCAACTGAATTTCAGATTCTTACTCGCTTAGAAAACACCTGGTGTTCATTTGCTTTGGTTTTGTTTGATGCATTGAAATGCTTGAAATGAATCTAGGAAGCAACTAAAAGTTGAGATGGGACTCTGGCCAAAATGGGAGACAGATGGAGCCAGTGGCGGTTCTTTCATAATTAGGACCCAGAGTGAATATTTCCTTCCTCCGCCCCTCAAGTTTTAGGGGTTGGAAAACATCCAATGTATTCCTGCACAGAGCATGTCAAATATTCTCTGTTTTCCCAGCAGCCTCCTGTTGAGTTATGTTTAGTTAAAAGCGACAGAAAACGTGTTCAAGGTGTAACAGATACGTTTTTATATAGTGCCCGTGCATTGTTATTTTGCAGAGAAGAACGGGCAGAAATGGGATTCTCTAGATATGCAACAGGCTGCTCAGAGTGGGGTACGAATCTGAATCCAGGCCACACTTTTCAGATTCACAGAAAACATCAAAACCCTTCTGCTTCGCTGTTGACAAATCCCTTGTGTTCATCTATCACACAGAGTTTTGCACTGAAGTTTGGAGTTGTCGTGACAACGTGCAAAAAGGTTAAAAAGTCGGTGAATATGTTTGGAAGGGACTTTTTGTTGACGTTTTGGAGAGTCGATAAGGAGATAATGGATCTAAATCACATTTAAATGTAGTGAAATGATCTCTCTGGCACGTGTGAATCATGAACTAACGCATCTGTATGTTTCCAGGGAAACCAAACATACTGTTGAATTCAGCGGTACCCTCCCAGTGACCCGAAGTCCCAAAATAACCAGATTCCAGGTGAAGTGGTTTGGAAAATGCACGCGTTCCTACTGCTGCATTCTCCTTTTGTGAAGCAGAGGCGCTGGCGACGCCCTGCAGGCAGTGCTGCAAGCTGTTGACCTAAATTCCTCAAACTCTCTCTCTCTCTCTCTCTCTCTCTCTCTCTCGCTTCCCCAAAAAGAAAATGGCTGGTAGTGACACCACAGATGCAGATATTACTTAGCACTGGAAGAGACCATTAAATACCTAGAAACATTCTCCTATTTAATCGAGATAAAGAACTTAATACAACATGAAGTTGGGTAAAGTAAAAGTAGCATGGATGTATACTTTGTTGTCCCCAAGGGAACATTTAACTTGGACATCATACGCTAAATAAAGCCGTTAAAACACACCAGTAAAATCAAAAACACATTTTGCTCAATAAGATATCGCACATTCTCGCAAACATCGCAGCGAGTAAACAAACCAAGAAATCAGACCAGAGCATCGGCAGCATGACAAAACACCACGTGCCTCCTTTATTTAAAATCTGACTGATGTAGGGACCAACTAAGTTTGAAATCTTCACGGCTTCCAAAACGTTTGCCAGATGGTTCACAGTTCGCGTTGTGAGTTGAGGATGTGAGCGTCTGTAACATACAGTATTGTTAAAAGCATGACTGGTATATAAGTTTTAGCTATTAGATTCTGTGTGTTATTGACTTGTTTTCTTTATAAAGTAGATCCTATTGAGTTTATGGCTGAAAATACTTCCTCTGTTCTGCTCTCGACACATTCTGTTTCGACGGACTTGACGAAAATCTGCAGTGACCTGCAGTGACTGCAAGTGGGGCAGCACTGCTCTGTCTCAGTGGTTCTGATGAAATGCACAAAGAGGAGGGAAGTCATCTTCTTAAAAATGCTAGAACTATCTCCAATTTCTGCAGTCAGTAGATGGTTGAAATGTGGATATTACCATGGTGTCAGACCTGGAAATGGAATGGTCTGGTGAAAATACACGGACTGCACCTTAAAGTCAAGTTGCCAGAAAAACTAACTTATTTCATAGAATGGTCAAATATCCATCCTGGTATTTGACCACATATTGACGCCATTCTGTCAAGCTTATTGATGGCAACATGTGGTTTCCAAATATTAGTGGGAGTCTACTCATATGTTCGACCATCATTTATACCTAATGTACCACACCTAGTCTAATTTAGTAGCTGCTGGTCTTGTGGAGTTATTCAGTTTCTCTTCCTGAGAATCTTCCTAAATGGAAATAATTACTTTACAGAACCACCTAGAAGTTTGTTTGATTGCTTAACAAAAAGGAGATTGTTAAAAAGTCAAGTTTCTCCTTTAAGACTCTATAGTCACCCTGGAGTATCTCGGGATCTGCTCCAAACAATGTTTCCGGTGACAGAAATGAACTGATTTCTTTTTCCTAATTTAAACCTGTAGAATGTTTATCCTTGGTTTAACCTGTCAACGTTTCTGCGACCTTCCGGAAATGGCTTTGGATTAAAGATCCTCTAAAGTGATGAGCAACAAGGCAGACAGTACTATGTGTACTTTGTTCAAGATGTCAAGAAAAAAAACGATGACAGATGCCCAGCACAGACCGTGAAAAAGGAGTTAGATCAGTCTTACTTTTCACATCTTCTCCTTCTGTGCTTCCTCCTTCGAGGTCTGTCCCTCAGAGAGTCCTCGTTGCTGTGGAGGAGGAACAAAATCACCACAAAGTCAAAGATAAGTTCCAATCCCAAAAGAGAAAACCTTTCACTTACTGACCTTGTATTATTTCGAAACTCTTTCAGCCTAAAAGGGAGAACAACTTTAATATTCCAAGTTTATAGCAGCTAAACCGAACCAGGTGTGTCTGACATTAGTCTACCTCACTCCACACTCCTGATGCTCCACAAACGTGAGGTTGACGACCTGACTCGACCGACTCACCTGCAGACAGGAGGGAGGGTGGGGAAGTGAACGTTTCATGCAATCACCTGCGTCTGAACGCGCCCGTGATGGCTCCTCACCTCCAAGGTTATGTTGCGTTCAACGACGGGATAGCACTCCCGAGTCTCATCAATGCAGCAGCCAGAGCAGCGGAACAGCGAGACGCAATGAGGTATGTAGAAATCCTCCACGTCGCCGGGGAACTCCGTCTCCACGTTCACATGCTGCTCAATCGGTCGACAAAAGCTCTTGTTTAGCACCTCCGTGAATCCCATTGCTTCATAAAAAAAAGAAAATAAATAAACAAATAAAAAAAAAGTTAGGAGACACTTTGGATCAAATATAGAACAGAACAGACATACTTCAGACAAATTAAAATGGTAGATCTCTTACAGAAGGCATAAAATATATGCAGTACAAGCAAAAAACTATAAACGCTGGGTAGTAAATAATGGTAAGAAAAATACGCAGTTATATCAACAAGAATCAATTAGTGTGTCATTCCTACCCGCTGGCCTTTCCTTCCCTGGAAGATTGAGCATCTAAATAGAAACAAACAAATAAAGAAATAAACAAAAATAGATCATTTTGCAGAGCAATACGCATGTGTGGTCGCTTTTTATTTCTGCGACGATTAGGCCACAAGTACAAAGCAAATGTGCAGCAAATGGAGTTTGAGGAATTGCGTCTGGCAGTCGCACAGCTCCCTCTAGTGGTGGTGGTGGAGCATTTGATTTTTAATTTTGTTTTTTTTTTTTGGGGGGGGGGGGATACTAAATGTTGTTGCGTCCAGTAGGGCCCAAAATTATTCACACCCCGCAGCAGATTCGGATTTGAAGTCATTTAAAAAAAATTTTTAAAAAATCAAGCAGTAAGTTTGTTTTTGCGAGAGAATCAAACAAGACCGCTCTTTCAAAACTAACACCATTCTGTAAAAAGAGCATTGATTGTGAATACATATTGGTTAAATCCAGAAGAAATCACATTAAAGAAAAAGAATTATTACATTATTTTTCTGTGGTTCTAAACTCTTCCATGTTATGCATCTGTTTTTATTTACAATATACATATCAAATTGTCATTCTTTACTCCAAACCGTTACAATAAAGTCCAGTGAAAGAAACATGTTTGCTATTTTAAAAGATTACTTCAAACCTAACTCTACCAGAAATTGCTATAAAATTGGAATAAGATGTGATTAAGTGTTCATTCAGGGACATCAGGTAAACTGAGCTCTCTGATAATTAAAGGTACTTGGATTTTTCTGTTTGCTTAACCAGAGCATGTCTTAGAATCAAATCATAATTTCTTCCTGTAATTGCTGCTCTCAGTTAATTCTTGTGAGTAGTTGCAATGTGTTCCTGACTATTTAGGAAGTCGTGCTTAAGTCTGATGCAAGAGAACCTGAACCAGCTGCGTGTAACAGCTGCGTTCATGATAATAGTAAAAACCAGACGTCATTGCAAAAATAAAAAATACTATCACGCATCAAAGTAGGAAACCCTGAACACCATTTTGGAAACTCAGTGTCACTGTGGAGATTTAATATTTTATTCAGTAGGAAAACAGGTTAAAATAATAATAACACCTTCTGTTCTATTAGCAGAAGCACAAAGTTTGTGGAGCATTACTGGGACTCTAAATGGAAATCTTTTGATCAAATGAGACTTAAGATGAAGCTTTTTTTTTTTGGCAACGAACACGCCCACTGGGTTCGCCATGAAATATAAGATAAATACTGTAAAGCCCGGTAGCTAATCTGTGATGCTGTGGGCTTTCTCTTCTAAGACTGCGGTTCTCAGAGGCGTTATGCTCTGGATTCTCTTCGTTGTTTTCCAGATGCCTGCTGTAAAAAGGAATAAGTAATATGTGTTCTGACTAAGTCGAGTCTCATTTCTATTTAAGGTTCTAGAGAAGAAGAAGAAAATAACGAATCTTTAGGAAAAAAGGGAACAAATTAATTATCTGGAAATAAATGTAAAATGCAGCATAATTACGGAACTAAACAAACGAGAGAACAAGAAAAATGTCTATTACTCCTCTGATATAATGCAGAGAAAACACAAAAACTGGTAAAATTAGCTATTTTAACTACCTTATTATTAAATAAAACATTAGTCAATTTGTTTTTGGCCAAAGTTATTGAGAGCCACTATGAAGGGCCTTAAGGGCCACTTGCAACTCCAGAGGTCAGACTTTTGCATGTGCTCAAAAGTACAGTTTGTGACTGTAATCTCATGAAAACTGTAAATATCTGAGAAAATGTGTGAAATCAGGTAGAATAAATAATCCTGCACAAACTCGTTCTGCTGCTTCATGCAACCCGGAGAGCCTGAAAAGGTCTACTTGACTGTGGAAAACCCCCCCCAAAAAAAAACAAAGTCGGAATGCACAAAAAACAGAAACATGGAGGAAAGAGTGAGCTTTTATGAATAAAATAAAGAAAGAAAAATCCTCTTACTTGGACTGGAGTCAGCAGCAGAGGAACCAGCAGGAGATACATGGCGCCACTGAAGAGGACGAGTCGACCCTGTCCTGTCTGCCAGGCAGTCAGGAAGAAATGAAAAACGTAAAACTAACGGGGCGTGGAGCGGCTGGGAAATGGAGCCGCCGCAGTTGCAAGAGGGTTTATATGGATAGCCAGTGATTAAGCGGAAACCACCGTCAGAATTCCTGAGGAAATTGAGCAAATGACTCCTTTTCAGACAAAATTGCATCGACTTCCGTCGACTTACTCATGGGCGATGAAACCTACATCTACCGAGAGTGTGCGACTCAAACACAGCTCTAGAAAGCTTGGATAAAAGTGAGCCAATCAACCATCGGTCATGGTCTGCTGGTTGTGCTGAAAATGTGTCTTTACACAGATTTGTTTTCTTCTCCCAAAGTTTGTCAGGTGTTTTGTTTTGGGAGATTTCTAATGCTGACATTACAGACCAGTTAAAAACCTTAGAATGTTACTGAAAAGTCAACATAATCCAGGAACGTGAACACTAAGAGAAACACAGTGCATAGATTATTTATTAGCAGATGGCTGTTTGTAAGTCTTCATGATGAATTTCCACCTACAGCTAATGTAAGCGGAAATTTTACATGTAGACATGAGATTTAAAATGACAATATTACATCTGACTATTAAAAAATATATATTTGCTTTTAGAATGCAAAAGTATGTTTCACACATGCTCAAAAGATTATTCTTGAACCTTTTAATAGGACAAACATGGCTTGCAATTTATTGAATTACGAATATTCTGGGTCAGCTGAATTTTATTTAAGGGTATTGGAGTAAAAGGCGACTGAATGGAAATCTAGATTATTCTTTTCAGGCTTTTATTGTTCTGTTTTTAATTTGGGCTTTTTCTCAGTAAACATCACTCATATTTGAGGTTTGCAACATGACAAAATGTGCAAATGGTTAGGTTACTCGTTTGTTTCATTCGCCACTCAGATACCAAATCATTTCTTTTTTTATATTTGATTGAAACTTAGGAAGGCAGAGGAATAAACTTATTTACCGTAATCCTCCCCACTTTCTTTTATATGCCCCACTTTTTTTTCCCTAAACGTAATTCTTTACCACTAATTTTGCAAAGCACCGCATCGCATCAGGATGTCCGTCATCCTGAGTGACAGACATGTGCAAATGAACTTAACTATGGAGATTGGTTCAGCCTGTTTTATTTCCTTTTCCAGGTTAAGAGTCTGTTGAGACTCGTCCAAGCTGGAAAATGGTCATCATGGCGTGTGTGACTGTCTGATGCGGTGTTGGCGATAAATACTCTCATGTGAAAAAGAAAAGAGGGGAAAAAAGAGCGGCGTTGCTTCTAACGACACGTGAAAATGCCGTGCCTCGTGTGACTGACACAAAATGAATTTAAACCATCAGAGTTCTTCGTTTCGACCTTGTAACCTGATCCTGGCTCTCACGAACATCTGCCTGCACACGGCCGATCAGGCTCCACATCTGTATCTAGTTGTTAGTTAAAGCCTTGTTTTTTTTGTTGTTTTTTTCTGATGTGGGCCAGGTCTTGTGCTGCACGGAAGACCCGAGGTTATCAATAACGGCGTGCGTGACTGTCGAAATTTAGCGCACGGTTTGCGTGAGTGTACAAAATTGTTCCCTCTCTCTGCTTTCACATTTCTACGGACGAGCTCAGATGAGCTTAAGTGCTGCTTACCGGATAATTGGACTGACTTGTTGTTGTTGCAGTCAATCTCTGTAAAGACGAAAACAAAGATGGAAGCAGCGCGCCATCTGACCACAATCACCGTTAACTCTGCTGTTGAGTCAGCTGAGCTCTCATTACACAAAATCTAGGCTTGTAAAAAATTATTGCCACAGACTTGGACACGTTCTTGCCTGTCCTGACTTTTAGAAACAAACAAGCTTAAAGAAAAAAAGAAAAAGAAAAGAAAAGAGTAACCAGGTTCTCAAATCTCGCTTGAACCAAAAGGTTTGGGAGAAGCAATGATTTAAACAAGGAGTCTTTCGAAAACTGTTTCAGGTCCGTCTTGTTTAACTGTTGGGTATTTTTACCAGACGGATGTGATGTTCAAGGCCCGGTGAGTGTCCTGAGAGAGGTACTGCTTGCTCACAGTTTGTGGTCTTGTTGATATTTTCTGACGACTTGGCATTTGAGCGTGGTGCAACCTCACGCAGGGAAGAAGTGGGATTTGATGCCAGACCAGTGGAGCAGTTTCTACTCACAGGGTTTTTTTTTTTTTGTTGTTTTTTTTTCCATGGCAGTCTGCCCTGAAGCTCCCATCTCAGGTTTTGTTACTTGGAAATGACTCTCAGGTGCCATAAAAGAGCCTGTGGGCTGATGGTGTGTGTGGGCAGGGATGACATCATTTCTCTGATTTTACTTTTTATGGGTATGTTTTTGAGTAAAATGAACATTTTTCTTTTATTCTATGAACTACTGACAACACGTCTCTGTAATTCCAAGCAAAGATTTTGCTTTTATCTGCAGGAGATGAGAAATGATCAACATCGTGAAAAAGATGCAGCGCTTTCAGACCTCAAATAATGCAAAGAAAACAAGTTTATATTCATTTAGAAACAACAATATTAATGTTTTAACTCAGGAAGAAATCAAAATTTGGTGGAATAATCAGGAGGTTATCAATGGGGTTCAGTGCAGTGGGCTCTTAATTTTTTCCAGAGCTGCACATCTCTCTTTGCTTCTACCGTAATCATATGGTAGAAGTAAAGGCAGCTTTTTCTGCATCCACTTAAGTTGCTTTAGCTCTTGCAGCTTTTCTGGGTCAGACCCACCACGTTCATGTATCCACTCACTTTTTCCCCAACTCCGATCAGCTGAAATGTAAAAAATTTGTAGAAGTTAAACGTAGAAAATCCAGGGGAATGACAATTATTGAAAAGTCCCTTATTGCTTGGCGGGGAGGTGGGATGGAAAAAGAACGTATTTAATAATCAAATTCTGCCCCATTTCAGATTATTCTGAATTATTAAAGAAATCCTCAAAGTGTTCTGAAAAGACACTTTCTTATCCTTCACCCACATAGCAGGGAGTCTAATTCCTGACCTCTGTCTACGCCGGAAAAGCAGAGGTCAGTCGGACAGCTGCTGCTTCCCGTCTCTGGGAACCGCACTGCGGATCAGGTCCCAGTTCCAGTCGGAGGGCGGCGGTCCTCAGCTGGAGCAGCAGGTGGGACAGAACAGCTGTATGAGAGCAAGGCCATGGCTGAAAAATGAAATCACCTGAAAAAGGGCGAACATTGAACAGGACCCACACCGAGACGCCTGGGAGAAAAATTACAGAAACACCTTACTTTCTGACTATAAGAGCCAAACAGGGTGCTAGTAATCAGAATTACATCACTGTGATGCTCTGTTAATTGTTTTCATGTCCGCGATTAAAATTCCAAACTAAGCTAATTCCCACACTTTAAGCTGCCGCAGATGCATTGTGGGTAATGCTTCTGGCTCCAGTAGCCTGACGTAACAGAGCAGAGTGATTTACGTGACCCAAAGGGCCAAACAGGTGCAACTCTGTTCAAGAAGGCAGAGATGAACTCCACAGTCAGCGCAGCGCAGTTTTTTCTTTTCCACCACTGACTGTGTGAAAGTGCCACACCCCAACAATATGCAGCTTACAATGTGTTTCCACTGACAACGTAATAGCGCAAATTGGAAATACCAAACATGCCAAATCTGAAAAAAAAAAAAAGTATTTTTTTTATTAAAAGTCTTTTGTGTAAGGATGAGATTTTCGGCTGCATCTAAATTTGTGTAAAAACGAAAACAAAAATGCGATAGAAACACTTTTTTCACCTCACTCAAGTCATGTGATCAACAACCGGTTTTTACTACTGACGGAAAAGACGAAGAAGACAACAGGAAGTGGTTTCTGAACAACTTACCACAAGAACAAACCTATTCACATGTTATCTTAATTGCACTTTTAATTAAAGGAAACATCTAAATTACGGAATTGTGTCATTGTTTTTTTTACATTAGGAGAATATTGAATATTGAAGTTTTGTGTACACTTGCCATAAAAACACAGCTATTCAGAAGTTCAGAAAAAAAAATCTGGAACTATTGCAATTAGTAAACCTCTTGGGGTATTGTGCAATACTTTGGTAATGAGGAACCTTTCTTTTTATAATCCATCATTTAACATTAAACAAGCTGATTTAATTGCCACCCTGCAGCAGCTATGATTTCATCTGGTTTCTTGGCTTTTTATCTCTTTTCTCTATATATTCAATACACATTCTGTCTACTTTGAAAGGTAAACATATGTGATATTTACTGACCATATAAATTTGTGGTGTATGGTGGGGAAATAAAATCTTGGATTAATTTTACACAAACGTAGACTACTTACAATGCAAACAATGAGATGTTTATTTCAGAAGCGCTTCAGAGGAAGGAGTCATCATGAGGGAGCGGTCAACCAATCAGGAGCAGACTTGGGGAACTTAAAGGCTAAGGCATTTTAGACAGCCAATAAAAAGAAGATCACTTAAAACATGTTATCCAACTGACTAAAAGTTCACATTCAAAGTGTCATACATCAAAATTGTTGATGTATGAAAAATGGGCTTTTATTTGCTTAAAATGTTTAGCACTACTTAAACCAACAGCTTATTAGACCCATTTAATTTGTGTCAAAATAAATGTTCTTCAATAATGCTTGTATCCCACCAACTGGATTCTAGTGTGATGTACAACAAATGTACAACAAATCAGGTTACAAAAATACAAAATGACTTGAGGTTGGTTGTGGAGGATGAAAGGTCACCAGTCTGTGTTACATTATAGCATATTTGCTCTATATGTAGCAGTGACAATCTGGGAAGTCTGAAGATTTACAGCAAATGTCATTTACTTTAAAAATATGAGATGCAACGGTAGATTTTTGCTTTTGTGGCAAGGTTTTCCCCCCAGAAAACTTGCTAAGCCCAGGGGTTGGGCGCCAGGGCAGCCATTCATCCAGCGCCGCGTCGGGTTTTTGAGTTAACAAATGTTTAAAGTTGACAAGGTAATTTGAAAATATCACTTGACAATTATGTGTTATTAAAAGATTGGAAGACCTGAACACCAACTATAAAGTCTTAAAAAATGCAAATATATCTTTAAAAAAATAATAATGAATAAAAAAGAAAGCAATGCTAAGCCTGGTGGGGGCAGAAGTAAAGTCTGGTAGCCCGCCAGGCTTACAATACACTGGGGTACACCATGGGTGGTGTCCTTAGGCAAAACCCTACAATCAAAAAGTGATTCTTAGACTTTAAAACAAAATAACACAAATCCAGCTGAGACTCAGTTCTGGAAATTTATTTGTATTTGTGATGGTTTACAGAGTAATTTTCAAAGGAATGTTCTGAATAGCCCAAAAACAAGACACACAAATGTATTATCAGGTATGTAAGTGAACTGCACATCAAGAGTGTCTAAATTGTGGATTACATCTTTCAAAATAGTGTTGGAGGAAAACAAACCTTTTACCTTCAGTCGACACTCCTCATCTAAATTTTAATCCATCCAGAATTGCTTTAACATATGGGTAAAAAAAAAATACAATCCAAAACCTCGAACAGCTAGGTAGAAACAATAAATAAGTGAAAATTGTTTGTTTGTAATCTCCATGGGTATTTTCTTCATTTTAACAGACATAGCAGTCTGATTGCATAAGAAACACTTTTAGTGATGAACAGATGATTCCAAGACGTCATCTTGAGAAAATTCTGCTGACTTCAGCAGAATTTCTCCTGATTCACAGCCAATAAAACTATTGAAAGTGCGAAGATACACGTACAGCGTTGTGACCGATGACATGTCTGCATTTGATATCTCAGCCCTGTGTTCATCTAATTATTAATAGCATGTGCAACTGCAAATCAATAAGGGATTGCTGCTACATTTACTATCTTAAGTGGAATGCTGTTGAGATTTCATTCATTATGGTGGGAATTTATGGATACATGCAAACCAGGACAACACAAATTAGCGTTTGAAGTCTTACCTAGTTGACATTCAAAAAAATCTGTGTGTGACGTCAACACATCAGTCCGAGAAAGTGTCGCGGTGTTAAAGATTACCGAACTGTTGAGCGAAAAACTATCTGGCCACGTGTCACTTCTCCATGGAGTACGCTCTCTTCATCAGTGGAGGAGGCGTCTTCCCTGCCTCGTAGAACGACTCAGGAGGTGGGGAGCTCAAGCAGCACCAGTCCGGGATCCGTCCAGTCTGGTTGTAGTAATCCCGGGACACCGACCTGCTGCCCAGAATGTCCTGAAGGGCCCCAAAGATGGCGCCTGGGGGGGGGGTTCAGGAGAAAGTCAAAACAAAGGTTTAGAGAGGGAACAACAGATGTCGAAAAGAACGCATTTGGAGCTCTGAAAAGTAGCTGACTGAGTCGTTTCTCCTAAGTGCTGATTTTGAAGAAATATTTTATCCACACAGCCATTTTTTTTTTTTTATCAATCTGCTCACTTAAAGAGTCAGCAAGAAAGCAGGAAATAACACTGAAAATGCTTTTTTGGTAGAGTACCTCCGAGCCAGGCGGTGCCGTTGGGCTTCGCCGGTGGGGAGTGGATGCGGAAGTTCTTGCTAGCCAGCACGTTGCTGTACTTGGGTTTCTCCACCAGGAGGCGTATCTCAGCCAGCAGGCGGTGCAGGAAACCGGGAAGCATGGCGGTGCCTCCGATCACCACCAGGTTCTCGGAGAGCACTTTACGCGTGTCAATGGGGCACTGAGAACAAAAAAAAAAAGGTTAATAAAAATAAAAACTACAACATCGGTGTGATACACTGCGCTTGTTAAATGACAGCGTACCTTCACCAGAGCGTCGAGGATCAGAGTCGCCACACTTTTCTCCTCGTTGTCCTGCTCAAACAGGATCTCCATCACCGAGTCCCTGCAAGACCGGACAAAATAACTCTGGTGCAGAAAAAAAGGATTCCGTGGAAAATTGCAATTTCTAGTCCTGGGAATTCTGGATCAACTGAAAACACTCAAAACCCGATTTTAGCTTGCTTTGTGTTTTTTTTTTTTTTTTTTTTATGTAAAATTTTATTTTGAATAATTCTTTGATATTTTTTTCTAATTCAAGGAAAAACCAGGCAGCCAAGCTCACCTATTACTGGCAATTTAAGTTACAGAATTTGATGCACAAACCTGTTTTTGTTTAAATATAAACTAATGGAACCTTTCATAATTGTTTTAAATAAATGCTACATTTATTTACAGTCTTTTCCTCTTGTCAATCACATAATTTAACCATAATTTCTAGACTAAATATAAAATATTGGTTTCTGAATTAAAGAATTGTTTCTGAATCGAATTGTTAAGACACTGAAAGTTTTGAAACGACACGGTCCAGACAGTAACTTACATGTTCTTCAGTGAGAAACACCACAAGAACTTGCTTAAGTTGATATAAAACGGCAAAAACTGAAACCAGATGAAAAGATCTGAAGATTACCTAATAGATCCTTGAACATGCAGGATTTTCTCTCCATCCAGAGGATAGTCGACATCCGGAGGAGGGGCTGGACGCTGCAAAGATACACAAGTTACACAGATTTCAGGAAACCTCACGACATCTAGGGTCCTTTTAGATTTATTTTTTGTGCATCCAAACATTCTGAGGAACCAAAACAGCGAAATGAAACCAGCGCAGCAAACACTCCTCTTACCTCAGCCGTACCGTCCAGGTTAAATTTGGCCTGCTGGATCTTGAGGCCTCTCTGCAAATCGCTGACAAAACATGTTCTGGCTGCAAGAAACAAGGCAGCACACATAAATCAATACACTCCTTCCGTGAACATCAACAATCTACTCAGACTTCTGAACTGAGGTGCTACTTGCAGACAGGCTAGGTCACCTATTAACAGCGTATGTGAAGAGAATTAAGCAGAAACAATGTCTTAATACCAATCTGATCTGTATAAACCACCCCGTGATAGAATTACGGCAGCAGCAATGCCTCGATGTTGAGTTATGCGACTCTGAAATGCTGATTTTTTGGGGGGGCTGAAATATTATGTCTCTTACATAATGCTGTAGCTGGTCAATGATCTTCATTAAGGAAAAGTAGAAAGTGCCAGTTAAACTCACCCTTTATGTCCTCCACTGTTTCTTCTGGGATGGTTCCTGAGGACAACACAGATGCATCACTTTTTATTGCACCACTAAATTAGACTTATGACGTGAATCCAAAGTGACACTGCTGCAGAGATGAATTATAACTACTTGGTGTTATATTTAATTAGGATTCAAAAACAGCAGGGACGGCTGCCATCTCCTAACCAGCAGCAGATGGACTTCAGAGTACGTGTCAGTCTTTATTTTTACAACTTAAAAAAAGAAAAGGATCAATACATTTATTTGAGGTCTGCTGCAATTTCCGCAAAGACTTAGGAAATTATTCAGCATGCTATGTTTGTTTTTTGTCTTTTTATTATTATCGATTTGAAGAATACAGTTTGGTTACCTTTGCTAAGAAAAAGAGGAAACGCCAACACAGACTTTGTGAATGCATAATTTAAACAAAAAAAAAGCAAGGGATTCACGGGAACGTTGAGCGGAAACAAGCCCTTCGTATGAATAGTGAATGATGCATTATGGGTCGCAGACATTTTTAGCCTAAGCTGCCTGTCGTTACCGATGACGGCCGGTACGCTCTGCCCAGTGGAGGTGTCCGTGTCCACGGTGCACTGCTCCACGAGAAATCCGCTCAATTCTCTGCAATAGGAAAACACGACGGAAACAACAAACAACGCCGCTTTAAATTAACCCTGACTGGCAAAACCGCCACAGTGAATTAAGTGCAAAATAAAATATTAACAGGCAACGAGGTACTGACTTGTGAATGGCTTTCCCTCCAAGAGGCAGAGCCTCCCAGGCCGGGAGGATCGGCGTGCACTCATAAATCTAATGCAGCAAAGTTAAGGTTGCTTTCAGAAAAGCACGCGCAGTAAATCTTGGTTGTTGCTTTATAAAAAGAGAGAGCAGTACAACCTTATTCACGAAAGAAACAGAGAAAGTAAATTAATCCCAACCTTCTTGCTTACAATGAAAATGCTGCTGAAATGTGGTGAAGAACGCAGGTAGAATATTGCTTAATGTTACAATTAAGTGCTATTTCATAAAATTGAATTGTCAAAGTGTAAAACTGATCTGGATTTATGCTAAATGATCTACTGACATGATGCATTTTCCTGGACGATAATCGATAATATTACTGTTTATCGTACTTTCGGCAATAAGCGATAATATTGTTGTTTTGAGACCATTTTCAAGTAGTATATTGGTAATGGCATAACAATGCACGTTTGCTCTCTTAAAAACAGCTAAACTTTAACTTTGTGGGGGAAAAAACCCCCAGAAAAAAACCAACAACTCACCACTGTAACTGGGAGGCGTTTTAAATATCCCAAATAAAACACAATCAGAAATCATGACTAAAATGTCTCTGTAAGCAAAATTAACCTTAAAGGAAAATTAATCATCAGAACGGAAATGTCTGAGGTCATTTTAACTTAACATGTGATTAACTGAGAAATCCTTATTGCGACAAGATTACTAATAATCTCTTAACAAATATCAAAATTCTCATTGTTTCCCCTTAAACAATCTGCATAAACATCACTTTACAGTCTTGCTGTCTGTTGTTTTGGATTACTCAATAACACCAAAAATAAGTAAAGGATACAGGCATCACGAGTGTCTCTGTGTATCCACAGTCCATCACTAGAGCAGAGTTGATGCCTAAAGTCATGACGGCCATCAGGTGACTGGGAGCGAACAGCACAGAGGGCACCTGGATTGAAAACAAAACAGAAAATTTACTGTCGAGCTAAAGAGTTAAACCCCGAGTCCAAATGTCTGCAACGCAGAAGCATCAGATATGTTTTCACTCCATTCATTACGAGTGAGCATGTACAGCTTTGTGAAGCAGAGAGACTGAACAATCACATTTACTATCTTAACTGTTACACCAAGCATCTGTAACAACAATGGTTGTCTTTTGTGGTACCTCAAACTGTTTGAAGAAGACCTTGGTGAGCGTCTCCCTGAACTGGGATGGGCAGAGGATGGACTCGATGATCACCACTCTTCGGTCGCGAGGGTTCACCAACAGGTGCCTGATGGGGGACAGATTCTAATTTGATGAGGCTGCATAACTCAGTTACAATGCATCATCACTGCTGGGAATCATCTATGATGTTTGGTTACTGTAACAACACAACAGTTTTGAAATGAGCACACTCGTTGCAGGAAAAGCACGTCACCTGAAGTACAATATGTGGATAAACTCTTTGAGGATGGCATAAAGCTCTTCTGTGTTGATATTGTACTGGACCACTTTGATGGCCTGCATGAGACAGCACACAGCATTAAGACGCACATCTCGCTAACCCACAGACTTGATTAGTTACAGTAAATCATGAGAGTTACCTGCTGTTGTCCCGGTTTCCGGATCTCGCTCGGAATTATGAACCTGGGCCCCGTTTCCCCTGCAAAGCCGCATCTGCAGAAAACAAGTTATTTCAACACAGCTGGTACGTACGTTTATAAATATGACAAATTTAGTAAGATTTACAACTAAGCCTTCTTTTGACTTCAATATGGGCACATGGCACAAATCTTCTGCCACTCATTGCAAAGATGGAAATAAAAAAATCTTAAAATACGTTTTCTTGCAGTAGACTAATCTCACACTACAAAAATTCAGAAAGATTTGCTCGCTGCCTTAACCTATTATACTATTATCATAATTTAAAAATAATGAAGTAATCTTTTTCCACAATTTTTAAAGTACTGTGTGCACTCAGTGAAAAAAATACAAATTGAAATTGGAGTTGAACATTACCAAATGAATAAAAAAATTACCAAGAACAATTTTAATTTTAAAGTATCTGCTATCAACAAATTAACACTAGGTCTCTGTGTCCTACGCTGTATAACCCACAAAGGAAAGCATTGTATAAAAGAGGAGAGCAGTCCACTTGATCTGCATGTGACTTCAAATCCTTTGACCTGCTAAATAAATATCTGAATGACATTTTTAGGGCGTTGTGTTAGGTCAATTGGAAAAACTGCCAGTACATTACGGAGCTTGCATATGTAAAACATACACAATTAAAACGTTTCGACCAACATTCCATATTAGTTAAACAAAACAGATAGCATTTTGAAGGGTTTTGTTTTCTGCTTACTAATAATTCCACCTAGTTGTAGCTAAAACTGTCAGCTACAGCTATGTTAGCATTAGCTAATAGGCTTGGCATATTAGAGAAACTCACTACCTTGTAACTTGAATATATATGGCCCAATTCCATTGCTAGCCACAAACATTTAAATTCATCTTATCCTTGATACATCGTAATAACGAGAGAATCAACAATATGGGCAGAAAAAAGCTAAATGTTAGCATGCTAACCTGGTAGCGGTAGCCTGTTTTGCTAACAACGCATACTCACTTTGTGTATGCTGCTCCTAAATCAATCACAATGGCAGTCTTCTCTCCTCCACTTCCTAACCCATCAAATATTGGCATTTTACTATTTTAATTCAGAAAATGGTTTTAGCTATTAACGCTAACAGTCACGGCTTTGCATCGCATAATAAAAAACTTGTTGTCTTTCTCTTAGCCTGGACTGCCTCTTCACAGACCGGAGAAACTGCAGGAAAAATACGCAATTGGGAGGCAGAAACTCAATAATATGCTCGAGTCAGGGAAAGTTTTATGTCCAGTAATGTCACTTTATAATAGTATTGTTCAATTTGTAAAGTGCCATCCACAAAAACAGAATGCATTACAGATTTAAACTTAAAAAGCAAATCCTACATGTTAAATCTCTAGTTTCCATGAAGCGCTGAAACGCATCTGTTGTCTTGGTAACGTTCTTCTACAATCTGTCAAAAAAAAAAGAAAGTACTATTGATTCCTTTTTCTTAATAACTATTATTTCCATGAAACTGTTTTAGAGATGCAATTAAGATGTAATCCTGGGATCAGTAGAAACAGCTCCACACCTTCAAATATCTTGACTTATTTTGCTACGTCACCTGTTTAGTGTCCTGGTTACAGCTGACCTCATTTCCTCAGACGCAGACACAAACGCAACTACTTGTTATCACAGCTGCCAAAACAAGTTATTAACAATAGATAAATAAATAAAACTTTTATCTGACCACCTAATATTGAACTTTAAATAATATCTCAAATATTTGAGCAAATTGGTTGCATGTGGCATAATATGCGTAAAATCAAGCTTATGTTGCAATCTATTTGTCAGCTTGCAGTCAGGGTTCAACGAAATGACTAAAAAAGAATGTTAGTTATAGAAAAGCGTCAGCTTCTTACACATTTTGATAAATTACAACCACAAACTTCTGTGTTTTATTACGACTTTAGGTCATAAATCATCACATAGGCTACTTGCATATCTAAACCCTTTTTCTTGCTCCGATTGGATGTTTGGAGCGGCTGTCCCGTTGCCCCATTCTCAAGCGTTGTACATGTTGCCAAGTTAAGCTTCTTTCCACGGTTGCCCCTGTATTTAACTCCACCCATCCTCTCCACAACTCTCAACATCTCTGCCCCTGTTGATAGGTCAATCCCCCGCAGCGTGATGCTGCCACCACCACCTGGAATCTGAAGAACGAGCACGAAATAAGAGAGATGTGCTCTCGCAGAATAAAAAAGAAAAAAAAAAGAAAATCAAGACACGGATTTTTTTTCTTTTCCTCGCAGGCTTAATGCATTTAAGTGGCAGGAGACGGACGGAGACAGTCTGCCTCTCTCCAGCTTGGTTTCTACTCCACCACACTGAATTCAGCCCGTTTGGTAACGCAGCATCAATTTTGGCATTCTCCTACACACTGCAAGAGAAACCTCGGCGGCGTCCATGCGCAAGAAGACCCACCATGAGCTCTGAAAGGTATTCTGGTTTTATTTATTTATTTTTTTCAGCGCTGCATGCGACCATCGACAGGCAGCTTGTGATGTCGAGGGTGTTGCGGTCTCAGGAGGGCTGATTCTGAGCTGTCACACCGGAGAAATGTGACTCAGTACCGCAGTGGGGAATTTGTTTACAGTCCAGGTGCTGGCGTGGCCGTGTTGTCAGGTGGTGGGAGGTGGTCTGCACGCGCACACTGACAGGGCCGATCGATTATATTGATCGAATCGATTGCAAGGGCATGGAAAGTGGGGTGGATTGAAGCATTGGTCTTATGCTGCATCGAATGGGGCGATATATATATCAGTATATATATATATATATTTTCTTCTCTCTTGCCTGAGACAGCAAAAAAATTGAGTATCAACCTGTTATGTTATTGCACAAATCAGGCAGGGTTAGCTTTTGCATTTGGTATTGGGTGTATTTCTATATATGTTGCAACGATCTGCATTGAAGCATCTGAAGAGGATCCTATAGCGGTGCTATTTATAGCAGAAGTGAAGCGGGGCTGAGGATTGCTGTGTCAGATTTCCTCTCGTTTTCTCCATCTGTTTCCCACTTTCCCTCTTCTTTTTCTTCTTCCTCCTTCTTATTTTCTTCTATTTTCACCCTGTTTACTCACTCACTCATACCCACCTGGGCGAAGCCATGAGTCTGCAGCCTCACAAAAAAAGAAAGAAAGAAAAAAAGAAAAAAGAAAATTAAGATTTCTACCTCATCGCCCAAAAATTATTCAGCATTTTCTAACTGATCACAACTACTGAGTACTAAAACAAAACAAAACAAAAAAATGCTAATTAGCTTGTCTGTGAGTCTCGTGCTTTTTAGAGTTGTGATGACATGACACTGTCATTTACTGTTAATCTAATTAAGAGAACGGAGAACCACGACTCTGACGCATCCATCCATTTTCTAACGCCCTTGTCCCCTAGTGGGGTCGGGCTGCTGGTGCCTATCTCCAGCTGACGTTCCGGGCGAGAAGCGGGGTTCACCCTGGACAGGGCGACACACAGACTGACACTCACGGGAGAATTTGGAAAGCAGTCATGTTTTTGGACTGCGCAGCGGGAGCCACGCATGCACAGGGAGAACATGCAGAATCCGTGCAGAAAGACCCCGGGCCAGGGAATCGAACCCATGACCTTCTTGCTGCAAGGCAACAGTTCTAACAACTGCGCAGCCGATTTTGAAGCAAATGTATTTTATTATGGTGAATGCAGATGCAAAGAAATATGGTAAATGGCATATTGTATCACCCCGTGACGGGTGAAGGCATGCTATTATGCTCCTTGATTTTTAAAAATGCTTCTTCTTATTAAAGAGCCTTCCCTAACATGTTATGCCTCGTCATCCCTGGTTTGTGCCGGAGCCACATGTCTGCCTAGTAACACCACAAACGACCAGCAGACAGCCGTTCCTCCCACCTCTTTTCAAGCCTGCCAGCATTTATTAATTCGCTGCTGTCTGTCAACAGGCGCTGAGAAGACACAGAGAAGATGATGTCCTCTATTCTCCAGGCGCTCCTCCTGGCAGAGGCCTGCCTCTACGTCTGCGGGGCCCCCACGTACGTCCCCGGCTTCACCCGGATGCAAGACAGCTCCTGCGAAGAGCGCTGCACAACAGACCGGGTGGCGTACACCACAGAGTCTGCTCCCTTGGAGAAAGAGCGCGTTACCAGCTTCATGCTGGATGTAGGCGCAGGAGGAGGGACTGGCCCACATGGAAGGCCGGAGGGGATAGGTCCAGTGACGCAGGCGAGAAACGGGGTCAGCGCCACTGGAAGATTTGGGTTGAGCAAGGCTGGTCGAAAGGAGACCGAGCGCGAACCTGAGGAGGAAGATGTAGATCTTGTAAAGGAGGACAAGCCTGTGGGTCCAACAGATGGGAGACAACAGGTGGACACCGACATGAACACCCACACGCGGACCTCAGGTGGTTTCTGGGCCTCCATTGCGCCGCAGACGGACTCTTCCTACAGCCAAACGAGCAAACAGGGCGGAACAGACGCGACCAAGTCGTCCGCTTTTGATTCTGGACAGGATGGATACTCTGAAGCGACCTTGCAGTCTTCTCCAAACACTCTCCTCTGGTCCCCAAAACCGGTCTCCCTTAGTCCCGTCCCTGCGTTACTGGTCACTCCTCGGACTTCCACACAGCCGTCAGCGTGGGGCCACGATCGACCAACGAAATCCTCGCCTTCCTTTCTCCTTCTACCTGAAATCGGCCCGCTGAACATGATGCCCAGAGACGACGGCCTGGAGAGTCTGTGGACCGAGGCGACGAGACCTGCAGGAGGTAACGATTCAAAAGTTCAGCAACACCCCCCCCCCACCCCCGCCCAAAAAAAAAAAATAAATAAAATTTGTTCAGTTTGGGTCAAGCTTTCTCCTTCTTTTTAAAATCGGCTTCAAAGCTTCGGTCTTCCAGTCATTATCACTGAGAGACGAGACATTTTCCAACTTGCTTCATTATTCTCTGAGAAGTTTCATTAAAAAACGTGGCAGAAATAAATAAATAAATATATAGGCTATATATATATATATCTAAAAAAAAAAATTCCCTTCTCACCCACCGCGGGTGGTGATTCTTCTTCCTCTTAGCTCGGGTCCTCTACCAGAGGCCTGGGAGCTTGAGGGTTCTGCGCAGTATCTTGGCTGTGCCTAGGACTGCACATTTCTGGACTGAGATGTCTGATGTTGTTCCTGGGATCTGTTGTATGTATATATATATATATATATATACACATATATATATATATATACACATATATATATATATATACACATATATATATATATATATATGAAAAGTGTGTGTAGAGGCAGAGATTGGCTTTGATGGTTGGGAAAGAAAGCGGCTGCTTTTCCACGCTCCACTTTGAACCCCAGCTGGGACTCATGGCAGTCTAATTACTTTCTATTCCTGACTCAAGTTAGAAAAAAAAAGAGAAAAGAGAAGAACAGCCAGGAGAGGGTTAGTGGCAGGATTTGTTACAAGAGCCAGGCAGATTGTTATTATTATCTTGGGGATTTGGTTCATTAAGGGGAAAATAACACCCAAATTAACAAGAAGTAATCCCCCCTTCTTGTTGTACCATTGATAAGAATTGATTGTTTTTGGGTTTTTTTACGTGAGGAATTTTGTTCCACTCTTCTTCTGCTTTAATTCACCCGTATTTTGGAGTTGATTTGAGAATAAAGGGACCGCTGGAAGTTTGTGTCACAGTATCTCAATTTGATAAAAACATGTTGTTTTTTTTTAAAAGAAAAAGTTGAAAGTTTAATACCAGATTTAATAAGATATTTACAAATATATAGGCATTATTGAGTTTTCTGTAGATTGGGTCATGGTGTTTTTCTTTGCCGTCTACTTCACGTTGTGTGACAGGTACTATTAGTGATTTCTTGATTCGCCTGAACGTCCACTACATCAAACCTACTTGTGAAAATGTGATTTACTACTTTTAATTGATTTATTTGGCAATGCTTACAGTTATATTTATAGACAATCAGACTGGTTTGGATGTTTTCCCCCTTATTTAAAAAAAATTATATATATATATATATATATATATATATATATATATATATATATATATATATATATATATATATATATATATATATATATATATATATATATATATATATATATATTGTAATTTGACAATTACTTTTGTATTTAGTCAAGTTATGTTTTTCTGATATTAGAAGTTGTGTGACGACGATCTAAAACATTTAATTTAGACAAAACGTAAATCGGAGAAATTTGTAAGGGGCTGAATACTTTTTCACAGTGATGTCTGGTCTGAGAAATATTTATTTCAAAAATGGGAGGAAAAAAGGAAATGAAGTCGACCAAAAGCCCCAGTCCCCAAAAGTGACAGCATGTGAAAGGATTATTGATGTGATATGGATATTAGGGCTACATTAGACATGTTATAAGGAATAAGTGCACTATTTTTTTCTCAAATAGCATTTAAAATTTTAATTTTATTGTGTATGATGGAGTGCCATAACTTGTAGAAAGTGTTTTGAAACCTTTTCCAAGCAGCTTCACCCACATCATAAATATTACACATGTATCTGCTGATCCATACAGTTCATTTTTTCTTCTCAAACAGAAAACATACATATTTTATTTCAGCTGTCAGATGATTTTTTGCTCAACAGACTGTAGGATTTGTGAACATTACTACTTCATTTAGTTTTTATTTCTAGAGTTAAATCCAGCATGATCACAACACATTATCAGACTGCGTTATTTATCTTAATGTTCCAAAAACATGTGACCTTTATATATTAAATGTTGATTTCAATGTTAGCACCCTTCTCTATGGTGCTGCTGTAAAAGTATTCAGAAACCCTCAAACATTTTGGGATTTTATGTGACAGAGCAACACAAAAGAGGGAATAATTGTGAACATGAAGGCAAAATAATACATAACTATCAACACTTAATATGACAAAAATCTGAAAAGTGAGTTGTGCTCTCATACTCAGTATGAGCACAGTTGAGTATTATCTGTTTTACATTTCATGGACAGCAGTTTGTTGGCGTTGTCAAATAAAATTCATTAAACGTTTTGGGCTGTAAGGGGTCAAGATATATATATAAAGTACCTTGTATTTCTGCTCTTGTATTGCCTCAAACTCCAGCAGACACGGCGGTCCCGCTCTCTCAGGACGAAGCCACAGAGGCCACCATGTCTTCAGAGGCCCTGCCTCTGATCTTCGAGCCATTTGAAGACGCCACAGAGGAGGGACCAGCCGGAGCAGTGGCGGCGGCGGTCTCCCAGGCACCGGTCGGGTCTCCTGGCGCCATGGCAACCAGGCTGCCACCCACGTCAGAGGCGGACCCGGACCAGCTGGTGAACTCTGACAGCGATGGCCCCTCCAGAGAGCCACCGGCTCTTCTGTCCGAATGGACTTCACCTTGGCAGGCGTCCGGCTCGGAGCTGCTGGAGCCGGTCGGCGCCGGTACCGCTGCCTCACAGCGGCAGGTCCAGACTGAGCAGGAGGAAGACCCTCTAGGGACAGGTGAGAAAGGATGGATGAATCTGAAGGTCAACAAAACCAATAACTTTATGTATGAAACACAAGGACGTCATTTCGCTGAAAGGATGTAATGCTTGAAGCATCTATCGACCAGAGGCGTATCCACAGGGAGACCATGGGGGCAAAGCCTTGCCACCTCCCAGCCCCCACCACCACCAACTAACAAATTTCATGACTTTAAAATTTACACTTAAAACTCTAAACTCATTTTTTTGTCCAGAAGCCTCCTGTAGCCTTAAAATTAAAGATTAATTCTGCAAAAATACATATTTATAGGCGTAATTATAATTCCAAATTCAATAAATGAATCTGACAAGTCAAACTAGCAGACGTGGGTAAAATTATACTCAATGAAAAAGTAGCAGTACTTTGACATATTTTTACTCGAATAAATGTAAAACGTAGCCGTCCAGGAAATTACTTGAGTCAGAAAGTAAATGCTAGAAAGAGTAACGAGTGCTTGTTCAATCAGAAAACCTAATTTAATATCTAGAAATGATATTAGAATGACAAAGTAGAAAGATGTGTGCAAATTCTGGTATTTTAGGCTGCTCTTTGAAAAGATAGAACAAATAATTATGAAATAACTAAAGGGAAAGAGCATTTATACCTAAAGTGTCCAAGTGACAGTGGTACAATAAATTGTTTTTCTTGTCTTTTGGGCATTTTGTCGTCTCTACTTACGTACATAAAGTTTTTTTTCTTTCACATTCTTCGCTGAGGAGGACCTCTGCCATTCCCTTCGCTCTCCAACCCCCCTGTAAACATTCCTAGATCACTGCTTCTGTTTATCAACTGCAAATTGTAATTCTTGTAAAATCGTCCTGGATATTCAGGAAAAGCGCAGCTAACATTAAACGTAAACATCAAGCAAAGTCTAACAGGCCTATTTTTGATACAGGAACTGTGAGGACCACAAGCTCGGAAGCAGGAACATCCCGCCAAAACACAATAACAACCATTGCGAGCCATCAGCTCCTGCACAAATCCAGAACGGGAATAGAGGAGATGGAGTCTGAGGGTAAGTCACATTTACTTCTAAATTTATTTATGTTTATTGACAAAATTGTTACGGTTTTTTTTCTTCTTCTTCAGAGGACCTGGATGAAGAAGAAGACGACGAGAACTCTGAGGAATCGGTGGAAGAAGACAGTGAAGAAGACCTAACAGAAGCGCCAGAAACGTCCTCCACGCAGCCACCGTACAGCCTAATCCCTCCGCCGCCGGTCTGGGTCCAGCGCAACCAAGGGCTGAGTACGAGCGCACAATAACACCTTTTCAAAACTAAAAAAAAAAAAAAAAAAAATAGCCCCAGGATGTGTTTATCATGTAAGCATCGTCTTCTCCTGCTTCTTTTTTTATTCTAGTGCGCAGCTGGGCAGAGCTGATCAGAGAAAAGGTAAGACTGCCCCCTGCTGTCTTCATATGTCACCTGGTTTTTAGGTCTCCACGCATGTTCTCAAAATTAACTAATTATTTAGTTCAGTACAGTTCAGATTATAGAAATTAAAGATTAAATTGCATGAGAACATTAAAAAAAAAACCCACAGAAAAACCACCTGCTGAGTGTTCACCTAAATCAGTGTTTCTAAAACTTTTTCAGGCCAAGGACCACTTAACTAATTTAACAGTTACCGACCACCTAATTTGAAACTGTCACCGCGATAACGCATGAAAATATTAGTCTGTCAACTCACGTATTATTGTTTTCTTTGTTCACCCAAATTAAAAGAGTAGTGCTGTTTGCAGCTTTTCTTTTGAGTAACCCAGTTTTCCATCATTATTTTTTAACACAGTCCTTTGGTAAGCTAGCTGTAGCATCGCACATTGAGCTGACGTCACGGCAAATAAACGGTCGTTTTACATGCAGTACCTCGCGGACCAGTAAGGGGCGCCCGCGGACCACCAGCTTGAGAAAGACTAACCTAAAGTGATGTTCAAGAAGATCGGTAATCGGATTTGTGTGGATTTCTGGATCCACACAAATCCAGAAATAGCCGCAGAAATCCACAGCTCAGAGGGAAGAACTGGTTCACAAGAAAGGTTTTGGTTGTTCACTCTACACGTCTGACGTCTACGGAAGTCTGGCAAGAAGAAAACCACTGTTGACAGACAGCCATGAGGGGTTTGCCACAGGCAGTGTAGGGACACTGAAGACACTGGTGTTACACCCAAATGAGACCAAAAAATGTACGTTTTAGAGTCAAATGTGAAGAAACCAGTTTCTGCTCTCAATCAAGGACTTCTTTTTCACTTTCCTCTCAATGAACAGACATATTTATAGAGCACATGTGTCAAACCCAAGGTCCGCCGTAGCTCTTTATGTGGCCCGCAAGACACCATGTAACATCTATAGGTCCCTGCAGTTTTTTAAAAAACCTGCAAGATTCACACAAAGTCAACAGATCTCCACACTTTTACTTTTCTGATTGTACTACCAATTTTCTCAAAATTTATCAATGACATTGGGTTTTTGATCAATTTGATAAGGCAATTAATACAAGCTTTATTAATCCGAATATCATATAAATGTCCTACAAATATTTATAAATCAGCGTCACAAAAGTTGTGATTTTGATTGCAAAAAAAAAAAGGATTATCAGTGTGAAAACATGTTCGGTATTTAATTTTAAGAAACACTTATTTAAAGCTGAAACAAACAAGCTATTTATTAATATTTTAACAAGTTAATGGATTTTATTAATGCATTGTGGCACAACCGTCCCTTTAAGAACATCCAGATTTTTGATTTGGCCCAAAATGAAAGTTTGACGCCCTTGTATTTGAAAACTGAAGTTCACGAAGTTTTTAAGTCTCTATCCTTCTCCAGGCCGGGTATGTGTCTGGGATGTTGGCCCCCGTGGGCATCGGCATCACCGGGGCCCTGTTGATCGTCGGCGCCCTCTACAGCATCCGAATGCTCCACCGCAAGAGAAGAAACAGCTTCAAACACCAGAGGAGGAAGGCCAGGCAGCCGGAGGTCAGTGCTCCAGTCGTTTCTCGTCTTTGACTGAACAGTTCCTACTTTTCCAACACTTGTTTATGTCTTCCTGCCCAGCAACCCCGGGAGCCTGGCACCAGCTGTCAGGATCAGGCCATGCTGCTGGCTGACAGCTCCGAGGATGAATTCTGAGAGCATTCAGGCTTGTTTTTGTGAGCGATCATCAATAGATGCTCTGCAGTAGGAGCGGTCTGGAAAATGTCTCCGTCAGTATTAACCCCATCAGTCTCGTCTGTTTGGGCACGGCTCATCTGATACGCACAGAAGAAGAAGAAGAAGAAGAAGAAGAAGAAGAAGAAGAAGAAGAAGAAGAAGAAGAAGGGCACATACTGTTTGCAATGTAAACAGAGTGTGTGCGTGGGTATGCGCGTGTGTGTGTATTTGTTTCTAATACCTTGTGGAGACCATTTTCCTGACATATACTACTTTGTGGGGACCCACTGCTCCTTGTGGAGACCGAAGCAAGGCAGAACGCTGTTTTTGGGTCAGGGGTCAGATTAAGGACCAAGGTGTGAATTGAGTTTTGGTTAGGGTTAGGTATGTAATGGTTAGGGTTAGGGTAAAGGTAAGGGTAAGGTTTAGGCTGTAGAAATGAATGGAAGTCAATGGAAAGTCCCCGCAAAGATAGCTGTGCAAACGTGTGTGTGTGTGTGTGTGTGAAAGTTCCTCAAGTTATATACAGTCATTGTAGAAAGAAGGTGCACAAACTTTCAGTTCTTGATATTTAAGTGTATAGAAACACACACTAATTTTCCACTCTGTCCCAGGTTTTTTAAGCAAAGACAAGGCTAAAATAGTCACGGTCTCACTCGTTCACATGAGCTATTGCTGAACTGAAGTTAGTGGGCTCCATTTCCATGGATAAGGGAAATGGCTAAAGGGCGATTCCACCTAATTATTCACTACCTTCCACATCTTTAATCAACTCTAGTTAAAAAAACTACAACACCTAGACACTTCAAACTTGGACTGGATTATTGATATTTAAAACCATGTTTGGGATTTGTGATTTTTTTTTTTTCTGATTTGTGACTTATTACAAAACACATCTATTTTGCCTAAAAAAAAAGAAGTAAATTTCAGTGGTGATTGAAAACACTGTAGATCATTTTGAGTCTAATAAAGACCGGATCGTTTCTAATGTGCTTTTGTAGATAAAGTCCTGGTTGTGAAAGAGAGCTGACTTTCTTTCTACCATGATTGTAGGCTTGGAAAATAAACCCAACAGTCTTTCACAGTCCAGCCCAAAATTATTCAGACTCATAATCAATTAGCAGTAAGAACTATTCATAGAATATATTTCTGTCAGCTATAGATAAATGACAAACGGCAAAAAGGGAGACATTTAAAACATCCTTTTCTGCATATGTAGTTCAGAATTATTTACAACTTTTCCTCAATGTTCAACTTATCTTGTTTTTTATAACTTCTGCATGTTCCTACTTATTTTCCTGGAGAAAACCCCGATCTAAGCATTTCTGCACACAGTGTGATGTTTACCTCCAGAATCTTTTACTCTCGATAGTGTTTTCTTTGACAGGGTTTTACGCAACAGTCTTGTGTCCAAAACCTCTGGTCAGCAGCGATGAGCAAACACTCTACTGTTTGTTCCGATAAAGCTTTTTAAGAACTCGCGGTGAGGCTTTTGTTTTCCTGGCTGAGAGGAACCGAGGCCGTCCAGTTTACAGAGATAAGCCCCGATATGAAAGGCGCGCTGGAGTGGGAGCCTTGAGATGCCGACGCCAAAACAGAGTTCACATGAGCCGCTCAGATTCACAGAGGAAGGCCTCGGCAGTGACCTGTGGGGCTTTGGAGGCTGGAAACATCAGGAGGCCTCCAAAAGCCTCGGATGTTTAGCAGCTGAGAACCGAAGCAGTCGTGGAATAACTAAAAACATTAAAAAAATAAAAAATAATAAAAAATGTGATACTTTTACTGCTGCTATAATCCTGTCGTTTTAGGATTTATGAGAGGAGCTACTTTAATCAGTTTTCATCTTTTATTGCGAGCTTGGTTTTTATATTTGTGTCAATAAAAGAAATAAGAACGTGTAGCTGACTGTAAATATCTCACCTAGACACTTTTAGAATGATGTGTCATTCAATTGGGCCGTCGTAAGAAAAAAAAAAAAAAAAACAAAACACTAGAAAGCTACTTCCCAAAATGTGAAACCCTTATTGAGATCAATTTGGTGTCAAGATCATATTCACACTAACGTTTACACTCGCAGTGCCTTGCAAAAGTATTCATTCATGTACTTTTTCACACTTTGTCATGTTTCAGCCACAAACCTCAATGCAGATTTGAATTATTTACTCTTTTTTTTATTATTTTAATTAACTTATAAAAAAAAGAAAGAAAAATGTGCATATATGTGTTCAGCCCACTATAAACACTATAATGATCATTGACTGCTGCATGTTGCTCTATCACCCCAGTGACACACAGTGACATTTGAACTGTGGAAAACCTCAAGGGGTGTGAATACTTTTGCAAGAAACCGTACTGCTCTGTAAAAATCAATATTTGCTTCTTTATCAGGATCAAACTTTTGGTCAGTGGCGACTGCCTGACGCAAAGTTGCTGTAAAAAGCTTTAAATTGAACCAGTTTTGACATTGTTGTTGTTTTTAATCTTTCAACTCTTTCAAGAGGTAAATAAGCTCATCTGTTATCCTTATGTTATCATGAGGAGATGAGATGAGCTTATTGTTACATTGTTATTGCTTATAGAAGCAAACTGTTGGACCAAAAAGAAAAAAAGCCTTTCGGGTTCTCTGCTGCTTTCTATTCATAAGGAGATTTAGTTAAAGTGTCAATAGTTGGAATTTAATTTCTGTGTCATTTCCAGTGTTGACATCTGTTGTGTGTCGTAGTTATGCGATCTATTTCAAAGAAGAGATGTCTAGTTGAAATTATATTTTAAAGGAAATTTATATCAAATTCTTTTGACAGACGTTGCTGGAACAAAGCACATACCGAACATCGTCATCCTATTTACAACATGTAGCATAAAATACACTCTGATGTACAAAAATAACTCGTATGTAAACTCATCTCCGCTGGACTATTTTCTCATCTGTGACCTTCATGACGCACCGAGGGAGAGTAAAAAAAGAAAAGATTAGATCTTTCCAAATCTCTGGAGATTAATTTATTTGCTTAACCTGCTTTTAAAAAGCAGAATTGTGAACTGGGATTAAAGATATGGGATGATTATAAGCAATAACCAATAAGGTCTAATTAAAACACGTGGAACCTTTCATCTGTGTGACCTGCTTCCTGCTTGTTTATATATTTCTGTTTCAATGTGAGTGTGATGTGAAATGTTTACGGTCTGTAAATACGAAGAGTTGTGATCAAGTAAACATTTCTTGTAGATGTCATTTTGTTTATTGACCACAACAAACCTGTTTTTAATAAAAATATTTGATTCTTTAATTTGTTGCTGCCTTTTTTCCAAATGTTTTCGATGTAATGTTCAAAGCAAATAGGATTTTATTGTGCCGTCTGAATAAAATGTACTTTATCAAATGAGTTGTGCTTGTGTTTGAAGTCTTTTTCTTCCTTTTATTTAAAGAGCCAATTATGTACAAGTTCCAGTATTAGTAGCAGGAGCACACACCCTCGGCATGACGCTACCTCCTCCATGCATGGCTGTGTGTTCTTAAGGTTTTAGAAAGAAATAAAGCAACTCGATTCCTTCCGAACGTTCAACTTCTGTACAGCTTATTGAGTGATTTCCCTGCAGTTCTCAACTCAACGCTACTAAATATTTAAGGAATATGATAGAAAAGCTATGCTATTCCTCATGAGATATGAAATAACCAGAAATAAGCAAAACGATTGTTGGTGGGAACTTAATCAAGTATACTCAGCTGAATATAAACAGGGCAGTATGGATAGACTTGCACTTGCATGCACAACTCTGCCATAAATCAAAACTTGCGCAACTAGTTCTTGTATTTAAAAATAAAATCACGGATGTTGCTCAAATGCAATTTAGAAAACACCCAAATTATGACGCTCATTTAAACACCGAAATGTGGGGATAAGTGTGTGTGTGTGTGTGTCATGTCAGACAGCAGACAAGACAATTCAGTTTTACAGCATTAAAAAAAAGAAATCAAATAATTTATTTCTGTGTTCTTTTTCCACATTAAATAAAAGCCATTGGACATTTCCAGATCGAAAATGAAGGAGAGAGGGGGAGAGGAGCAGCGTGTGTGTGTGTGTGTGTGTGTGTGGGAGGGGAGACAGACATGCAAAAATAAACGATTTCCTCTCCCCCTTTCTTCCTGCCGCGTGGGTCTCTCGTTGGAGGTGGTGCGTCTGTCCCTGAAAGGCTTGCAGGAACCTCTGCGTGGCTGTGCCAATAATAATTTGAGGGGCGTGGGTTATTTATTTTTTTTAGCTGGGAATTTATAGTCAGAACTGTTGGGCGGCAGCCGGCCGCCTTACTTCGTCTGGCTGACGCTTTATGAAACGAATGCAACACCAGTCAGTGGCTATGAATTGATGATGACAAAGCCCTTCAGTCTGTGATCATGGCCTGAATGGAGGCTGTAATGCCCTTGAAATTCCAGGAAGTGACCAATACTTGCAGAATTGAGAGAATTGTGGATCGTTTTCGTCAAAAGCAATACCAACCAGTGGGAAAGACTGAGGAAAGGTCAACCTTCAGAATGAACCTGGAGCTCTAGAGAGGGTCACCAATAAAACAAAAGGATGTCAGACAAGCAGGAACACTTTGCTTCTGGGGGTCGAGGTTATTATTATTATTTTTTTGCTCATCATTCTCACTGAACCTCTGAATGGATTAAAGTAGCACAGAAATGAAAAAAAAAAATAAATCTAGTCAAAAAACTCAGTCCCAACACCACACATGATAAAAAACCCCACCATTATACAAATCTGAATAAAGGAAAATAGGTAATCCGATCAGTGGCTTCAAATACACACAGACACAAACTCACACAGACAGGGTGGCAGCTCTATCCTTAGGCTCATCTACAATAAACCTGAAACGCCAACAAATGCATGTAGTGTAAATCTGAAAGAGGCGTTCAGCCACAGACTGTCATGACAGCTTCAAATGATCGCATACATGTTCTGTTAATAGGCATGGGCTGGCCTGAGAGTCCCACCGTACGTTTAATAAACACTTCACTATATTATTAAGCTAATTTAAAACAAAACTTTACATGTTCTGATTTCCTTTGTCCCTACACCTGCTAAAAGTTACAAAATTATTACTCATAATGACGTTTTTATCATCTTACCTTTGAATAAATAGTATTGCCGAGCATTTTAAAATAAACATCTACTACATTTAGTTGTAGTTTCCAAGTGCTCCTGGTGCACTGGGTATATTTATTTTTGGCTGTTCTGTTGTATGGAAAGTCCCACAAGTGCAACAAGAAGGCATTAGGTGGTGCCTTCAAATATCGTCGGAAGTTGGAGCTTCCGAGCTGACGGGTCCGAAAACCAGCGAGGTTTGCAAATTACTGGGCTACTATCGACAGCTAGCAACTCTATTTGTTTAAAGAACTGTTGTTTCTTTAAACAAAAGAAAAAATGTTTAACTCAAGAGAGCCAACACAATAATTTAAGTATTTACTATAGTTTAAAAGCGCGTAGCTAAAATGTAAACTGAGTTCGTCGCGGGGTGTGCACGGTTTTGAAAACAAAAAAAACTGTCGAGTAAAAAAAAACAAAAAACGAAACAAAACAAAAAAAAAACACACTGTTTTATAACTCTACCATTAATTTAATGTAATAAAACTGCCTGACAATGCTAATAAACAGCTAATTCTGCTAGGTATTATATGAATAGCTACTGGATAGCTAGGAGCTAGCAAGCTGTGGTTTTAAAACACCATTAACTTAATTGGACAAGGGTGGCGCATTTCTAACTTCCCAAACAATACTTTTTCTGTTAGGAAATATTCCCAAGGAGACAAATTTTTCTTTCTTGTAAAATGTTGTCGGCTTTCAACAGCAGAAAGAGCAAGAGATGGGACAGCGCTGACTGATTCTTACCATGGTGTCTTAATTAGGGAAATTTAGAAAGTAAGAAACATTTAGGTGGTTTAATACCGTAGCTTGAAAAACGTGAAACCAGCCCATGCCTATTAATTAATAACAGGTAAAACATTTCCACTAGTGCCGTATGCCAGCATCCTGCGGTGCTTTGAATACTGTCGACTAAACCGCGGAAGTTGAGGCGAAGCACGCACTGAAAGCCGACGTACCCATGCAGAAAATCTGAACAGAACCGACCCACGCTGCTGTTAAAGTCGCAGTACACACACTCTTCTTTACTTGTACACACTGCAGCAATTTTAAAAGAAGTGCATCTGACCTTGTTCATTATACTTTTTGTTTGTTGTAAAGGAAATAATGACCCCAAACCAGCTGAAGCAGTATTTCTTTGCCAGTCAGTGTGAGCTCTTTGAAGGTTCTGGAGGCCAGTGGTGAATTGAGTATTGTGGACCCAGCTGCGTTTTTGACGCATACAGTGGACAAATCCTAAATAAACTGAGCTTAAACAAAAGGCATAAAATGTTATCTGCTAAGAATACTTGTCTATTTTTCTTCTTTTTTTCTTTTTATCAACAGTTTAAATACACACAGCATACTCAAACAGGAATCCAGCATAGGGAACAGAAGTGCAGACCTAACTCCAGTCGGTCCTAATGGATAGAGTGGCACTTTAGAATGGGACTGCTCATGTCAATTAGCAAACAGAGACAGCTTGGACATGTATGACCACACCATCCTTGGCAAAGAGTCTCTTTTGGGGGCATTTTGCAGAGGCTGGCAGTGTACTGAAGAGAGAGAGAGAAAGAAAAAAACCCCAGAAATTACACTCCCTAGGATAACCCTGAAAGGGTTAGATATCGTGAAAGACATCAAAAGTGTTAAAAAAACAAAAAAAAAACAAAAAAAACAAAGAAAAGCAGTTGGGCAAAAAGTTTGAGGTGATTGTGGATTGATTTGAATTGAACAACTGCTCCGGACCAAAAACATAAAATAAAATACAAGGAGCTTTGTTTTTCTCTCACATTAAAACACACACAAGTGTTTACAGGCTCTGGTCCAGGTGATGGGAGAGACAGCAGAAGGGGGGCGCCACGCCCAGTGGACAGAACGAGAAACAAACTTAACCATACAGTTTGGGAAACAAACTGAACCATACAGTACGCATCCAAGCAGTCACCCAGAACATGTTCGCTTAAATCTCAGTGAAACCAACAGCAGCACATACAACCAAAAATCACACACACACACCCAAAAAAGAAGACCATGTGGCAGTACAAACACATGAGTCAGACTAGATCTTTTACCCTCCCCAAACAAACAAAAGCTTAAAAAAAAAAAAAAGCAAAAAAAAGAAACTTCACAAATATTTTCCTCCCGGTCGCCGCTTCCTGCTTCCCTGCGTGTCATTTCCTGCAGGTCTGTTTGGTCCAGTGTTCTGCAGGATGATTTGGTGTGGTGCCGCTTGTCCTCGTGGATCCTGTCATGTCACAGTGCGGGGGAAAAGTGTGGGGGGGAGGGAAAGGAGAAGAGGCTGCCCCTCTTTGTAAAAAATAAAACACGTCTGTTGGCGTTTCAGTCTCTCTCCGCCTAAGCGATAGTTGTTCGGACGTCGAGGAGGAAAGGAAGCTGCGTCTGTGTCGATGCTAACTCCTCGCTTTTCAACACGGGGGGTGTTTGTGTGTGTGTGTGTGTGTGTGTGTGTGTAATGACCAAGGGCAGAGCTCAGGCTGTTGAGCTCTTAAGTGTTAGAGGTGAGCAGCACCTGGAGACCTGCCGCCCCACGCCCCCTCTAGCGGAGCCACAGTTTGAGCCGCAGAGCGTCCACCCCGTTCAGGTAGTATCTGAACAGCCGCTTGTCTCTGACAAAACCCAAGTTCTCGTACAGCTTCAGGGCCGACTTATTGGTGATCTCCGTCTCCAGGACGACCTGCGGGTAATCAGAGGATCGCTTAGTAAGCGGAGGCTCTCGAAGGTAAAAGTGGAGTTGAATTTTCACAAGTGCAGCACGTCGTGCACCGCCGTACTGCGTCGACCTTTCAGCGTTTTGGAACATTCACACCACATTTTTAGAATGATCACATGTAGTCGTTTCAGTCTGCGCAAATTGAAATTATGAAAATTAATTTGCTTAAAGGAAACCCGGCAATTTTGAGAAGACTTGTGTTTCTTGATAGAAAATTTCTGCCGGTCAAAATTGATGGATTTCGCAAAACTGCACTGGAAACACTTTTTTTTCCCCCCCACATCACACAAATTACCATTTTTCTTAACACCTTAACAAGCTTATTCATGCGTGATTTTAATTGAATATTTCACTTAATAGAAGCATCACAATTGGGAAATTGTGTTTTTTCAACATCAGCAGATTATCGACAAAGATTTGCGCACATTTGTAATGGAAACGCAGCTAGCTAGCAGCACAGAGCAGTGTAAACGAATGGTCTCTGCACGCCGTCCCAACAGTGAAGCACAGTGGTGGCAGAATCATGCTGTGGGAGTGCAAAGTTGATTGAATGAAGCTAGATTAAGGGAGAACACCAGATGTTTCAAAGCATTAATACAGACCTAGAGAATGAGCACGTTTAACCTAATGCAGGAGTAAAAAAAGAGCCTGATAGAGTACGGTTGATATTAAATAAAAAAAAGTTTGTTCAAGAATGTATTACATTTCTTATTTCAAAAAATATTTGTGAAGTTTATGAAAGTAGTTAAAGTTTGATTTTTTTTGTGCTTTCACAACAAATTTATTTAACAGAACAGTAGAAAGAGACTCCAGTAGGAACTTATATTTTTAGATACTAATACATTTCTTACCAAATGTTACAAAAATCACATTTTCCACGTGTTGTTCTATCTCAGCTCTGCACAAATACAATAAATGGGCTTGAGGATTAAATCAAAACTGTATTTTTTTTTTTCTCACAGATTTATTTTAAAATTTGGACTCGAAACTAAAAGAGAGATTGACTGGTGTTACCTCGTCACAGTCCCCCTCCACCATGGCATAGATGGCCTTTTTCACCAAATTGGTACCTTTAAACAAAACGAGAGAGAGACAACAAAGAAAATCAGTTAAGTAAAATAAACAAAAACATAACAGTGATTAAAGTCTGGATGCAGGTTACCAGATGTTTTTTTTTTTGTTTTTTGTTTTTTTATCGTTTTGAGCCACTCACCAATACTTTTCCGTCTGTGTTTTGAGTCCACGGCCAGCATGGCGATGTAGCCGCGACGAAACATCTTCTTATGCATGTCCAGCTTACAAACGATGGCCCCGACGCACTCCTGCTCCACCATGGCCTGTAACAGAGGCACAAAGTCAGCACTCTGCTCCTCCGAGTGTCAGCCGGGGTCAGAGGCAGGACGCCAGCGGACCAGTCATCCGGTCAGATCCATCCTTCTGACTTTCATCTCATCATCATGCTTCCTCTAGCAGCTCACATGGCGGTTCAGACCATTTCCGTACTTCTGAGGAACTGAATACGTGACTTTCAGCCACTAATAAAGATGTCTTTTTGTTTGCTTTGTTCGCTTCCTTATTGCGAATTAGCTTCCTGAAATTAGAAGTTTTCATTCATGTAAAAGAACGAGAAACTTGTGAGGGGGATATTACTCCACTATCATGGTGGAGGAACTAAAAGAGCACCACCCATCAATCTGAATAAAGTGTAGGTCTAGAACTACGCTAGCTAGCGGCTTCTGTTCAGTGGCGGCTGGACAGCCTGGTCCGACCCTTGGTGGACCCTGACGGCCACCAGCAGACTCAAACTGTCCGGCAGAAAATTACTGGAGCAACTGCGTCCAATCAGAAAGTCCGACTAACATCAGCTGGCTGTCCATGTGTTAACTCTGCAAAGGGCAGAACAGGAAAGCAGGAGGCTATCAACCAACATCAAGCACTTCAAAATCACTATGAAATCTAGATAGAGGTACTCTTTTCACCAAACTATACGCTTTACTAAACTAAACAAAAAAAATGAATCAAATGTTGTTGGTTGATGTATTTATCCTTAAAACAAATACAAAATAATAATTGGATTTTGCAGTATGGGCTGATTAATGATTATTTGCTGCAACTTCTACAATTCTAGCGATCAATGTGTGGAAAATATTTAATGCTGTGCTGTTTTACTTGAATTCTATTATATTTCGAATATTGTAAAACGGTGGCATTTTTATTCAAAGTTATCATACCTTGATAATCTCTTTTGATAACAGATAAGTTGCTGTATAAATACCTCGTATGACATAAACTGACAGGTGATAAATGCTCAGTAACACAGGATGTTAAGACATTTGTGAGTTGAGGACAAAATCTCTGTGTAAGGTTTTGAGGGTCGTACTCACCAGAAAGCAAAGCTGCGGCCAGTTATGGATGAAGTACCTGTACGTGTAAATTGAATAAGGCTCAGACAAGTCCTTGGTGATTAGTCTCATGATCCACGGCATCTGGAGCTCGGACTCGTAGCGGACATAGCGGATGCCGTGGCTGTCTCCCTCTGCTCTACCGGGAGAGCCGCTCAGGTCCAGCCGGGCCAGCTCCACGGCCGGCGGCTGCAGCTGCGGCTCGGCCGGACTCTCCTCTCCACCGGGCCCGTCGCTGTCACCCGGTTCTCTTCTGGGCTGCGTGTGGTCAAACTGGTCCTCGCCTTCGTGGGCCGCCTCGGTTCTCGTGAAAGCCGGCATCCCGTTCACGCTGCTGTTAGTCACAGGAGAGTGGTTGCCGTTTTTGGAGAAGGGGTTGTGGCCTTCGTGCTGACAGTGCTCCGTACTGTTCATGGCGGCCGCAGCCTCGCTGCCACAGCTGCTGTCACAGTTGTCCTCGGACGGTTTGAGATTGTCGGGTCGGCCCCCTGCGCGCTGGTGGTCGTCAGAGTCCTCCGCGGAGCTGACCAAGCCGTTTAGCTGCTGCTGCTGCTCTCCGGCTTGTATTTTCAAGTGGAGCGCCGCCGGGCTAGCCCGGGCTAGCATGTTTTTATGCTTTTTCTTGGCCGACCCTTTGACCTCGTTCGCCGGCTGCGACTTCTTGCCCGTACCGGCGGACACGCTGTCCTCCACGCGGTAGGTCGCCTCTCCGACTTCCACCGCCGGCTCCGCTCTCCCTGCCCCGGAGAACGGAGCAACTTCAACCGGGGATGAAGGCAGTGCGTTACTAGGCCCAGGCGGCACTGTGGCCATCCCACCGCATTAAAGTGGAGAGACGCGCTTCGGAAACGTCCAACACAATCTCATTCACAAAGCGAATAATTACACAACCAATATCTGGAACAGCGAGCCGAATATTTTAAAAATCCGAGCTATTCTGAGGAGATAATGTGACCGTTGGCGACGTTTGTCACTGCTCTCCCCTCGATTTCCCTGCTGCCGCAAACGCCATTGCAACAGAAGAAGTCGTTTTACGGCAGTTGCGTAACCTATGGGTGTTGTAGTTTTTATGACTTAATTAAAAGAACACTTCTTTCGACTGGAGAAAAGATATATATTTTAAACACAATATGTAACAAGATACACATTTGAGATATATACATGTTTTTTTCGCCCTGTGTTTCTCTAGATAAGATACAAACTCCTTTTGGACTACAGTCGAATTTCTACAAAACTACATTTTTCAATGATTGATATGACCCACTATCATTAACACTGTTGAAGAGAAGCGCAGTTTAAGCTTATTTTTGAATAAGTTTTCTCATGTTCTTGTGCAAAGAAGATATTTTGCCATTTAAAAAACAATATTTACTCAAACACCAGTGTCTTGATAGGGTTATTTTAAATAAAACAGAAGTTTCTCCAAGTGCAATATTGTTCATTTTTAACCTTAATCAGAATTTAACTCTTTTAACCTTAAACTTTAAAAAATGGTATACCTAAACCTTGTAAAATAAGTAAAAGAAATGCTTTCATGTATTTAGTTTTAATGAATGATTTTACTTTTAAGTTTACAATCACTGAAATGCTATTTAGTGTAGCTATTTAAACTTTCACATACATAGGTATTTTTAATTACTTGTTCATGTTTTGAATTGTAGCACTTTTGGCCCTGGTAAAGAAAAAAACATTAAAATATATATATATATTTTCAGAGGATTAAAAATAAGCGTAACTCTTGGTTTCCATTTCTTTACCACAAGAGGGCGAAAAATTGACACTGTAAGTCTCATTACTACAATACCCCGGTTTCTCCAGCAGATGGCACCAGTAGATTTGTTTGACACAAATAATTCCCTGTTTAAAGTTTAATTTACCGTAATGTGTGCTGTATCTGAAACAGTAGCAAGGCTTTTAAATCCACAACTTTACAGATTAAGGTAAAAAATAATAAAAAAATAAAAATAAAAAATACAATAAGTATCTGATTTCACCAGTATTTTTGCAGAGGACAGTTTCACAGGAGAGAAACTGAAATGCTTATAACCTTGCTTTTTGTTCTTGTCATAGCCAATAGCAAAATAATATACACAGAAAAATCCTCCTGTACTGTGCATTGCCTCTTAATCTTTTTTGTATTCTACCACAAATACTAATGCAGTTTGTTTGGATTTTATGCAAAGGGAGAAGAGCATCATTATGATGTGGAACAAAAATGGATTTATTTAAGAAATGTCTACACATAAACAAGGACAAAGAGAGCATTATATAAAGAAGCAGCCAAAAGACCTGTAATAGTAACTCTGGAAATGCTTCTAATAAAAGATCAGAGGTTTACCATTATTATTATTATTTAATATGCCTTTGGGATAAGTAAAGTATTTTTGAATATGAGATATTTTTAGAAGAAAAAGCCAATGCTGAACGAAAGATGTTAGAACTACCATTTGTAGTATCTCCATGCAGAGGACACAGCGCAGATAAGAAAGAGAGTAAGCTTTTGGCCTGCTGAAAACATTATACAGCCTGATACACTGAAGCTGAAACATGGAAGTGGGAGCATCAAGCTGTGGATTTGCTTTTTATTTTTATCTGGGGAGAAAAGTTGGGCGACGTTTGTGGAAAGATGAATGTAGCAAAAATTCTTAAAAAAGAAAAAGCTTCTGGTATACAAATCCATGCCACAGTTTTTGCGGGTTTTATTTGAATGTATTTTCTATTTTTTCAATTCTTAAAAATGAGAAAATTCAGAAAAATCTCAGGCTTATGAACTTGATGTCCGGTACTCCTCTGACAGTGCAAAGCTTCTTGAAGCACGACCAGATATTTATCCTTAAACTTTTCACTCATTGCACTTTGGGCATAAACTGGGGCTTTTCTAAGGCACAGAAACTGAAAGGTGCAATGTTCGGTGTTGCTGGATTCATCAAGGAAGATCTCCCTCATTTTAACAGTCCAATCCATCTGGTTTTATTCCTTGTTTTGCAGTATAGCTGTGTTTTTCCTGGGTGGCAATGTTGCTCTACTTGTCCTCGGGTGGTTCCAGGTACCCGGAGGTGGTTTGCTTTGGTTTGCTTTAGCTTGGTAAAGACATTGTGAGAACTTTTCATCCTCAAAGCCACACACCCATGATTGAAATATTTCTCAACCATTTCTGACATGTTCTTGCACATCTACAGTGGGATATTTTGAGAAAATAAAAGCAACATAGTGCT
This sequence comes from Gambusia affinis, assembly GCF_019740435.1. Taxonomy (NCBI): domain Eukaryota; kingdom Metazoa; phylum Chordata; class Actinopteri; order Cyprinodontiformes; family Poeciliidae; genus Gambusia; species Gambusia affinis. Next base: position 15,420,789 of record NC_057889.1, on the reverse strand, counting down.
TCTAAAGAATCGCCACAAAGACAGAGGCGAAGCGACAGAACGGGAGAGCGGCGGCTCTGTAAACGGGCTAAGCCTGGGGGCTGAAAACTAACTGAAGAGCTGGAATCAGACATGCACAATCAGTTCCCCTTCAAATCTTCTTTGCAGGCCTATCTACTTGAGCAGGCTTCTTTTAATTACTTTCTCTATCACTTAGAGAGCTGCGCTTGCTTGGGACTAAGCGCAGAAAGTGTCTTGCCAGAGTCATTTGGCTGCTTTGAGCCTATATTTATTTCGGCCTATCTTCTTTCTCACATGCCCGTCCTTTGCCTCTTCCTACCCCCTGCCACTGTACCCACTCCTCCCGTTTCCCCCTCCGCCTCCCCCTCCCTCCTGCTTTCATTATACACCGCTTCTGTCTCTATCCGCCGCTGTTTCCATACCGCCGCTACCGTTTTCCAAATATCTCCGGGGTGTCGGTTGCATCATGTGACTGGTGTTTGCATGCGAGCGAGGACCCAAAATACCTTGGAAAAACAAAAAGCCAGTGAAGGGGTATGAGGTCAGGGAGGCACTACAGGACTGACGCTCCAATCTAGTTTTTGGGTTTCCACCTCCTTCCTCTGCCTGTAACGCCGGGCCGGTCTCCTCATCTCCCTGTGTCCTTCTGCTTTTTTTTCTTTTTTTTCTTTCCCTGTTTCTTTCTCTCACTCAGGCGTCTGGTCCGCCATAGCTGTGTTTAATTAGTTTCCGTTGGGTTAATTAGGGACAAAGTTGGGGGTGCGGGGTCACACCGGAACAAAAGCGGGTCAGGCTGGACGGATGCAGGTGCTCCCGAGTGGCTGCCAGGTTCCACAGTTCAGATTAAGATGGCTGCGGATTATCTCGGGCATCGGAGAAACACAATGGCCTGTGAAAGTATACTTGAACTTTCCCCCATTTTGTCTCAGACTTGTGTTTTATCATGAAGTATCAGATTACTGTAAATCAAATTCAGGACAATGTGGCATGAATTTGTATGCCAAATTCATGCCTGAGTCGGTATTTTTACTGAACCATCTTTGGTAGTTTGACTTTCTACTATGTTGCAGATCGGATGGGGAATCTCTGTGCTCAGCACTTTTTAAGTCTCATTGGACTTAGGTCATCACTTTGACTAGACCATGCATTGTTGGGTTTGTTAGGTTTGGCTTAGCTACCGCTAAGTATGTTCTTTTGGCAACTGGACTTTGTTTGGGCCTGCATACTCCAGTTACCGGTTATTCGATTGCTAAATTAGTTGACTATTATTTCAATAATTGTTTCATTATGACTGTTTCAGCTCTCTTAACAACCAAATAAAACCGCGTGACATTGGTGGTTGCAACATTTCAAAGTATAAAAAGTTGAAGGCGTATGAACACTTTTACACAAGTCAAAGGCAGAGGAGCCTCCATGCTGACATGGCCGTTCTTATCGCAAGACAAACTTCAACAGTCTTTCTTCTCACTTCTCAGAACAAGCCGTAACCACAGTCGTCCCGACTCAAGCTAGCTTTCACGCCCTTCCCTCCCACATCACAGATTGGATCCGTGGAACGTTTTGTTCCACTTCCCCGTCGCCATGCAAGGTGTTCCCTTGTTCAAATCACTCCCAGCTCCCTTCTTCATCTTCGAGTGGCAGCTAAAACGCTTCTTCTCTCCTTTGTTCCCTGACTCCTGCGGAAAGAGGAAGAAAGAAAGAAAAAGAAAGAAGCCTACATGTGAGCAATCCAAGCTAGTGAAGTGTACATAAAACGAGCGAAGGCTGCCTGTGAAGTGTACATCAGTTGCACGAGTGCGGCGATCACAGCAATGAAATGCTGCTTCACTTTGAGGATTGTTTGTTCTTCCTCTCAAGTGCGTCTGCAATGCATGGACGCGGCGTGTGCTTAGAGGCAGAGGAGAGGTACGGCTTGACCTTTTAATCTGTCCCGCAGAGATGACGAGGGACCAGATGAGATGAGATATCAGAGCGGAGGAGAGGGGAGGGAGAGGAGGGCCCTCTGGCATGGCTGGCGCCCGCTCGGTGGTTGAGAGTCCTAGGGCCCTTTAGACAGGCGCCAGCCCAGCGGGGAACCAGAGACAATCACCCAGCACCAGATTCAATGCACAGAGATGGAGGGATGTATCGAGGTAAGGAGTGATATTGAGGCGGGAGCCTGGGACTGAGGTGTGGAAAGGTCTATAGGCTGGAGCAGGAAGAGTGCTGAATCAGGAGAGACAGTCAGGAGGAGGCGAAGAGAGGAGAAGTCAAAGGAAAGAAAGCGCCAGCGAGGGACAGATAGCGTATATTTCGCTCCGTAGCAGTCTTTATCGCCAGCCCAGATCGTGGCGTACGAACAGTGATCCAAGTCAACCATCTGCTGGGGCTAGATAAGCCTGGGAGAGCTGTGCATTGAGCTGTCACTCAGGGAGGAGCGCGGAGACAGAAGAAGAGAGGAGGGGAAACGGAGGAGAAATGAAGACAGAACGGGAGAGCTGGAAAGACGAAGGAAAGAGAGGAGGGAGGGAGTGAGGGGGAGTGTGCAAGGTGGGAACAGTGAAAGGAGAAGATTGTGGCAGATTCTCGTTGAAGACTTAACGTCAACTAGATGTCCGGCCCAGTTCCGTCTGATCTCCGAATAATCCCCCAGTTAATGGGAGGAATAATAATAATAATGAAAAAAATAAATAAATAAAAACCCAGGCTGCTTGTTTGGTTTTATGCGCTTTCAGCCCACGTTTTGCATGACTCCTTATCGAGCACGCGGTGACACAAGGCTGTTTGCTTCCTGTCACATGTGTGCAGACGTCAAAGCCGTCCAAATGAAGCTTTTTGACATGTGAAACAGCACTGTTATTCACACTAATCTGCGCGCGCGGCGTTGTAAGTGTGTGTGTAGGAGCTGAGTCGATCAGACAGCTCCAGTGGTGGGGTTCGTGCAGGTGATTAAAGGTAAATCCCCACTTAAACGTGTATAACTGAGAACGACGCTGCTAGCTTATACACACGTGCAGAAGAGAGGCAAAGTAGACGTGGAAAAAAATATCGATATCATCGAAACCAAGCTGACAGCAGTATCGATAAGATTGATACTTTACTTTCAGATTCCCCCTTTAAAGTGTGTTTACTTTAATTTTGATTAAAACCTCAAAGGAGATTTTGTTTTGATTTGTTCTCAAAGGATAATTTGTTTGCAAATTGTTTATGCAGGAAAAGATATACTTTTACTTCCTACTGTTTCTGTTCATCATGTTAAAATGTTACGGAAGTATTTTGCAGACACCAATGTCGTTTGTGTTCAGTTTTAACAAAACACTTTAAAGGAAAACACACGAAAACAACTAAAGGTCAGAGGCCCGAAAATCAAACTTGGATGAAATGCGTCGATGTCGTATCATTGATACTCATGTTGTATTTACCTGGAATCGAACTGATACAAAAAAAATAAATAAAAAATGCCGTATCGCACACCTCTAAGGCAAAGTGATCTAAACTGGCTTTATGTTGCCAGTAGCACACTGGAAACACAGATCACTGTGTCTCCAGTGTGCTACTGTGGGGCGTGAATTAAGGCCAGGAGGGGGGTCAGGCGGGGCAGCGGCGGGGGGCTAGAAGGGGATTAGCCGAGGCCGGTTGGATCATTTTACAGCTGGAGCCCCCCCCACCCCTTCACCCTCTGCAGTCTCCTGGACAATGAGGATTAAACTCCTCTTGTTCCTCAACTCTGAAAAAACGGCAGGACCACAAAGACACTTATTCCTCCTAGGCCCCCCCCACCTCCCCAAACTCAATGTGGCGGTGAAGAGAGGAGAGGATGGAGGGATGAGGAGGAGGAGGGGTGGTAGGCAGGAAGAGGCAGGGGGTCTATCAAAAAAATTAATCCCTTCACAGTTTCCTCTGGGTGTAAAGTGAGATATGAGGCAGACATGTCTAATGAAACGCTGCAGTCATCTAAGGGCGAGGCGATAAAAGCTTACATTAAGCTAATGGAGGCCATCATTAGTGGCTCTATTAGGAGGATTGAGATTTTTCGTGTTCTCCTTTGGTGATCCGCATAAAACAAATATTCAGTCCGGTCTTTTTTTCATGGAAAAGTTCTGTGTAGGCGAAATTTTTTTGAAAGGGACAAACAAGTCAAACGAACAGAACCGGAGGAGGTTCTGTTCGTTTGATTGTCTTTACACTTCCGCATTTGTCCTTTCTGTTTCGCAAACGTCGTTGTGGAAGAACCTGCCTTATTTATCTAAAGCTGAGTTTTACGTCAACTCTCATTCCTTGTGATTTTCAGCAATAATTAACCATGAGCTCCTTTAAGCAAGCGGCTGTCTAAGAGTTCCTGTAAAACCTAACACAACAGGAATTTGACTGCACTACGGGTTTTTATGCCACTGTTATCAGAATTAGTAAAACAATTAGTAAAGAGAAGACTGGATGGTGGACAGTAACTTGTGTTTTGAAAGCTAAGGACTATTTAATAATTTAGATTTGATTGTGTCCTGGGGGCTTAATAAGACAGACCAAACCTTAGGATTTAATCCTGAAGCAGAAGGAAAATAAAAAATGCTTTTCTACATTTTCCACTCACCTACTCTTGCCCACATCTGCAGTCGAAGCAATTGAGGCCTTGCAGAAGGATGGACAGACAGATAATAGAGTAAAGAAGCAGCATGGAACTGTGGGCTCATTAAGTCTCCATAATATCCTTTAAGTGCCGTCTACATGCCGTCCATGACTGGTCATTTGAGAGTAAATTAAAGAAAAAAAAAAGAAAAAATCTGTCCTATCATCACAAATGTAAACATGCGGAGCTTGTCTCTACTGTTTGTGTGGTCAGATGGGACTGGGATTTAGCTTTTTTGGGACGATGATATGGAAAATCTCACTGGATCCACTTCTAAGTTTGGTGTGGGTTGTGTGATGCTGTGGGCCTGCTTCTCATCCGAAGGTCCTGGAGAGCATGACGCAATGAACCAGGAGGTCTTAGAACTGAAAATGGCTCTCCGGTAGATATTTCAACAGAATAACGATTCAAAACGATCATTAGACTGAAGCAGAACCCTGTGGATTTAGAAATATGGTGGAAAAATGCCATAGAACAGATTAATGTTTGAGGAACAAAAAGTGGCTTGTACAAAACATTGAGAACAGGGATGTTTGAAACTGCACTTTATCCAAGGATGCAGGATTAGTTTTAGCATGTCTAACAAGGAAGACAGATGAAGTTACAATGTTCAGCTAGGAATGAGAGACAAAACTAAAAAAAGTTTTGTGATGGCGACATTCGGGGATCAAATTTATTGTCCAAATCCATGTGAGAGGGACAATGAAGAAGGAAGACAAAAAGAAACAGAAGTGCCCCGGACTTAATCTGGGAATTGAAAACGAGGTGGTTGTAGGAATGTAAAAGAGGGGAGTGAAAGAAGGAGGGCGAGAAACACAACAGAGGGATTCAGAAGAGGAGCACTTCTTCCAAAAAAAAAAAAGAAAGAAAGAAAGAAAAAAAGTTTTGGGGGAATAAAAAAAAAAAAAAAAAGAGCAAAAGATAAGCCTGTCCTCGCCTCCTGGACGCAGTGTCAAACCCAATCAGTGTCTGTTCTGGCACTGCTGCTCGTCTCCCAGGCTCCGGCTCACAATGGAGCCCAGCCTCGGCCGCTACACCTCTCGCTTCCAATCTGCCTCCTCCAGGACGGCCCTGAAAGCAGCGCAGATTCTTCACATTCTCATAAAACGTCCCCGGGTGGTGAGAATTGGATTAGCTGAAAAAATTATAACCCCCCCAACCCCCCACACAAAAAACACAACCCCACCAGAAAAAAAAAGAAAAAAAAAACATTTCAGTGTCTTTAAATGGGCTCATGTTGATTTTGACGCATATAATCAAGTCTGTGTTGCTCAAAAGCCGAAATCCTTATGAGTGAGGATAAACGGCTGAGAGTAGGTAGTGGCATTGTGCTGTAAGGTTCTCAAGAATGAGACTTTGTGTTGGGTTACATGCACAGGGACAACAAACGAGGATAAACTGCACAGTGATTACATCAAACAATCCCTGAGCGGCATAGTCCTGCGCTAATAAACGTGAGCAACAAGGCTTGATCTTTAAACACCTTGCCACTGCAGAAAATAAATGTCTGTCTTGAATAGACAGCCCCCTAAATCGCATTGTTGAGCAAATCCTGTATTAAAAGCAGAGGGTTACTCTGTATTTATACTCTTGAAGACTTTGGTTAAGCCGGTGCTGCTGCCACTTTGCAGCGCGGGCCTCTTCCAGCCCGGGTAAATCCGTCTCTCAGCGGCCATCTTTTTTTCTTTTTTTTTTCCCCTCACGCTTCAACACTCACCACCCGAACCACCGCCGCCCCCACGCCCCCGGCCAGTGTTTACCCGTCACCGAACAATGGCTGGTTACTGGCAATTAAACAGCATTTTCTCAGGAATCCGCGGCTCTGGTCTAATGGCATTACTGTTGGATGGTTCAATCCCTGAATAGTCAACAGGATTTTTTCCTCTCACCAGGAAATACTGCTTCATCGAATTAGCCGTATTACATAGATTTGCCCAAAGCTGATGATTCAGGGTTCACAGATTACCGCTCTCTTAAAGATTCCTGGGAGAAAGGAGCGATAGGCCAAGGGAGTGATGGATCCGACGCCTCAAAGCTGCTTTGGGCACCTCCTTCCGGAGATAACTCGCTTACCTGAATACAAGCACGCTTTCGCAAACTACACCGAGCTTCTCCAGTGTGAACTTTAACATCAAACGGTGCGCGGCTTAGCCGGGCGCGCAACAATGCAGGAGCAAACTGCACATTGTGGCCTTTGACCTATCGCGGGTCGACTCGAGCTAGGCCGCTCAAGGAGCTGGGAAGATCGGCCAAGTCCATTATCTCACAATGAAGGGCTAATTACTGGGCCTTCAAGCCTCAAATCACACGGCAGCAGACAGTCTGCCGCTGTCCTCCGCTCACCCAACATCTTAATTGCTCTTTTATTCTCTCTGTGTTTCTACAGTGCCTTTCTCTCCGACTCAGTCCTCTTCTCGCCTCAGTCATTTCACACATGAAAGCAGGATGCTAATTGCTTGCCATGGAAATACTGGGCCTGTGATTACCCAGGCACTGGGCTTGGCTGGCCTGCATCTCCCTCAGTCTGTAAGAGGGGAACTGTTGAACCGGTGTTGTTAAAAATAGAAAGTCGCAGCAGCCGCAGCAGCAGCAAATGGAAATTCATTTGGGCACGGTGCGGGGATGTGACCGTACATGACGGACTGTCATTGTGCTCGGGAGGCAGGCCTGCAATATGCTTGACGTGAAGACACAGGTAAAACAGACCCAGCTGCTTTAGATGTTGTCGCTATTAGAAACAAATTTAGTGTGCTTGTAATAATTGGAACGTCCATGCTGCCAGTACTGACAAAGTGACCCATCATTACTGGCTGGTTAATTCTTATTCAAGTAGAGGTTGTTATCTATGATGAGTTATGATCTCTTTCACTCTGACGAATAAACTCAGTTATTTGGTCATTTATATACAACAGCTGTGGATTGCCACCTTACAAAAGAACAGGACTCCTCCAATAGACTCCATGCAATTCAACCACAAGAAGCTCAGACATCTCAAGTAAAGCCTCTACCGTTAACCACATCTTTACAATGGCTTGACAGAGTTACGGTGTACCTCAGATCCTTTCTTTAACATCAGCATTGTTTATTGATTTGCTATGTGACACATCAACAGAATTTCTTATAATTGTGAAGTAGAGAGGAATTTATGGTTGTTTCTACCATATTTGCATGTAGAGGTTAGCAAGCTTCCCCATTCCTTGCTGCAAAATAGCACAAACTCATCGAGATTGGATGGTAGGCATTTGTGAACATAAAATTTCAAATCTGGTCACAGATCCTCTTCTGGATTTAGGTCTGAACTCTAACTAGGACATTACAACATCTGAATGTGCTTTACTGTAAACCGTTCCCCTGTGTATCTGACTTCATGCTTATTGTTGTCCTGCTGGGAGGATGAACCTCTGCACCAGTCTTAGGTGTTTTGGAAACCTAAACCTTTGTCTGAAGTGATGCTCAGAGAACGACTTTGCTATGGAAGAATATAGGTAAATCACATTGGTAACTGGGCACATTTGCCAAATTTCACTAGTTTTCAATTTGTTTATCTACAACACTAGTAAAGTGGGAAAGACTCTAAGGTCAACTTCTGAGGCGAAGGGAACGGTGCAGCAGGTGTCAGTCAGGACTCTCTGTCGCTTTTGATTGGTTCAATATCATTTAACCTGACTTATGACTGGTACAGAAACACTTCCCCCCAGGATTTCCACCTAATTAGAGCCAATACTGATTTTATAATCTTACCTCTCACATTTGTAGCCCTAAATAACTTTACCCTTGAAGGCATCGCAGGCTCATTGACCTGCTACAGTGTACTCATTGATGTCAATCACTCTTTTACTCTGCTAATGTTAATAATGCTTTTTTTGGTTGGTTTGTTTCCATCCACTTAAGAACAATCTTGGTAGCCTTTAGCGTCATCCACTGTAGATAGTAGTTTGTTATCTCTGTATCGCTGACTGAGTCAATAACCTACCACTCAGTCAATGCTTTGTCGCTATTTCAAGCCAGATCTCTAATAATTGTGGTGGATATAGGAATGGCCAAGTTATTCTTAAGTAGTTCTTCAAATGCTTTGTCCAAGATGTTAGAAAGTCGTGTTTTTCCAACGTGAGCTGAGATATTGCAATGATTGGCGGCCCTGGTGTTGGCGATGGTGGCGGGCAAACGGGGCTGGAGGGGTGCGGGTCGGCTGATCAAAGCCTGGCGTTTTATAATGTTGGTCAGTTGGGGATTAAGGTCCTCTGTGCAGCAGAATAGCCCCTCTAATTAAAAAGTATAAGAAGGCAGAGAAATAGCAAGAGGCACGGGAGGAAGCAAAGAGAGAGGGAGAGGGCAGAGCAAATTTGCAGAGAAAAGAAAGAAAAGAAAAACTGTTTTCAGTGGCAGTGCTGCAGCCGGCCCTAGCAATTCAGACGGGATTAACTTTACACTCCTCCCCCTTATTTCTGTCTCTCTCCACAATCTCTTTTTATTGTGGAGTATCCGAACTTTACTCTCCACATGAAATCGACTCCCTTGGAAGTATATGCATTCAAAGCGTCTAGGTGGGCCCCAAAAAGCAACATCTGTAGAGGTTTTTGTGATAATCTTTGCTGCTATGTTGAACTTAAACAATACATTTTTTTTCACGTGGTGACGATTTGTATAAAACAGTTTGGGGTTTTACAGATAAACATGTGCGTTTGCCATCGGCAGAATTTGAATAGAGGAGCCGTGTGCTGTGCCCCAGATGCTGGCTGACAGTAGGTGGGCTGTTTGCTGTGGGGATGCCAGGTTGTGTTTTTGTTTGGCCCTCCTCTGTCCCGCCTGCTTCCCTCCCCCTGGCCGGTGGGGGGTCCCGGGCTCCCGGGGTGCGTCCCTGCTGACCAGTATCCAGGTATAAGGCTTTTCGGCTTGGCTAACACTAGCCACAGGCTGTGGGAGGTTAACGAGGTACCAGCAGCCACACGACACTAAACCCTCCCATGGGCAAACCACAAGTGGTGGATGTATCTCAATGAAGGGCATGAATAAGATGTAAGACAGCAGTAGAGAGTGGATGGAGCAGAACATAAAGAGTTACTGGAGGTAATCCTCCACCAAGCCATTTAATTAAGGACTTTTCTTCATCAATAACAAGATAAAGTCTGATGTTTCGTTTAAAAACGTAACTAATACTGTACATGATTGGACTAAAGAAGCATCTGATGAGTCTTGCAATATGTTTTAACATGGCGGACTCCTTTGCTCCTACCGTGGAAGTCGTTGAGTAATGAAACTGGGATTTCTAGGCTCTATTTAAAATCGAATTCAAGATAGATTAGCATTTCTGCAGTGGGATTTTAGTCCAAGTTGGAACTAAAATCAAAACTGATGTGTGACATTGTACCCACACTCTTGATCAAGCTGACTATTCCTGCTCTCAATCCACCTTTGTTTCAAAGCATCAGGCTCAGAGCATACCAACAATAGCTCAATGTTAATCCAAAATGCCACCTCTGTTGGTCTGCAAATCACAAAGTGTCTGGACGAAAACATCTTGGTTGACTAGTAAATGATATGAAGAAGAAATCCTACCAGTGGAGCACCATTCTTAAAAATTCACAGCATGTCATCTGAAATACCTTACCACCAGTTTAGCTCTGAACAAACTCTACTAGACTTCTCAAAGATTAGAATGTTCTCTTTCCCTACATAACTATGCTAAAATAACTTAGTCCGAAGAAGAAGAAATGGGGAATCGAAGGGTGCTGAGGACTACTCCCTGAAGTAGCCATCTCTGCCAAACTACAAACCATTCAAGACACACAATAATTAACAGTGATTGCATAGATCCTGTGAGTGTGTTGGGATTCATACGTGTCTCCCAAGCCACAGTTTTTAGTAAAATGTACATATATCTTAGTCTCTGAGTCTTTCCCCTGAAGCACCTGCTCTCCAAAGTGACAGCAGCTAATCCAGGTACACAGTAGGTTAGCATCCTCCGATTGGATCCTCGTGACCATCCACAAAAAAGCAGCTACAGCTTCTTCCAGCATGTTTCATATCAATAAATCTATCACTGTTAGGTGCATATGGCTACAGAGAAACCTTTTGTCTGATACAGTTCTGAGAGCGTCAGTGTGTAACAGATGGGCCCGGTAAGACAGGCCAAGCCATTGATTTGACCTTGACACAGACAGCCGAGCTGAAGTGAATGAAGGGAAAAACTGGACTTATAAAGCAACACTTTACAGGAGCTGTTTGTCTTGATCTGGACTTTTCTGTTTATTTTTGCTAAATTTGACAAAATGACCACGTTTAGCAATTAAAGTCTTGGAGGAACAGGCTAGCGGAGAGCGCCAGGCCCGCTCTGTAGTAGCAGAGTCAGTCCCACGATCCTTAGCCTTCAGTTTGTCTCCCTGACAGCAGGAGAAGCGTGACTCCGTCGATTCGCCGCGAGACAGAGGGAGGGCACATTGCCACAGACATTAACAAGCGTCTTCACCTTTTAACAAGCACGGCCCCGTTTAGCTGAAATGCTCCCCTGGGCTATTAGATATTTTCCGATGAATTATATATCAGAGGGTGAAGATGAAAGCGCTCAGTGTGAGCCAAGAACATAGCTGGGGGGACAACAAGGAGAGCAGATTTTTAAGCCTGGTTAGGCTGTTTGTTTTATGATCGTTCGGGGAAAATGGGAAAACTCCACTCGGAGGCTACAGTAAAACTGCAATCAGGAGGAATATTAGCATCACTATGCTAAAAAAAAAAAAAGAATACTCTATAAAAGTAAATTATTAATTGTATTGATATTAGCCATCAAAATTGTGATGTGTTTAACCAAACAAAATCTAATATTATTATTATTTTCCCTCTAAATATTTGGACTGAAATTTAACTGAAGATATCGGTTAAGTCAACATGAGCTATTTTCATTCACAGAGTTTAAAGGAGGAAATGGTAAAGCAATTGTTTTTAGTTGTAGCACAAGTAGCATTTACTTACAGCAATTAGACAGGAAAAGGGCAGTGAGAAAAGGGGGAAGACATGTTGGAAATCAAACCCTAGAGGGGTAAAAGTTACAGGCTCCTCCACCATGTCTTGCTACAAGCTAATATATTATGAAGCGTTTATTATGAATTACTACGTCAACTTAGGGAGAGATTAAGTACTGAAACATTTGTGGTTAAGAAACCTTCTTTGCTGAAACAAATATCTGAGTTAAGTGCTGAACGCTAATGCTAAAGTCAAGTTTGCTAGCAATGACAAAGAAGCTATTCCTTCTTATTCTACTAATGTGCTAAAAATGCTGCTATTACTCATTGGATGCGATGTCCAACTGGGGCCGATGAGACTGATAATTTACTACGGGTTGTGTTGTGAGGGAATGTGTAAGCTTGACAGAAGTTATAGAGTGTCAAAAGAGGTTGTGTCTTTACAAGAGTTTAACTTGGTCTCTACTTTCAGCTAGGTGAGCTACAGGCAGTTATTGCCATTGACCAGGACATTTTACCTGCTGTTTTCAGAGAAAAGGGTTTCATGTTGGAATACATTCTAAAAGTTTGTTACAATTTCAATGATATCCTATGCTTTAATTAAATAGATGTATATATATTTTATGTATTTTCACCGTTATACTGCATATTGAAAACAAACATGTATTTGCACTAATCTGTGACACTAATGTTTTTATATACCTATTTTCCTATATCTTGATTATTTTCTACAATACATCTTAGTTAATGTTTTTTTTTTTATAAATATATGAGAAAATAAATGCGAAGTTTTGAGAACTAGCTTGAATGGGGTACAGTCTGCTCACAAAGGTCTCATTGATTTTCATCTCGACTAAAAGGCCAACAGCCTCACAGTCTGTTCATCTGGCATGCAGACTCCTAATTAGTTCCCTAACCTGCTGCTTGTTGGAGAGCATCGGTTGAAACCACCGCCGAGGCCGAAGCTTCGGCCGACTAGAATCACACAAAAGACAAAGAATCTAAATGAGATTGAACCTGGATTAGACTAGAGCGGTGAAGATCTGTGGAAGCAGAAGAGTGGAATTAGCTTCTGATAATCCGGTGCATGAGTTTATAGAACCCTGAGATGCAAAACACAGAGAGTCCATGTGAAGGAGCAACGTTACATGAACTTTATTTTATTTTCTCATGTTAGACATTATGTTTTCAACCAGCTGATTTTTTTTTTTTACAAAATCGAAAGAAATCAAATTTCCACCTCGAGCTTCTTTGGATGATTTGCTTTTTATTGTAGCAATTAATTTGATTTTTGGCAAGGTTTTAATCTAACCATTGTTTTATCTTTTATAAGTTTACTTAATTGACTTTTTAAACCTCATTTCCGTAGGAGTAAAACCAGTTTAAAACATTCCATTGGTTCTGGCCTCTGCTCTTTTGGATCAGTCACTTGCTCCCTGCTGGTAACACGAACTCTAAACATGAGTACCTTTGGACTTTGATTTGTCCTCAAACTTAAGTTTGGATTCGTAAGATAAATTGTAGACAAGAGAGTCAGGCAGTTTTCATTTCATTGGATTTTCTGATTAGTTTGCAGTAAACGTAGATGAAATGTCACTGCAGCAACTTATTTCCCTAAAAGCTTAATGAACCAACAGCTCAACATTATAATAGTCATTTTCTACAGCCAAAAAGGCAAAATTAAACAAAATAAAGACCTTTAAAATGTGCTAAACTCAGTGGCCTATCTTCTTGTTACCTTCATGTAAAAAGGTGTTCCTCTTGGCTCTATAATAAGGCCAACACTTTTTAAAATGTTTATTTTTTAGTCCATATATCCTATCCCTGTCAACTTTGTCTTGCTATAAATGATTTTTTTTATTATTTTAACTGATGAAAACTTTTACTTTAAGTTTCTTTTAATGTCATTTTTTTATTTTTTTATTTTTTTATCTCAAACTGCAGCTGCCCTGTTCTCATTTCACACAATGAAACAACTTCTGTCACATAAAATATAATGATTGGAGTTAAGTGCTTTTCAACTTATGGTGGTTTGCAGATGATTTGCATTTGATAAGCTGAATTTTGGTCAAAGGAGATCAAAGATTTAGAGATTTTCTTCCTAACAATCGCTGTTATCCAAGTTCTCGTTGCTTTACTTGTGTTGCAGCCACCTGTTTCTATCCTCTCACCTCTGCAAATCAAATTTCACTCTCATTTCCATTGGTTGCTAAAATTCCTCTCCTCCCTCTCAAACACACTCACACACTTTCTCTCCCTCTCTCCCAATAAATACTGAGCATCTCTCAGTTTAATCCGCATCCAACGAGGTTATCCGGAAGGAAACAAATCAAAGCCGCTTGATGGGTCTATAAGCCCAACCAAAGGATCATTTAATACAAACAGAAGACTGAAGTAAGTAGGATTCTTTTTTTTTTTTGTTGATTTCTTTTTTTTTCCTTTTTAGGATTTTCCTTTAATTTACAGTCAGACCGGGCAGCTTACAGGGAGATAATTGAGGAGGCGTGTTTGAGGGGAGGTGGGGGAAACTTTTCTCTGCTTTTCCAACCAAAGGAGCATTCAGGCAATGAATTACAGGACAGCGCAGGATTCACAGGATTCACAACTTCACAAGGATTTAGTCATGATGAGAGGAAAGCAGGTCATGCAGTCAGTTTAGAAATTGCTGTCTATTCGATTCTTAGCTAATTCCATATGCTGTATTTAAGTAGTGAAGGCTATTAATTGTCAGCTAAAAAAAAAAGAAGTAATTATTTTTAAAATAAAATTATACTTTTCTAGATAAATGTATAATTTTATTTTATACAAAAAAATATACATTTTATGTAAAATTTTAATGCAGACAAAATGTACAATCATTTGAGAAATTTCCAAAATGTAGAATTTTTTTCTAAAAAAAAAATTCCAAAGAGTTTTTACAGAATTCTTTTCTAAAACAACCTTTCTTATTTATTTTAGAAAATTGAAGATAGAACGTATTTTGTTTTTAATTGTTGTCAATAATTGTAGCACTTTTCTCTCTTTAAAATATAGTTCTGATTCCAGTTAAAAAAAAATTATAATTATAGTAACAGAGACCACTCCTCTTGTTTCTGTTCTTTTTTTTTTTTCTTTAGAGAGAGAGAGGGAGTTCGGGGTGTGCGCGGGTCGTCTGCCAGTCAGCTGCTCCAATAAACACAATGCCACTCTTTGTTTTATTTTCATGACGCAGAAAATTGCGGAGGCCCGAACCCGGAGCCGCGGCTGCATGGCGTCCTGCAATCAGGCCAGCGCGTGCCGTCCGGATTATGTCGTTAATTTCTCTCAGAAAGAAGGAGAGGTGGAGACGGGGGATTAAAAAAAAGAAAAAGATTTGAGCCAATAATAATTATTAGCCTAAAGCGGGGCGGGAGGGGTGTTTATTACTGAGGAGGAGAAAAGTGACAGATTGAGTGTAGGATGGACAGGAGCGGCCGTTATTGGCTTCGGAAGAAACGAAGAGTCCCGGCTAATGCTAATAATAGTATTAATAGAGAAGTGCACATTTTAATGCCAGTCAGGTAGATCTCTGTGAGCGGATGCTAAAAAAAAACAAGAAGGTGTTTCAATAAATATATATAAGAATGTAGATACATTATGTGCATTCTAATTAAGCATAACACACAAGCCCTACTAAACATTAAGTATTTGCGAGAGAACTGTAGGACTTAGCTTAGTTAAACTGATACAGCTTTAGCTAATAGCAACAATGCTAATGTTCGTTCAAACTTGCTAGTTGAGCTTCTTAAAGCTGTTAGTCGTTTACAATGAATGTTTTTTTGTGTTTATTTTATTTACATTATTTTAACTCTTTATATAATTTCTTTTTATCACCAATTATATTTTTGCTTATTTTTAACATAGGTTAATTAATTAGCAAAACTATCTTTATGATATGGAGTTTTTTTTTTCTGTTACACTTTCTACTTTTTACAGAAATAATTAAAATTGTACAAAAATAAAATGTATACAAATTGCTGCAATAGCTCCATTGGTTAAATTCTAGTAGTTTGTATGCATCTTTATGGCAATATTGGGAAATTTTGCTTAATAGTTACAATGTTGACTATTTGTCACAGTGGAACTACTTTATTTCCACCTTTGTTAGCAGTTAAATTAGCATACGTTGAAACAAAATGCAAGCAGACGATTTTACAGATTTATATTAATTGTTCTAACAGTTTGTTTTAACAGTGTACTCAAAGTGAAATGCTACTATTAGAACATGCTGCGCTATTAAAGGTTTTAAAGTCCTTCAAAATTCTATCTGGAGTGATTAATTCATGCTCATTAACACAAAGATTCAGCTCTGAGTCCAAGAAAGAAAAAGAAAAACTTTCCTCTTAATCAGACAAAAATGTGGTCTTTTTCATTTGTTTTATTGCTTTGATTATATTTTATTTGTTCTGTCTCGATCTTCAATTGGTGCTATGAAATCATTTTAGATTTGAGATGGTCTCCTGGTGTACTCGAAGATAAATAGTGCTCAATCTTCTCGTTTGTTTTGATTAACCGCTCCTCTCTAATCAACACTTCTCCAAAGTGTCGCCTCTTAAATCTAATTACCGGGAGCAATTCATTACAAAGAAGAGGGGGAGGAGGATGCGCCAGAATGAGTAGGCATTTATGTTTCATACTTTTCCCTAAAGTTTCCAGTTTAAATCGTTAAGCACTAGTTTTAAGGAAACAAACAAAATCACCCAAATAGATGCAGAGGTGTGATTAAATGCGTGCTCAGTTTGCAGCCCCATTGTTTGTTCACTTAAAGCCTTTTGTTATCAGCATTACTTATCGGTCAACACTGCGCTTTGTTTCTGCAAATCAGCTGCTTCGTCCCCAACCTGTGGGTGTATATGCTAACTGAGTTCTCAGTTGGGGCTCAACGAGAGTGCGCATTTTAAGGACAATGTTTGTTGTCTTTTTTTTGTTTGTTTGTTTCTTTTTGGTGGCGCAAGAGATTTTCTTTAGGCGGGGTTACTGAAGCTGTTGGAGGGAGGGGCGTAGGGGTTGTTGGCGTAAACGCCTGTCAGCCAGACAGAGCATCTTCAGTCCAGTGGGGACAGCTGGGGGTCTCCATTCTGCTTTAAGAGCCCCGAAAGTTTGAGGACGCCCACTTTGATTGTGTGTGTGGGTGTGTGTGTGTGTGTGTGTGTGTGTGTGCGTAAAGGCTGCGCGTAAAACCTGGCGGACATACACTACTGTTAATATTTTTATGTTTTCCTTCAGATTCATCTGGACCATTTCAGAATTCGGAGACGCCAGTGGAGGAAACGCTGTTCTTAATATTATTATTTGCGCCATTTTCTTTACTACTTTTTGTAATCGGGGTGCCGGAGGCCAACATGATGTCCTATTTGAAACAGCCGCCGTACACGGTGAACGGACTGAGCTTATCTACCTCAGGAGTGGACTTATTGCATCCTTCAGTGGGATACCAAGGTAACGAGAGTGATTTCTTTAAAAGTAAAGGATTTTCGATAGTGTTACTCCAGATATGTTGGTTTTAAATTGCAACAGCGACATCCTTCTGTTTTCGTGTCGTTATTAGCGACCCCTCGCAAGCAGAGGAGGGAGAGGACCACCTTCACCCGGGCCCAGCTCGACGTGCTGGAGAACCTGTTCTCCAAGACCCGCTACCCTGACATCTTCATGAGGGAAGAGGTGGCTTTAAAGATCAACCTTCCTGAATCCAGAGTGCAAGTGAGTGCGCAAATTACTTGATTCTGTAATAAAGAATGCACATAATATTTGAAACACAATTAAATTCATTTTTCACGTTGAATCTGACTGGAATTTTCTGATTTTCTTGAACACCACCAAGACGTGCTTTAGCCTTTTATCGTGTAGCGAGCGATCATCCCAAGATTTTAAAATGCCACTTTTTGCAGGTTAAATTATGTGAACTCTATTTTCTGTAGTAATAATTTCTTAGTTTGTGATCTATTCCAATTTAAATATGTTTTCTTTTTAGGTCTGGTTTAAAAACAGACGAGCCAAGCATCGCCAGCAGGCCCAGCAGACCCAGGCGGGCGTGCAGAACAAGTCTGTCAGCAGGCCGGTGAAAAAGAAAGGCTCCCCGGTGAGAGAGGCCAGCTCTGAGAGCGGAGCCAGCGGCCAGTTCACGCCGCCCTCCAGCACCTCCATGCCGGCTGTGAGCAGCAATAGCAGCAGCAACAGCAGCAGCAACAGCAGCGGTAGCGCGGCGCCTGTCTCCATCTGGAGCCCGGCCTCCATCTCCCCGCTCTCCGACCCGCTCTCCTCCACAACCTCCTCCTCCTCTTCCTCCTGCATGCAGCGGTCTTACCCAATGACCTACACCCAGGCGACGGGCTACAACCAGGGCTACACGGGTTCCTCGTCCTACTTCACCGGGATGGACTGCGGCTCCTATCTGTCGCCCATGCACCACCAGCTGTCCGCCGCGGGCTCCACCATGAGCCCCATGGGCGGCAGCGGGGTGACCAGCCACCTGAGTCCGGCGTCCTCTCTCTCCTCGTCGGCGTATGGAGGGACGGGGCTCGGCTTCACCGGGGCTGCGGACTGTCTGGACTATAAGGACCAAACTGCCTCATCGTGGAAGCTAAATTTCAATTCGGACTGTCTGGATTATAAAGACCAAGCAGCTTGGAAGTTTCAAGTGTTGTGAGGGAAGAAAAATGGAAGAAATTGGGAACTTTTATGAACCCATGCAGAGCCGGTCTAAGACTGAATGCGGTCCTGAGCGGGTGGCACCACTAGCAACCACACCACCACCTATATTAACTTATTGGGCTTTTTTTTTATTCCCACTTTCACAGTTTGCTAACATAACAGTTGGGTTGATCATATCACACAATTATGGTATAATATTTCACAATATGTGTTTAAATAAAGGGATACAGACAAGTAAACTGTGGAGAAATCACTGGCCAAATTTAAAAGGTTCATTCTCGATTAACAGACATCTTTGGATATGTTCTGTGTGGTGGCATGCTGGGGGTCCTAAGCAGCAGTCGGCTCTGCATTCATGCAAAAATTAAAATTTATTTTCTTTTTTTTTTTCTTCCCTCCACAAGAATTCAGGCCCTAACTTCTACCTCGGGTCGAGCAGCGCAGGACTGTCTCACACTTGTTGGACTAACTTATTGACCATCGAGACTCAACTTTGATCAGGGGGACAGAACAAATCTGCTGACCAGAAAAGGAGAAGGGGGGAAAAAAACAATCAAGAGAGACTAGCTTGGATGAGTTTGAAGGATTGGTCAGGTCTTTTTCCTGCTAAGCTCCTTAAAGACTCTCCTTTTTTTTCTTCTTCTTGTTGGCACGCTGAATGGGCGCCCCTTTGATCAAAGCGATGTGCATGAGTGTCTGTGTTGTAAGGAGTGTGTGTGTGTGCGAGGGAGGGAGGTGCTGGGGGGGCGGGGAGGGGGTGAGAGTGTGAAAGCAGCTCTGACGCGAACTTGGATGCACTACTTAATTTATGGAAAAAGAAAAAAAAATATACGAATATTTGACAATCAGTCCGTTCGCGCGTGAGCCGAAAGGTATTTTATGTGTTTTTAAATTTTCATTTCTCCCCTTGTAAAATTTATTTTTACCCGACTTGTGATTTGCTTTTTTGTTGGTTTGTTTTTTGTATAAACTGTATGCAATTCTGCCTTGCGTAAAATGCGCAGGAAAAGCAAGCTGTGAATTTCACATTTTTATTTCCATGTTTCCAGGGATAACTAAAAGAAGGATTTTATTATTTTTCATAATAAATCAGGAACAACAACAGTGTACATCTTGCATTTAAAGGTCCATTCAAAACTGTAAAGAGCGACAAAACCCACTATGAAACAATAAAAACCTTTTGACTCAGATTTGATGCTTCTGTTCGTTTATTGCAGCACAAAATGTCAGCAAATTAGTTACCTTGGCTCAAAATGTATTTACATTTTCAGGCAAATTCTCTGGGCACACATTAAATCCTCATCACTTAGAGTTTGTTTTAAGGAATTTTCGAAACCTGAACCTTTTTGTGACAGCAGCCGCTGAGTGGGGCAGAGAGTGTGACTGACCCCCTCACTCACGCAGGAGGTCAATCTGACATTCCCAGTTAATACGGAAACATGACAAACACATGTTGGCCATGCTTTAGGAACACAAAATCACGCAGCAAAAGCGCACGGAACACATCGAATCGTCTTCAATGCGAAAGACTAACAAAAAAACCCCAACTATTTAATTATATGACTTAATTTTATTTTAATATCTAACTCAGACGTTAGTACATATTTCAGTTGTCAGGACGCGTTTTCGTAGCTTTTGAAGCGCATGTGGCCCAAGCAGCGTCACCGCTAGATTCAAGCAGAACGTCATGTTGCTTTAATTAGGCCTGAACGGGAAACGTGACCGAGTCCTCTCGGGTCTAAGCCGTGACTTTTTGAAGGCTTTGCATTGTCCCTCCGACCGCCAATTAGCAACAATTGACCCAATTATACCGCGGCACCCCAACAGCCTTTGAAATGAACTGAAGCAACAATAACAACAGCTCAACACATCATCGAGCACATCTTCAATGATGAATTAATAATAATAATAATAATAATAATAATAATAATAATAATAATAATAATAATAATAATAATAATAATTGCAATTAATATAGCAATAGTATAAGTAATAATAACGTAATTAAAAATAAGAGTAGAAAAGGAAATGTGAAAATATCAAGATCATATTGTAAGAAATGGCTCCACTACCAAAATATCCGCAGATGACTTGGTGATTATACTTAAGCCCTTAACGGGTTTTCTAATAAATGTCAATTAAGAGCAGTAAGTCCGATTTCCTGCAGCATTTGGAGCGGGAGGCCCTCTCAGGTTTCTTTTAATCAAGCACAAGCGGCCCTAAAGAGGACATATGGGCCAGGCAGGCGGACGCGCTTTATTAATCCTCTCATCGCATTTAAGGATGTTAAACAATAATAAAGAAAAAAAAAAGGGAGTCAGAGATAGAGAGAGAAAGAGACCCTCGTTTCGGCCGATTAGACCGCTTTTTTTTTTTTTTTTGGCCCCGAGGCGAGGCTTTCCCCAAGCGGCATCACTACAGCTAGACCGGGGATTTCCGGGATTTCCTCCCAGCTGGGGGAGAGGAGAGGTGGGAGCGGGCTGAGGCTGCTTGACCACAAAGTTTTCTACCAGTTGCCGTTAATCACCTCAGATACATCTCAAATTCGCCTGCTTTGCATGCGTAGAAGAGAAATTGTCTGGACTCGATGTTCTGTCTAGACGGACAAAACCGATCCCAAACTGCGCCATTGAAACCCCATCATCTGCAGCCCCGACTGGCAGGTGTTCTGTTGCTTCTT
Source organism: Gambusia affinis (assembly GCF_019740435.1). Taxonomy (NCBI): domain Eukaryota; kingdom Metazoa; phylum Chordata; class Actinopteri; order Cyprinodontiformes; family Poeciliidae; genus Gambusia; species Gambusia affinis. Next base: position 15,399,881 of record NC_057889.1, on the reverse strand, counting down.
TAGGAATAAAAAGAGCAAGAGAAAGTGCTGCGGGGTCTCCTCTCCTCCCTCTATGAATGCCACGCCAGACACGGACCAGATACTTTCTGCATCGTATCAGGATGAACAGAATGGACTTTCCTTAAAATAAATAAACTAAGACAAGAGCATTTCTGCTCAACGGCCCGTCGGTGAGAATACAACCGATGGAGCATTGTTATGCGTAAGCATGTGTCCTACATTCCCAGGGAGCCGATAAGCACAGCAACGCATACATAATTCATCAGTCGCGGAATCTCATTTAAATAAGTGAAACAATAGTGTTTCTGTGCTCTCATCAGACAGGCGGCGAGCTCCTCCTCATCCTCACTGACCACGGTGAAGTGGAGAACGCACACCTTCGGATGACGGTTTACGGCTGTTTGGTGCGATTACGTCAAAAATTCCGTCGTGCAAACATTTAAAAGATGATGCCGTGCAGAGGCTTAAGAAGACGGAGAGTAGAGCCAATGTTTGGCTCCAAAAAAACAATCAACAAGTAGAGATAAATCCCAGTTTGAAGTCTTACCTGATTTGTTAGTTTGTGTGGGTGACCATGCACTTTTCAAGTTTGCATTTGTGCCACACTCTTTTCATTTTACATTTGAGCAGCTCTTTATGAGATGTTTAAAGCTTGAGACATTTTGTTTCATTACTTCTCCAGAACGTTCTCCCAGTACCCCTTTCTTCAGGATGCTGTTTGTGCTCCAGCAAACATCTGAGGCACTTCAACGAACAGATCAATTTATACTGTTCAGTTACACATCATGGAATCCACTTACAAGTCAGATGCTTTCTGGAGATCTGTTGCTCTTGATTTTTCTTTTTAGATGCCACAATAAAGAGGGTGTGACTAAAAGTGAGGGTGGGCCTTATATATATATATTTTTTTTTGTCGTTAAAAAAAGAGAAAAAATTAAAAACTATGTCCCTATTCTTCCTCTCTACAGTTACACAACACTTCTTGTAAGTTTATGCACAGTTCCAATACAATCCAGCAATGTTTGCGGTTCGGATGTGACAAAATGTAGAAAAGTTCAAAGGTTGGAACAAAATTTTCTCAAACTTTTTTATTTTGTTCGTGATTTAAAAAAAAAATAAATAAAATAAGATGCGTTCCTCATGATTCCAGACACAGCACAGGAGATCTCCTTGGCTTTAGTCCGCTTTACGTTAGGAATTGTTGCAGAAAAAACAACACCTTGTTGTTTTCACCTTCTGTTCAGGATATTTTTGTGTCTGCAACAACAGAGGAAGGTTTCTAACTTTACACAGCAATGTAAATAATCAGGCTTCTTCTGATGGTTTTAAAAATATCCAAGCCAATCTGCCCATATGTGAGGCAATAATTACAGTTTTTAGATGTTGGTGTCTACATATCACATGAAGCAGAAAGCTGATTACAGATTTGACATAAAATACAGCATATGTAAAAGAATGACTTGCCATTAAAGTATTAGTGCTGTACATAAATTTAAAGCCGTTCTAATATGTTGGGGGTTTTTTTTCTCCCCATAGCATCAATTTAGCTTGAGACCCACAGCGTCCTGGATTATGCCAAAAGTGGACATTCAGCCAGCAAAGCAATTTCATGCAAACAGACCATTAGAAAAAAAACAACCCTGTAAATCTCCTTATAAAGCAAAAAAAAAAAAAAAAAACAAAAAAAAAAAGAAAGAAATGTTTTAATAAGAGATTACGGGCGTTTAATGGTCACATTTACATAGGTTTAAACTAAAAACATTTGACGCAAAGAGATGATTGAGAGGAGCTCTGTCAAGGAAGTGAATATATGGGAGACAACGGGAACAAAAGCTGCGTAAAACACAAACTAAGGCTTTACCCTGTATCATCCAAGCAAGAAAATAACAGCAACTGGTAATAAAACAAGTAATATGTCCTTACAATATTTGATCTTATTTATAGTCACACAGATGTGCCTGTAAGATATCACAGTAACACGTTTCACAACATGTTCAATGATTATATCAGTTTAGTGGCCCTTGTATGCAAAGTAATGTTGTTGTTTTTCTTATTTCAGTTTGAATTAGTTTTCATGATAAAAATCAACTTGCTTAATTTAATCAGTTAAGATTAGGCCCCATATTACCACGTTAGAGCACACGCTATCATGTAAACTGCACTCCTTATTTCAACTGCCAGGATTTTAGGAGGACAACGTTTTGCGTCACAAAGTTTGGATCATTTAATCAGGACAGTCCAGGCTCGGGTCTGAGTAACAGACTGGACCAGGTGGATCCAACTCTCTGTGAAGCTCTGACTCAGCCGAACAGCTCGACACCAGACCTCCGCAGAGCTCCAGGAGCTGCTGGTGACGGAGCACGGGTGAATCTAAATGTCGCGGGGTAGAAATGGTGCCTTCGATGTGCATTTCGGAGCTCAGAAATCCCAACTTCACACTCGGAAGAGATACAAGCGGAACCTAGTGGGAGTGGGGCCTGAGCAATTTTTCATTCTTAGCCAGAGCTGAGCTCAGACTTTAAACTGCCCTTCTACTCATGATAACAGGTTATGAGTCAGATTTGAATTATATTGTCAAAATGTAAATTTTTGACGTAACTGCAAATTGTTTCAATCGTATTTGTGTTTACCTGAACGGGGAGTTGTTCATGAAGGACAGTAATAAATAACACTGAACTAATTTAGCTCCTGATTGGATTGTATAGCTGGACATAAATCGGTCCTTAAAGTGGGCGTTTGTAAATTGTTTTTGAAATAAAACTCGACACCAGACCTCCGCAGAGCCACAGGAAAACACACACATGGCCTATGGGATATCGCAAATATATGGAAGAACGATCAGATATTAACGTGGATCTGTTTGGTAAAACTGAAAATAATAACAACAGAGAAAGCTACTAGATGTAGCCTTGAACAAACTGTCTCCAAAGTGAAGTGCAGCAGTGGCAGCATGATGCTGTGGGTATGAAGGAGGGTGCAATCCGATACCAAGTAAATACAATGTCAATACCACTACATTTTTAAAAAATGTCATTATTATTAAATAATTTGGTGTTCTGACTTTAGTTGGTTGATAATTATTAGGATAAAATACAGGTTAAATATTTTAGACAAATAATTGGTATAACCTGTTTACAGTGTAACACAATGAAAGAGAAAAGAAAATAATAAATTCCCCTTCAACCCTCTAGAACAAATGACTGTTTAATAACTTGGTCTTTACCTGTAATCTGCATGTAACTAAAATAGGAATACAATAAAGCTTTGTCATATTCAGCCATATCAATATTTCAAGTTTAAGGTTTATGTCTGTATATTTTTCTGGGTTTCAGTAAGATTATTTTCAGCTGGTTAAATAGATGATAGTTTAATCAATATGGTAAAATCAGCTGCAGTTGATCCAGAACGCTGCTGCTCACGTTCTGACTAAAACCAGACAGTCAGAGAACTTCACACCAGTTCTAAAGTCCCTACAGTGGCTCCCTGTATCTCAGAGAAAAGACTTTAAAATACTTGTCGTTAGTTTAGAAATCACCGAACGGCTTATAGGACCAAATCAACCCTCTTCTGGTTCTGGTTCTGCTCTGCATCCCCAGAACCAGAACCAGACATGGAGAAGCAGCATTCAGCTTCTATGCACCACAAATCCAGAGCAGACGTCCAGAAAACTGCAAAACGGACGAAAGGCTGAATTCCTTCAAATCGAGGTTAAAAACAAACTGTTTAAGGTCGCTTCTGATTGACCAACATACTTGACATGTATTTGCTTCTTGATTTTGATGACGTCATTTGGTAAAGCAAGTTTATTGCCGCTGTTTCATGACTGGCGACTGTATGATGGTTGTATGATGTGAAGCACTGGCTGCTGAAATGCGCCCTTGATTTGAGGGTCTTGACGTTTCCTGAAGGAACGGCACAACTAGAGGAAAAAGCCTTCTTGGGGTTGATAAGTCGCTGGTTTTATTTGCGTTCCTCTTTTCTGCGCATGGGAAGGTGCAGCAGAGGAGATGGCAGCACAGTTTGTCGACAGATGCCTCACTCCCTGCTCCACCCGGTCTTAGCCCACCTGTTCAGAGCGGTGAGTGAGCTCCCACAGGGGAGCGTGTCTGTTGTGGACCCGCAGCGAGACAGTGGGCGTCCAGAGAAAGCTAGAACGGAAGTGCTTCCTCGCAGGTTTCTCTCCCGTTGCAACTCTTTGAATGTTGCAGTGGTAGGTCAGTGGGAGCGTGTGGATCAGTCGTACGTGTGTGTGTAAAGATTTGTGTGTGTTCAGGAGACCAGGAGAAGTGTGCCCTCTCCACACTCCCCCCTGCAGCCGGCAAACGCCTGGCCACCTGCTCCGGGATTAGAGAGCATGCGGATTACACGCGTCACATTGAAGATACACAAATACAAATATGCTGCCGGCCAACGAAGGACACTCTCGCACCAGACAGCCTCTCCGCTGATCGCTTGTAGCTCCGGCCCGGGTTTTCAAAGTTTAATACAAAAATCCATAACCTGAGCTAAAAAGCATCCCTTCTGAGTGAATGTGAAAATATTCTCAGTTCATTTGGGCTTTGATTTACTTTTGGACACAGCAGAGGAAGGTTGTTTTTTTTTTGAGATGTTAGGAAGCTGTTTTATCATTCCTGTTGTGACCCACAACAGATCTGTCCCACTTTTTCAACCATGAAAACTCACTGACGCTAAGAAGGAGAAACCGGCAGGCAGTCGTGAACAAAACAAAACACGATCATAATGAACAGACAACCTAAACAAGCGGTTTGTCACCTGGCAACGGGCCAGTTTGTCTATTTGCCAATTCACACCCCCGCTTCTTATCGGTGTGTTGTCGTTTTCTCCCAGCCTACTTTCACTTCATACCTGAAAAAAACAAAAAAAAAAACGATTTGGACATCAACACTTAACAATTGCATCAGTTTGTTTCTCGTGGCAGTTTTTTTTTTAAATGAATTATGAAGGGAAATAATTTTAAAAAACTCATAAAATGTGTGATTTAATGTAATTCTATATTATTTTGTAGTTTTTATGCTGCAACATATTTTTATAGATTTTGGGGCTGATATATCGACTTTCTTTTATAAGAGACTCATTTCTGATCCAGCTAAGATAAAGAGCAATCTCTACCTTACAGATTTCCAAACCAAATTTCCTGTCAGAAAATGTATTTTGTTTGCTTTTTACATGTTCTGTTGAATTACTTTGAAATGTGTGTTGTGTGAGAAACATCATCTGGTGCGACTTGAAATTAAATGGAAAAACCCAAAACCATAAAAACGTAACTTTTTAGGGTTAAATGTTTGATCTGCTGCTTCACACATTCACCTAAATTGGAGAAAGTCAGGATTCACCAGGGAGCAACTTACCAATTCAGGACAGATTTAGAACAAAAGACTAATGGAAATGCATAAGGGTACGCTTTACTTACTATAACTTCTTCAAGCATTTCGCCTGTTGAGACTTACACAACAAACCAAGACTCATATCCTAAATTTTGATCAACGTCCTACAGTTCAAAATGTACGAAAAAGGAGAGAACTGTACATAATTGCATGACTAAATATGCAGAAAGATTGCCAGCGCCTTCACAGAAATGCCTTCTTGATGTGCACGGGTGACACAAGGATTTGAAGATTGAACCAGCAGGTTTTTTTTTTTTATAATTTCAATTCTACTCAAAGAAATGCACCAAAGCGACTGAGAAAAACTGCGATGGATCTCGACGGACGCCGGGATCTATCGATCACTTATCTGATGAGTCCTTCAAACTGTGACACGCGAGTTTTATTGTGATTGGAAGATTTTCTGCGACCTTCCCTCACTTCTCTGCTTTCTTTTCCCCCCCCATGGGGTCAGTGGGTTTGCGTTGCTAATGACCCCGTCGCGTTATGACCTCATTCAGTTTGCATTGGCGGCATACTGACTCACTGTGGTGTCGGGGGAGGTGCTGACACGCCTGGAGGCGGGGGCTTCCATTGTGGATGCTCCTCACCGACAAATAAGGCATTGTTATGGATGGTTAACGGTAAATGAAGCTGGTGGGGTGTGTGTCGGGACAATGAGGGAGGGCGGGAGCCTTACAGTGTTGTCTAAGCAATATGTGGGTGGGGCTTCATGCTTAAATTATGCATTTACAAAGCTGGCTTGCTAGCTAGCTTTGTATTGACCGTGAAAAGCATGAATTTGGTTACTGACCTGTTCTTCAAGTCTTTCCTCCATTTGTTCATTTGACTCGTTTGTCACGCATGGATGGGGGTAAATTGCTAAACTTGTAATAAGCCTCAAATTGAGCCCCAAATGTCTGCATGGAAGTGTGTGCATGTGTTTAGTAAATACGTGTGTCTTGTAAAAAATGCCCGGGATCATTCTTAGGTTTTGTAGTAACTCTACCCCACATACTATTATTTAGATCTAAATGAGTTCAAGAGTGTAGCGTCATTTAGTAATTAGTGTGTACGTGTTTGTGCGTGGTAAAACATTCCAATGAAGAAATACTGCATGTCAGAAAAGAAAAGAAAAAACATCCTTGCTGATCATAAATAGGCGATTTTTGTGTGTGAAATTTGCAGACAAACACAAAATTGGAGCTTTGAATTGGTTTAATCTGCGTATCTCAACAAATGGAGTCTGCAAAAAAAATATTGTTGGCTGAGTTTTGTTTCCGGCCAAAACCAAGTACCATCTATAGAAAACAAGGTAACGCAAAGTTTTGGAAGACTTTCTGCCAGCAGATGTTACAATATCAAGGCTAATTAAACAGTCACGTAAAGCTGCAAATATGCTGACACACCGTATTAAAACGTCGAATAAAGAATGGAGATATCTCAAAATGGTCTGAAATTTTTGACAGGAGGTTTGAGCAGAAACCCTGTTGTGTTTCTGCTGCGCTACTGCTACAGCTGTTACAGTAGACAAAGAGACCCTGCGGAGGATAGTGAGGGGAGCTGAGGTCACTGTATTGTCCAGTATTTGCTCCTGCACTGTGACAGAAAAAGAGCACATCCTGATCAAGGGAGAAATATAAATATATATATTGCCAAACAAGAAAAACATCACAGTGGACCTGCTCCCACAGTTTCTACTTCAAAACATTCAATAGCCACCCCACTCTGTTTTGCTTTTCACCTGCGATGTGCGGCTGAAAAAGCGGCTCTCCCTCCCCTCTCCCCTCTTCCTCTTCACCTCTCCTCATCCCGCTATCACATCGGACAGGGTCTACTTATAGTAGCACGCCAGGGAGAGGAGAATGGGGAGAGAAAGGGTATTATGACAGCGAGGGGAGGAAAGAGAGGGAGCGACAGAAAAGAAGGGCAGACAGGGTATTATGAACGAGAGGGATGAGAGCAGTGAAGGCATTTGGAGTCTTTATTCGCTTTCCTAAGCCTCGGGCTCTGCTCCCAATCCGATTGGTCGATACGGCCAGCCATGTAAATGAAATGCAAAGCAGAGAGACCCTGACTTCCCTTTGCCAATTTGTGGGGGCCTTTCTCTCTATCTCCACTAATGGTTTCGTTTTTTTATCAGTCTGTCTTCCTTGATACCTTACGCATTTCCACCTCGATATCACAGTCTCCCACCTTCAGCCGCTGATTCTTCCCTTCGCACTGTGGAATATTATGACTTGTCTTTTATTTCTAGAAAAGCTCAACTATGAGTTTCTTTAATGTTCAGTTTAAAGAATTTTAATCCAGCAAGTTATTTTAATATATCCTGGGAAACTCCAGCAGTGGTTCAGAATGGGTTTACCTGCATGTGTGCAGCATTGTGCAGGTGCATATTTTCATTCATCTTCTGCCTCTTTAAAGTGTATTAGACAGTCTTTCTGGGATGTTGCAATGTTTGAGGGTTTGTTTGTGATTGCTGCAGCCTATAAAATTACTGATTTTTACAGAACTTTTTAAAAAAAGTTGCGACCAAAGTTGCAAGTTTTTTTAAGCTTCACCCTCTTTTTTGCCATAACACAGTAGTCTTACAAAAAAGATGAAATTCCTGCACACAACCTAGTCAAAATTTAATAAAGCAAATAATAATTTTGCACAACTGCACTGTGGCACACTTGCTGTAAATTTATTACATATACATATCTGCATGTTTTAATCTCTATAAGGACTGCTCTTAAATTGCATTTTATATTTTACAGCACTTTACTTTATAATTACAATTTGTAGCATTTTATATTTATTTTATTTTATATACAACTAGTTGTTACTGTGTCTTGTCTTTATGCTGCAACTGCAAAGTAATTTCCCTGCTGGGATGGATAAAGTACTTCTATTCTATTCTATTCTAATCTATTCTAATATTTTGAAGCACCTTCTTGAAATAGCACCCTTAATACAAATGCAATCATGTCCTGAGGAGCTGTCAAAGATGCAAAGTAAGTATTCAATGTTGGTCGTTAAAAGTTAACATGAGCATAAAAATAAAAAAAATAGGAAAATGTTACAGCTAGCACACACATGCTTTCATCCTGCAGGTTGGCTAGTTAGTAGGGTTTTAAGGTGATTGGTTGAAATTCTGTCGGGTGCAGTGATTGGCCAGAAAACATTTGGGTGATTGGTTAGATTTGCAACAAGTTTGTTCTGACTGGTGAAAATTGCAAGTCAGGTCAAAATTTAATGAGTGAATTTGCATTAATAGTTGCGATCGCGACATCATAACTTCCTGGACGTGCTTATTACAACACATAAGCACGTTCCTTTTGTTTAATGGTAAAGAGTGGACCAGGAATGTGATCCAGAGTATCTTGCAAAAGTCTGTTTATCCAATCAACTCAAAAATATTTCAGTGACTATCTGAAATCAAATTCATTTGAACAGATTGTCTTCAGAAGAATGGCATTTGTAGTAAAAGATGATTCCAAAAAGTGTGTTTTTATTCATAAGAAATGTTGAAAACCATGTTGGCTTTCATTCACCCAACAATTATTGTCCTCATTGCACTGGTCTACAGCATAAACCAACATACCAATAAAGTACATTGGTTGTTTTTGGTATTAACCTAGAAAAATGCGAAAACATTACAAGTGGTGTGAAAGCTTTTGGAAAGCGTTGTATAATTAAAAGGAGAGTGTCTCTCCAGTGGTTTAAAGCTTGACTGTGAGCCTTTGCTGTTTGGTCATTTATTTATTTCACAGAGTCTAATCAGCACCAGCAGCGTTTGCTGCTTTTACTGGATGGGAGAGGACGACTGATGACAGCTTTAAGTGCCGACAAATGCCACAGTCTGTCCCAGATTAAAGAGGCCAGCCGCCGTAATCCCTGTAATGCCGCCAAATTGGTATTTCCTTCCTTTCCCTTTGCTGAATTGGGCATCACAGAGACTGAGAGGGTGTCAAAAGGCATTGGTCCGACTTGAATTTATCCACTCTGTACGTTCATTTAATTGGTGTTTCACCAAAACGCATTATATTTTCTAAATTATAGAAGGAAATTGCTCCAAATATCGTAAATAATGGGGAACTGTGTAACTTTGACAAGGAAACTGGCTGGTGTGATTTGTAAATAAACCTAATAAAAACCAACAGCAATTGGACGACTGAGAGAGGAAATTAAGGGGATCAAATATTAAAGAAGGACAGTAAAACAAAGTTACATGCACACAAAAAAATGTCCAGGAATGAGAAATGGTCAGCGGTCGGTCTTATTTGTGAAGTGTTCATTGTGAAAACATTGCCACCTACAGGCGGCTATGAAAAATACACAGCCTTGGGCTCACCACTAATGATAAACTCTAATGAATTATCAAGACAGATAATTTAGATAGTCTGAAATCACTAAACAACGACCCTCTGTATGTTTCTAGTACATAGATAGACACTGTAGCTGACAATAAAACTAAATGTTGTAAAAATGTATACTTCTGATTACAGTCAAATCTGCTAGAATAATAATAATTATCAATGCAACATGAAAAAACCTCTTTTCTTGTAGCAAACGTTTTAAAATGCTCATTAAATGGAATGATAAAATTGTCAAAACATGCAGAGAAATGCTTTAGTGATCATAACTAATTCATAGCAGGAGAAAGTAACTAAATTGGCTTTGTGGCAGAGATCAAATGCTGTTTTTGGTTAACTTTTTGTCCCTTATAAAAATGCTTGTTACTAATTTGTTCAAGGCTTAATTTTTGCTGTATATTCTACTTAAAAAGCTGTTTTTCCTTTAATAAATAACAGGCCTGCCAACCCCTGGGTATTGTCCAGGGCTCTTGTTGACCTCCTGGTGAGTTTTTGGCACGTTCTTGGAGTTACTTGTGTTGGTCTGGCCACTCCTGAGAAAGTTTTCAACTGTTCCATCTTTTTCTCCGTATGTGGATTGTGACTCTCACTGTGATTCCCTGGAGTCCCCATTAACTTTAAACATAGAGCCAGCAACATTCTGCATCCATTTCACAGTGTCCAACACAGAAGAGAATGAAACCAAGTTAATCCGTCATATCGTCCAATGGTTCTAAAATCGGTTGTGGTTTGAGGTGCCACTCCTGGATCATCAGTCAAATGCATCTCACCACCCTTTGAAAACTTTCTGGAGGCGCCCCTTTACTTTAGCGAGAAGAGACTCACCACAACACAACATCCTGTTCAACCTCCTACAGCCCCATCCCATCAACCCTTTCCTTGTTGGTACACCAACCACCCCCAACCCTCCATACTGCCGCCTTCCACCCGACATCACCCTGCCAAGCTGACAGTTCCAAGCTCCGTGAAAAATGAGTCTCGTTCGCATTACAATCGCGCGGGACAGATTCCATTAGCTCTATCTGAAATTGAGCACGGGAAGTAGGGAGCGGGAGGCAACGGCGCATGCCCTTATCGGAGTGAGAGGGCGAGCTCCACTGACGTCACTAATCCACCGGGTGGGATTGAGCGGGCACACACCTACAGGGGAAGACAACTTGGGTCGCGACAAAGAGAGCACTCACACTCTTTCGTTACGAGCCGCACAACAACAGGTAACACGTCCCGGTGGAAGGACAACCAAACAAACAACAAAAAAAGCCCACATATGCAAATATCCCACAAGCTTAACACTTCTGCAATGTAATGAAAATGAGTCAAATTTGCATCTCGGTAAAGGACATGATGAAACTGGCAGAAAACAGGCGACAGATCAGCTCCCGGCCTCTGTGAGTGTTTGTGTGTGTTCCCTGGAAGAGCGCTGGCAGGTCTGTTCCAGCGGCGCTGCTCGTGGGATTGGTGTCACTCTGTCACTCCATGATGAAACTGAGCCTCTCACGCTCTCTCTGTTTGATCTCCAACTCTGCTCTCTCTCTCTCACACACGCAAACATTTCTGCCCTCAAACATGAACGCGTTCCACATCAGCACACACGTGCATTTTTCACCCCACACAAACCCCCCAGTGTCCTCCTGCTCACAGCTATTAACCCTTGACACATAAATCCAAGGGTACGTGGGTGCGTTATTAGCTGTGTGCGCAAGTGGGAGAGTGGATGGGGTTAATCTTAGTGTAGTGTGGATCTTTTCACACAAGATCACTCAATTTAAATAGCGCAAGAACACTTTGATGTCTCCGGCACTCTCCCTCCTTTCTTCGCTCTCCATCTCTCATCCCACCCCTCTAATTTGCTTCGTGTTGCCCCCCTCTGTGGCCCAGCGATAAGGTGTAATGAGAAATGTTTTCAAAACGGCTCTCACCTTTCACGCTGTGTTAATTGAGTGTGTGCTTGATACGGCAGAAGAGGGGAGAGAAGCGCTATCGTTCCCTGACCGCTGAAGGTGCCTGCGGGATGAAACAGGAGTTTTCCCCAAACAAGGGGAAGCGAGGCCGGAACATGCGCTTGCATCATCTGACAGCCCTCAAAGAGACAAAGTAATGAGAGGATGTACCATCTTCATTAGCTGTCATTTACAGAGAATTACAGCAACAGCACCTCGAGGCAGTTATCGGTCACGCAGTGAGAGAGGCGTCGGGGAAGAGGGGGGAAGATGTGAGAACAGAGGCTCACTTTGGCCTGAATTCACTTAGGCTCCTTTGAGGGGGCGCCTGCAGAAAGTTTTTATGGAGGTGGCCAGATGAGAACCACTTATCTCGTTTGTAAAACAATTCTGTAATGAACCTGCAAAGACATGGCCCCTGTCTAAGCTGCCTCAGGCCATTCATAGATCACTAATCAAACTGGCCACTTGTGCAAGCTTTCTAAAGCCCATTCTCCAAAGTCAAGTCTCACTCTCACTGGTTTTGGGGATGCAGAGCAGAACCAGAACCAGAAGACCTATGAGGTCTGGAAGGTTGATACAACAACAGACATTTAATGTATTGTGGGGCTGAGCCGTTCAGTGATTTACAAACTAACAGCAGTATTTTAAAGTCTGTTCTCTGAGCCACTGGGAGCCAGTGTAGGGACTGTAGAACTGGTGTTAAGTGCTGTATCTTCCTGGTTTTAGTCAGAACGTCAGCAGCAACATTCTGGATCAGCTGCAGCTGGAGGACTGATTTTTGTAGACAGGCCAGTGAAGACGCTGTTGCGATAATCAATGCAACTGAAGATAAAGGCATGGATGAGTTTCTCTAGATCTCTCTGAGACATTAGTCCTTTAATCCTGGAAATGTTCTTCAGGTTATAGAAGGCCGACTTTGTAACTGTCTTAATGTGGCTCTGAAAGTTCACGTCAGAGTCCATCACTACTCCCAGGTTTCGGGCCTGATCTCTAGGTTTTAGTTGTAATAACTGAAGCTGTGCACTGACTCTAGATCGTTCCTCTTTAGGTCCAAAGATAATAACTTCAGTTTTGTTTTTGTTCAGCTGGAGGACGTTTTGGCACATCCACACATTTATCTGTTCACTGTTTGGATGGGTTCTGAGTCACCTGGTGACATAGTAATGTAGAGCTGTGCATCATCAGCGTAATTATGGTAACTAATCTTATTTCTTGTTATAACCTGAGTTAGTGGGAGCATATGGTTATTGAATAAGAGGGGTCTGCTTCAATGAGAAGTTACCTATTGAAACGAAGAAATCCCTGTTCTTTATGTAATATTTGAATCAACTGAGTACTGGACCAAAGAGTCCTACCCAACTCTCTGGTCCAACATTGTATGATTTAAGAATCATATAATGTAAGTTTTTAGGATGACTTTTTTAGTTTCTGTCTCATAGTTAAGGTGTGCCTAGAATAAAAATTACTGCTGAAACTTAATAAATTGGTGGTCTATCAAATACTTTTTTCCCCCACTGCACATACATGTATTGTGTGTTTGTCGTCTTTTAACTAAGTAAAACTTGGAAAAAATGCTGAGAGAAATTGCTAATTGGAGATTGTACCTCCAATTGTACCTGCAAATGGAAGTGCAATTGTACGTTGTTGGAATCCTAAAGTCCTTATGTATTTTTCCATATATGATGTCTAAGATGTTAAAGCAATAAAGCAAACAGACAGATGATGGGTCAGGTTTAGGTTCCCACAACTGTCTCAGTGAACAGGTATCTCCATGACAGCGGATGAGCCGTGTGTGACAGGTGTTAAACAGATTACCTTGTCTGTAATAATCTCATCCGCCTACATCCATGCTGGGCCTGTCCAACTAAAATGATGATGTGGGATGACAGAATCCACAGGGGGAAGCTCCATTTGTCGAGCTACGAGACCCTCTGGATTACCACTCCGGAGCCACAGCATCATCAACATCATCATCATCACCCTAACAGGATAACACAGCATAATAAACTCCTTAAAATAATCAAACTTATTACAACCTAACCCTTGTTTAATACATCCGACTCAGCTTACTTGGTCTGGTATCCTCTAACAGTGGAGCCACAAAAGAGAATAGACAAGAGAACACAGGAAAGCAGATTGCGGTGCATTAATATTGGCATTAATTGGATTTGGAAATTACGCAGCTAATTTCTTCCAGTGGCTCAGTAAAATATGTAGAAGCAAAAAAAAAAAAGGATGTGAAAGTCTTAATTAATCGTCTCTGGCTCCGGCTTAATTAAAGTTTCCCAGTGTATGGAGGTAATGGGGGTTAGATGAAACAATTGCAGAAACGCCCTCCCTTGCTACCTCTGTAACAGAGTAGAGTCCGCTGAGGGTTCAGATTTTAGGCCCTTTGATTAACACACACACACAAGACACACAACAGTCCCCATAACAGAAACCTTCTAGTGTCCAATGAGGGATTCAGAATAATTAGCTAGGATCAAAACCGAAGAATCCATCCACTGAGACTTCAGCTGTTATACATAGTACCTCCACCAAACGCGCAACACGATACATAAAAGCTACAACATATTTCCTAGTGTGATGGTAAGGGGGCCTGGAATTAAAATAAGCAGTGTGTAATGGCACGTCACATGGGTTGTGCACTTTAGGATAATATGAACAGAAAATGAAAACTACTGATAACAGCTTTGGAAAAAAGGATTTAAATACTATTACTGATGTCACTCAATAAATAATATGTAAATCTTTGAAGAAGTTTATATGTGATCATTAATTGTCTTATTAAAAGAAATATGAAGTTGTTCAAACCCAAAGGCCACACAATAGTTTGGGGGGGTTTTGTACCAGAAACATATGATTGTTAGTATTGGCACCCTACTGGGTGTTAAAAAATTAGAGAATCGAAAAGGTTCAGGATTGATTTAATCTACACTATTCAGACTCAGTAATACATTACCAGAAAATTTGTTGTTTGATGTGATACAATACAATTAACATTTTTGACATATTTATTTAGTACCTGGGCATTTAATGTATTTTTTTCCCGCAAAAAATGTTTTCTGACGATAAAAACGCAGATGAGTAATGAAGCATCATCTCCCATTACAGGGCTTCCCAAAATACATTCTTAAAAAAGAAAAGACACAATTATACTTTGTGTGACTTTAGGTCAATGACATCACAAAGTGCGCAAAACTGGTCAGCTTAAACACTGCTGCAGATGAAGGACCTTTGACCTCTTACGACGTGATTTCTGTAGCATTCGAGTTGCATTTGGGTTTTCTTGTTGGCAAATGTTTTTGAAATGGACTTTTCTGAAATATGACTCCAGCTTTACAGTATAAGGTAAAGACATTTGAAGGTGGAATTTGATAAGAGACCGGAAAATAAGTTGAAAAGGCAAGAAAAAATACAAATAGCACTATAAAGGACTTTGTTTAAATGCCTTTTGCTGTGTCACTATTTTTGGTAAGGTAGATTTTGTTGACCCACCCATTGTCTACATTTGAAGATAATAGTTAATGTTTCGCAGCAAAATAAGAGTGCAGAAAATCTAAAAACTGATCATGAGATTATTTCTATTAATTGCTACTACATATAAAAAATAGTTTCGTTAATTTTTACAAAATTCCTTGGCAAGCAGCTTTGTAATTCTTGATCTTCAGGTTTTGACCGAAGTCCCTTCCTTATAAAAATCAAAATGATTTCTGTCTTTTTATGTTCTAGAAGAAAGCAATGTTTTGGGGGAAATATGATGCTTGGTCCAGATCTCAGCAGTAAATCCAATCCACTCAACAGCACAGACTCGCTTCACGTAGTTAAATGTCATAATACTTCCCAAAATTAAGATAGTTTCTCCTACACATAGACTGAGATCGCTCTAAAACATTTTAAATGCATCACTGAGATACCATGACGCACTCCTCTTTGAAAGAAAAGACTCCTCCTCGGGCTTCAAAAAGTCACATAATTTCTGAACAAACTTCTGAAAGAAACGACTCGCAGCGAGTCTTTCACTCCTTGGATTCTTTGCTGTCTCCTCAATAGCTTTTTTGAGAATCGGGCGTTCTGTAATTTTCAGCTTCTTATCATATTTCCATGCCGACGTACCGTATTTGACTGCCAAAACTGCTCATTAAAGCAGATGAGTGTTTTAAAGCGGTGATGCAATCTAAAGCAACCACCGGAGACGAGCTCGTGCCTGAATAAGCCTCAGCTCTGGCAGAGGGCGCCCCCTGCTGGAAGCACATTTACCTTAAGAAGTGCAAAATAATAAGAAAAAAAAAAGTTTTCTTTTTAATCTGGTTTATTGACATGTGTATAGCGATTGTCTGTGCACCGGACAATTACAGAAGAACATGATATAAAATAATACAAAATAGCTGTACATAAGATATAGTCAAAGGAATGCATTGTTATTTGTGAGGTTTGTCAGCTACTCACTCACCTACATCAAGGAGAGCTTAGAAGTTGAGGAGTTTGAGGTCTCGCCATCTGAAATAAGGGTCAGTGAATACACATGAAAAAAAAACTACATTTGTGAAGAGCTTATGATATCACTGGTGGTATTGAACAAATTAATGCTGTGCTAAAATACTGTGAGAAGCTTGCTCAATCGCTAAGGCCTAAACGAAATAAAGAAAATAACACGTGGACACCTATAAATCAACGAAGACTAAACGTAAGCAAATATTACAGAAGAGAAAAAGGAGCAAAGAAAAAGCAAAATGAGGGTGCTGCAACAGTTCATCCATCCACATGCCAATTATAGGCAGAGATCTTAAGTACAATTCACTGAGACTGACACGATTCATAACCGCCAGCTGATATTTGCCTGTTGGAGTCGGTTTTTCCTCCTTTTTTTTAATAACAGCACCCTTTCATGCCTATTGGCACGCTTGTTGAAGTAGATGCGTAGAGAGCCTGAAAATAAACCCACCAAAGTTCTTACTTTTGGACAGCTTCAAAAAGATTGAAACCATTCATCTGACAAAAAAAAAATTAAAAATACACACATATATATATAAATATATATATATTACAGGATTCCTGTAAACTGATGCAGTTTTGTCATTTAGACTTTAAAAGTTGATCAGTTTCCAGGAACATTTTAATCAGTAATTTGTGATTCTCTGGGGTTGCAACACAGAGGCACGTTTCTGTAAGCCGCTCTTCAAAACAGGAAAAACAAGAGACCACACCGATCAGATTAGGTAGGTGTGTTGATCTTCATAGGTTAGCGGGGAGGCTAAAACAAAATAAATACTCCCCTTTACAGTCAAAGCTATAATTAATCATCTTTTTGAATGACAGGAATTGTAACAAACAAGGCTAGACAGGGGCCCGAGATTTAGCTTTAGCGAAGTCTCCATAGCAACCACACAATTTAAGGATTTACACCCGGTTTTACCAGAGGTGCCGATAACTTGAGTATGGTGCTGTTGAAAGGCTCGTCTTTGGCGATCATGACCAGTGTGGTGTATGCATATGGAAGGAGTTATTATCAATATACGGTAATATGAATTTCAGCTGGCACTGCAGCACAAAATCAACTTGGATCAGGGGTGTCCAAACTTTTTGCCACACAGGCTAAAATGTTCAAGTTGAAAGGACTCATAGGCCACGACATTTTTAATTTTTGCCTGCTTATATTTTGAACTAAACGTGCAATATTTTAGTGAAATAATCCAAGTGGTATGATTTTTGTAAATTTTTATCCAGAAATATATATATTTTAAAAAAAGTCAAATTTTTGGATCAATTGTTTCCTACTTTCTTTTAAGTGTGTCATCATATGTGGTGTGGATCACAGGCTGCCCAAAAATAATTTCAAAGCTTGATTGCAGCCTTGTTTGAAATGCATCATGAGCTGGTAAGCCAATTATTTCAGGTGAGATATATTTGTTCAAAATTGCAAACATATCTCAGTCTCAAGTCTTCTGGACACCACTGGTCATCAAGCCTTCTTTACCTCAAGCAGCTGAATATAATCACAAACTTTCTGCTTTCTCTATGTTGCACTAGGGTTGCCCTGCCAGCTGTGACTCTGAGATCGCTAATCCTGAGCTACTGTTATTGTCACAACACAACTTATTCACCACACAATAAATCCGGCATTCAGGCTTCAAATGGGTAAAAAAACAAAAAAAAAACAAGACAAAAACGTCACATTCCAAAATCGGCACGTTTTGAAGTATTTTAGGACGCGTTTTTTTTTTTTTTTAACGGCTGAATGAAACATGTGCCAAGTCAATCAACATCCTGCAGAAGAATTATTGGAAAATGTTAGCATAGCAGTACAAGATGAGTCATTTATGGAGTTATATCAAGAACCACGTTAATTTTTTAGGGATGCACGACATATCGACACTTGCTGATATTAGTAATTCTATAATATATTTGTCCGATAAATAAAAATGGGAGGATCTTTTTTTTCATCTTGTTTGTTTTGGTAGGGGCAGGGGAGAAGGTTGGTCATGTGACATTCAAAGTGATGCAGTGCAGGATTGTGGGTATTTTAACTGAAAGTGTGGTCAATTTGTTTAAGGTGTCAAAAGGGTAACAAAATAATAAATAATATCGGTAAATATTGGTTATCAGCCACAACAGCGATATTAATATCGGATATCGTTACTGGCCCAAATTTTCATATCCGTGCATCCCGGTATTTTTTAAGACTCGTTTTCTTTATTTTTTTTCCCCTGGAAACAACAGCACAAAACTTTGAAAAAACAAACAAACAAGGCTAACTAAGGACTCGGAAGACAACCTTTATAGTGACATACTCGCTCAGCGTGAGTAACAAACTCGCAAACCACCGTGCAACGTTTCTGAGTAAGTGTCCGTGTAGCGTAAATACTGTCCAGCGCATGCGAGCTGGACACGGTTCCCGTGTGAGCGTGTATAACTGACTTCTTCATGTCTTCCACACTTGAGGCTATTTATTGAAAAAAAAAAAAAACCTTTTCAAGCTAGTTCACCAAGCTACACCATAATATCCAGTTACAAAAATAGTATCACAATATAGACCATTGAGTATGAGCACCAGCGAAGGCTAAACATAGCCCGAGTATTTGGCTACATTCATTGTCTGGGCAATGTTTCATGGTAGCAGTGTGGAAGTGGACACAGTGTTGGTAATGTCTTCTCATTCACGGGCTCTCCTAATCTACCGCACAGTTACAGCTGGGCACAACTTGCTCACACCATGTAGGAATAATTAACTAGACCCACTGCGAATAGAAAAATAGTTATTAAATTTTTTTTTTTTGTTTGTTTGCTTTGAACATTGAACATCTAAAAGAATTCCTCCCGCTTCCCCCAAAATAAAGCCCTCCCCCTTTTCTTAACAAAATAGTTTGTTTTTTTCCCCCCTTTGAAACAAAAGGTTTTTTTTTCTTTTCGAGGTCACGAACCACACCGCCCCTTCCGTCACACCAACACGGACCCTGTCAGAAGACGTTCAGCGACCCAAGGTGCGTTCAGAATCGAAGCAGATCAGAACCCGTCGACTTCCTTTAAGATGGCGAGGACGCTACGCAGAATCTGGTGAACGGAGCACACCTCTGGTTGACCTCTGAACCTGGAAAACCCTTTTTTTTCCCTTCCCCTTGAGCTTCTAGGAACAGCCAACCGAACGCCTGGCTAGACGTAGAAAAATCACGTAGCTTATCTATGCAAGTGCTATTATTGCTTTGGAGAGTTGTGAAGTGAAGTGAACCCAGTTTTATTTCCCTGCCTTTGTTTATCCTCATTCTGCTTCATAACTGAGGTTATGGTACGGCTTCTCGCAAATGTATTACTATCCTTTTAACTTTTTCACAACCGGTTACAATCGTGAGCTTCATTGCACTTTGTTGGGGGTATTACACAAAGTAGTTTTTATTCCAAACTTTGTCCTAAACCATTCCAATTACTCTCTGACTGCATGTTGAAAGTAGTTGCCCTGCAGTGCCTGATATTTTTTGGGCCACAATTGACCTGTTTTTAGCTCCAACCATCTTCTATCCACTCTGACATTAACGCAAACTAAAGTTTCTTCTCAACATTCTTCCACTAAGGCCAGATTTGTGGTGTACACAAACATGCAGTCGACCCACTATCTCATCTAAACTCTTTTTACCAATTAGCTTGGTGGGACTGGACTTTAGATATGGGGTTATCAGAGTAAATACAAAAGCACACCACACTTTTCAGATTTTGGTTTGCAATAAAATAAATTTACCAGAACCATTCATAATTTTTCTTCCACTCCCCAATTATCCCTTACTTTGTGCTGGTCTGTCAGATAAAATCTTTTTTTTTTTTTTTTTTTAAAGACAAAATGTGAAAAAGTTTAACGTGTGAATACTTTTGAAAGGTGCCGTACGTAATGCTTACTCTGTCGCTTAAGAGATCACCAAGGGGATTCGTTTACATGAGTATCTGTGCATAGATTTAACACTAGAAGGATTGATGAAGACAAAGGAGAACAACGTGCACAATTAAATGGATAAGTTGGAACGTTCATATAAGCCTTCCTGTTTCAGGCGCTAACACAAAAAAACTGGGGAAGATGACGAAAGTAATTGAAGGCAGTAAAAGTTACGGCCACAGTGACGCTGAGACCATTTCTATTAAAAGGATCTTCAGAATGTGGCGACTTACGTAACATCAGCGGGAGAAGTGCCAGTGGACTGAATGAACACGGCTGCAATTAATGCTGGAAAAGAGAAAGTCAAGGCCATTTGTTTTGTATGTGCAAAAAAGCTACTTAAGATTTCACACTCTGAAGAGAATTAAAAAGGATGTTTGAACCTGACAGTGTGTTGTTAGAGTACGACGGGGCAGAGTCATCTTATAGTGAGGGATTTTTAAAAGCTCAAGCAGCGTCACCAAAGATTCTCTTTACGTTCCACGCAACAAATATTAGCTCACTCTGTTTCTGTTGGATTAGAAGAATCACTATCTACTTGTTAGTACTGATTAGTCTGTCACGTCCTCCTGATCTTGACGCTCTGAAGGATAAACAAGGGGACGGATTGACATTCTGTAGCACAACGTTGCGAGAGCGTGATCGAACACTCAGAACGCATATGCTGCCCTGACAGCCATGCTAGACACTGAACTGATTCATCACTCATTGACGTTTGCCACGAGAATGAGGCTCAAGTAGCTTCCTGTGGTTGGGATGGTGGTTACTGAAAGTCCAGCTAGTCGATGGGGCCCTGGAAGATGAGCCGTATCCAGCCAGGGGTACTGAGGGCGGCGGAGCAGAAGGGGCAGACTGGCCTGAATGCGTGTGTCCCGTGGGGCAGAGGCGTCTCGGCCCAGTATTTGGCTGTCCTCTCCGAGCAGACGTGGCCGCACGGTACGAAGGCGTGAGAGGGCGCTCCGGCGTCCACGTACACAGCAGGCTCAGAGCCCAGCCACAGCGGCACGTAGGGGCCCACGCTTCTGCATAGGGGGCATTCCCGGCGCTTGGTGGAGCCCTCACCCTCCCCGGGGTCCTCCACCCTCTCAGATCTCTGGCCCCAGTCGTGGCGTCCGTGGACGTGGCCGCACGTGAGGTAGACCCAGGGCTGACGCTCTTCAAGGCTGCAGCAACAAATCAACGCGACGTAGCGTCACGCAATTCCTTGTATGTTAGTAACAATGCAGTACTGGTAAAAATTGGTGTTAATCTGGGTCTCTGCAGGTTTCATCAACTCAAATTTAAGACGTTTTAAGACCCTATGAGGCTAGTATGAGTGAAAATTAAGACCTGTATCGCTAAAAATGTACTATATATATATTTATATAGGTACATACATTTAAGACTTTTTAAGTTTGTGCATTTTGCAAAATTTAGCTTGTACCCAGGATAAACGCAAAGGTACAAGTACATGAAGGGTAGCTTCATGTACTAGCATGAAGCTATCCTCAATTTCTGGGTGCGACTCAAACATTTGCCAAATAGAAAAGTCATGCGTGACAAAACTCCCAACTACATAGCATATGCAAGATTAAATAGTCTTACCACGTCAAACCTTAGGACCTGTATCATGGTAAATGTACAATATGCATATTTATTTTGTGAAAACCTGCTCTTACCCATGTTAAATGCAAAAAGTAAGCTAGTTAATAAAGGTGTATTAGCGGCTAGTTACCAGCAGCCTCTGCTGCCCAGAGTCACTCAAACTTTTGCCTGACAGAAAAAGTCAGGCAAGAAAATAAACAAACTACATAGGATTTGTGAGATTAAATAATCCGGCCACAACAAAATTTAAGACCTGTGATTAACATATTTAAGGTAAAATGGAACAAAAAATTATGATTTTAAGAAATTTTAAAACCTTGATTTCAGATACCTATATTTAAGACTTTTTAAGGATGAACAGACACCCTGTTAACGATTCATACTGTCGCCTTTTGCAAACAGGAAATCCAATAATGAACTCCTGATAAAACTTCTTAACACTAAATCAAGTGACGGCAGCCTCACCTGTGGCTGCGTGGTAAGCTTGGGAAGGCCAGCGTGCTGAGGCCTACAGGACACTGCGGTCGGGACGCGTTCAGTTCTTGACGAAGGGCCTCCAGGTGACGCAGGGTGGGAGCGCGCATTAGTCCCTCCCCTGTGCGCCACAGCAGAGTGGCGCCGCAAAGATCCACCAGGGAGCCGTCCCGCAGGGCGCTGCTCTCCCCTTCTGCCTGCATACAGACAGGGATATGCCTACAATTCGACCCAAACCAGATCTACGGAACAAGCCATCGCTGAGGTGACTCACCAGTTTGCCCCGACTGGGCCCAGAGCGCGTTTCTCTGAGGGCGTAGACATCTCCGCACACAGAAATCTCCCTCCACAGGCCCTGCTTGGGGTCCTGCGGGAAACCTTCCGGATGCATCACCAACACCCCGTTGGTGGTGAGGCCGTCCATGTGGCCGTCAGGATTTTTCCACTTGGTGGCTTTCTCCTAGTGATGAGAGCGCCGCTTCAGCATTTCCGAACAGAAAGCGCCTCCGTGCAGTACTGTTATCACACTCACCCCTAAAAAGATATTTTTAGACGAGTCAAAGCCGGCGGCGTAAATGCGTGTGGTGTAGGGCGGGTTGCGCTCGCACACCACTCTGCAGGCAAAGCGGGAGATGGTGCTGGGAGCGATGGAGGGGTCATCTCCTTCTGTCCCCCCTCCGGAGGTGTCGGTCACCACAAAATCAATGGGACTTTCTGTGGACCGTCCGATCTGCATGAGAAACAAAATTCTCTCATGATTCATTATAGTGTTAAAATAAACCAAACCTACAGTTTGTTACTATTGATGATATGACTGCTGAATCGGTTAATAAATAATCTTTTATAGTTTCTGACTAGGTCTCTGACGTTTACTGAGAATTTGAACCATGATTGTTTATGTTTTTAATTATTAAAAAGGAAATGGAAATCCAGTTAATCATTTACAGGAAATAAGGCAAAACAACAACAACAACCAAAAAAAACACAGCCTAAGTTTTGAGACAAAAATAGATTTTCTTTGAAAATTATTTTTAGCACTTAATCGCCGCAACTTTGAACTGAAATAATCTGCCTAGTTTCATGTTGCATTACATAAGAGCGTTTGCGGAGAAACCTGCACATGATCACGTAGGTATCAGGAAGAGGGTGTTTTAAAAAAGAAAAGCAACTGCGTCTTACAGATTATTTTGTGTTTTGTTTTTTTTTACCTGGAACATGTCTGTGCTGTTGTCATGGCAATACTCCACCACCACAGTCTGGTTACGGGACAGTGTGAAAGAGATGCTGTGCTGCCCTCTGCTGTGGACCGCCTGCAAGATGAAAGGAGAAACAAGCAGCATAAGTACGCTACAACTTTTATTTTTACCACTGAAAGCAAAATTAACAGTTTCAGTTTGGTAAAATAAATAAATAAATAAATAAAATCTACTGTACTTTGACCAGACAATGGTAAATCTTTTATTATGCATGTTCCCAAGAAACCCAAGTTGGAAGACGTAAGGGACGGAGCACAAAAACGCCGTTCTTCACAAGTTCACATCCTGCCTCTGACAGGCAAACAAAGGTCAACAGACGATCAAAGGCAGGAAACTTCCAAGCCGTTTTAGCCTGCGCACGCGCATACCTTGCTGTCCTGCGGCGTGTTGAGGATGTGCACAGCACTGGGTTTGACGCCGTTGGCCTTGGCCCTTCGGTAAAGAGCGAAGCGGCTCTTTCTGCGCCCGCGGTCTCCGCTCGGCAGAGAGCCATTGTACCTGGAGACGGACAAGGAAATCAGAACGCTGCAATAAATCGCTGTTCTTTCAGGCGATCTGTAGCGTTAGATGACACAAGAGAGGCCAAACATACAGCCTGGTCAGTTCACTGGTCTATTATAGCGTAGTGTCAAACATATTTGTAAATGAAACAAGTTTTGTTTTTTGTTGCTTTTACTCCATCTTTGTATGTGATGCTGCCAACTTCAAGTAGTCATGCAGATCTTTGGAGGTATACTTTTTTTATTCCCTTGAAATTAATTAAATGAGACAGACAGCTAGCTGTTGCCAGGAGTCATTCAGCTGGAGCAGCCGTCTGAAACCAATACAATCACCAAGACGTGTTTCAACTGAAACTTTAACTCTGTTACTTTTCCCTGACTATAACTGCCTAAAAAATGTTTATCATATTCTCGGTATTGAAGTTATATTTCAGAATAAAAGTACATGTGTTTGAATATAAGCCACGTGTGACGTTACACTTTGTTGGAGAGCTGCTACAGACGACTCTAAAGCGGTTCTCGCAGTTTTTAAGCTGCGTACAACCTCATTTTCACGGTTTGGGTTCACTCAGAAGGCGCTATGCTACTTTCGCTAATCAGCAGAATTTGGTCATTATCAAAACCACTTTGAGGGGGGAGAGGGAACCCAGCACACCAGAAGACTGTCAAAAGATTCGTCAACTGCCCATATTGGGCCACAGATATGGAGCCTTGGGAAAGGATTCATCCTCTTCGCAATTTTCTGTATTTTATTGGATAGACCAACAAAAAGCAGAGTTTACAAGAGACTTGAGATTAGCAAAGAGGCCCACTGTCTATGTGGAAAACAACACTAACCCCACAACCAGAGTTTTAAAGAAATGATTTAGGCCCAAGCATATCCCTGTGTGTTCGAATGGCCTAGTTAAAGAAAATTAAAAGACTTACAGTCTGTGGAAATGTTTTGAAATCGCTGTGTACAGATGGTTTTCCTTCCATCTAACTTTAAGGAATAAAGTGAAAACAGTTTCAGCCTTCTGATGCATAAAATTGCATTACAAGGAGAAGATAAAAAAACAAAAATGTTGAATCAGGGGGTCGAATACTAATGGATATCAAACTATGTGTAATAAATTTGGAAATTCAAGTGTCACTTTCTTTCTACTGAATATTTATCCACTGTTTTTGGATTGGTTTATCACATAAAATTCCAAAACAATATATAGAAGTTTGTTGCTTTTTTGGGGCAAAATACGAAAACGCTCAAACGGGGAGAATATTTCTGTACTGTAAGGAAGCAGTGAGTGCTGAAGCAGTTAAAGCTCTGGTGAAAGTATAATTTAATCATATGGCAACCAATCAAAAACAACTCCACCTAAACAGAAACACGTTTCCTAATGTCAGCGTAAATACAGCCAAAACTTTCTTATATCTATCTTATTCTTTCTTTTACAAACTGAACTAATTTTAACCAGACCAATCAAAGTGAATTTACCACGACGACATTTCGAACAAGTCACCAGTATTGCAGCATTGTTTAAATCACGGAGCAATGACTCAAAGTGAACCTGAGGTCTTCGTGTCCGGGCCGGTCAGATCAAGCTAATCTGGGTCAGGGTGAAACAGGACACATAAGGACAGAGTTCAATGGGGTCTGAGTAACAAGATACACATGTGATCCAAGGCAGAACATTAGAGTACATAAGACAGAAACGGCATAAAAGCAGCCAGAATCTAATTTGAAAAATCAGAACCAGAAGCATAAATCCAAAACAACACCAGACAGGGAGATCCAGATCCTCACGGTACATCTGTGGACCATGACCACGCAACACGCATGTGCAAAGACCACATGAAATATTCACTCCTTCTGCCCCTCAACACGGGGTTTATTTTTGTTAAGGGCAAGCCACCACAGACTCGGGAGCCTGCTTCCGTCAAAGTTGATACTCAGCAGAACGCTGGCGGGCCGGGAGCGAGGGGACTGGGTCGTAAGGCACCACGGGGTTGTAGACGAGAGCGCGCGCGCAGGGGCAGATGTTTGAAATGCTGACGAGTGTGGGCGAACTCTGCCGGACGTGGTGCATCGTACGGAGACTAGTAAAGAGAACGAGTGTTGGCAGGACGATGCTGCACAGAGCAGTGAGGCAGACATCAACCGCAGAGGCCATGTGAGCGTCAGCGGCTGACCTTATCCATGTAAAAGCACACATGCACAAAACAGGCCTGGGAGTAACGATATCAGACAGGAAGCAGAAGAAAGACAAGCCTGTTTAAACATATTTCATCTGATTTTTAAAGGAAGGGGGGGGGACTGCTGTGTGATCAATGGTCTCTAACAATTCCTACCAAAAACATATTTTAGGATCGATTTAGTGAAAATATTATGCTTTACCTAATAACCGCACAGTATTTTCTGTTGTAATATTGTATAGTATGTTGCTACTGTTAATCTTTAAGAACATTTTTACAACTGAATTTCCTTTTTGGGAAATTCAGTTGGCGGGCGGTCAGGCTTTAGTTGCGCCCCCACCAGGCAAAGCATTGTTCATTTACTTATTTTATATATTGTTATCGGAATAAATGTATTACTCTAATTTATTCCGATAACACATTATTATTAATTGGAGACATTTGAACATTTTCTATCAATTTTGACCTTTTTTTTTTTTTTTTACTCAAAAGCACGGTGGGATGACCAGCCTAGCAACCCCTACCCGGCTCTTCTATTATATTCTTCAAGAAATGTTTCTTTTCCTGGCATAATCAGATTAGAATCACTGACTGAAAGATAGCAGGATCTGAAATTGAGCAATTTCAAATGCTCAAAGTAGTAAAATTTGAGAAAAGAAATACCACTTTCATTGTATTCACATTTAAAAAAAATTATATATATATATATATATGTATATATATATATATATATATATATATATATATATATAATTATTATTATATGTTGTTAGTTGTAGAACAGTGCTACTTCATAAGAGGGCTTGGTGGAGGCATAGTGTTTTTTGTGACTAGAAACATTTTCAGAAAGCTTAAATTGTCTTTTGTAGGTAAGAGAAACCGTAAACAGTAAACAGTATTATCCTGCAACTTCTTGAACAGTAATTGAGAACTTGCAGGTCGAAGCTCAACGGCAGCTAGAAATCAGTATCAGTCAGCAAAAGCCTGATTCGTCCCCCTCTGGTTTTATATTACGGGATGCAGATAGCCACACTCGAACTGAAAAAGGCTCTCACTTGTTACTCATCCTGATCTTAAGGATGTAAATGGGAGCTCTGTTCAAACAGACAGACAACAAGGCGGCGGGGGCAACTAATCGGTATGCTGATGAGAGCAACCACAGCCTCTATGTTCATCTTAAGAAAAGGAAGGGATAGGCCATTAGGTCACTTATCTTTGGCAGACACAGGAAGCTCTGCATTAGCAGAGTTTGGTTAAGATGGTGCATCTCTGTGTGTATTTATATTTATATGTGTGTGTGTGTGTGTGGGTGTTGTGGCATTTATGGTCCCTGCAGACCTCTGCACAGCGTGCAGCTGTAGGGGATGGAGCTGCTGTGGAAGCCGGTGGCTGTCATCAGCACATCCTGCCCACTGCATGCATGTGTGCGCTAGTGAAGGAAAGGGGCTTTTCTCCTCATCCTCCTCCTCCTCCTCTTCATTCTCCTACTTCACCTCCTCCGCCTACATCCCTGGCATGAATCAGACTGAGACAATTTTTTTTTATCAATTCTTAATAACCAGACCCTAATAAATAAATAAATGAATACATATATATGTAAGTGAGGTGCATGCATATGTCTGACAATGGTTTGCTCCTCAGACCTACTTTTAGGCAGTCAGGGATCCAGCAGTGGATGACATCATTGGGATTTTCAGCCTGCTCACCCCCACTACAACCATTGATGAATAAGCGGCTACCACCGTAGTAGCCTTCTTATGTAGTACACCAACTGCAGATTTTGCATCATTTACACTGAAATCTGTATTTTTATATTAAGTGCTGGGATATTACTTATGAATGCTGCTCGGTTTATTCGCTAAACCCACTTTGTATCACTATTAAGCTGTCAGACTATTGGTAGAACCGACGGGCATGTGTAATAAATGAGCCTAACTATGTTACTACAATACAGCTGGTGTCGGGAAAACAATGTTAAGAGCGACATATTGTGAGTAAAACCGGATTTAACACGTCGCATCACGGATTACTGTGTTAATGGGGCTCCCACGCGTTTAATATGATTTGTCGCTGGAGCGTTTTTTCCCCTCAACCGTTTCGGTACAGAAGGACTTACCCTAAAATGACCAGCTCTCCGTATTTCACCGGGTCTTTAACGGGCACATCATCGTTTCCGTCTTTTTTCGGCGAATTCATCAGACTGGACTCCTCCAATGAAAAGGAAAAATAAGAAAAGAAAAGAAAGAAGCAGAAAACCTCGACCAGTGGCAAAAAAAAAAGAATAGTGAGGAGATAATAAAACAAAGCTAACACACTCGAAACTATATTTGGTTGGTGGTCTTATCAAAGTTTGGGCATAGTTGGGTAAAGTTTTCCCAGACGTCCTGGTGTTTGTTTTATCGTTTTAATCCTGTGAAGAAGCATCTTTTCTGGCGGTTAAGGCCAGTGGGAAGCTAGTTTGTATCGCGGTAAATCTGTTCAGTAGCATAGGGAACAACAACGGCTAACGGCAGGGTGTAAGACGTACCAACTTTTTCAGGAGGGTAGGAATTTACAATGTGCTTTAAATACTTTATAAACCATCGTTCTATCCGCTTATTTTAATTCCGCATTTCTTACAACGTATTTAAATGCTATTAGTTCGTATGAATTAAAGAAAGACGTGTTGGTATTTTAAAACGTGAGTGAACTGAAAAACAAACACCACCTTCAGGAGTCCAAATGGTTTCTTCCATCGAGAGACTCTGGTTCCCACTGATAGAATAAAATGAGGCGTTTGGAAATTCACAGGAAGTACTTGTGTCCCAAGGCGTATTGATGGATTCTGCCGTTTCTAAGCTGATAATATACATCTTCTAATTTAATATCCGACCATAAAGCGTTAGTACTGTTGTAGTTCATTATAAAGTCTGACGTAATGAGTCTCTTTGCGGGCAGAGGCAAGATGTGGGTGAGCATTAGCGGGCTCCAGAAAGAACCTCTTTGCTGTATTTCTTATGGGAGCTGAAACACAAACATAAGCCAGTTTGAGGCTTTGAATCTCTGTCATCTCTTTCTCTCCTCCCCACACATACTCACTTCACTCATACTGTCACAAAGTGGAGTAAACTATAACGTTGTAACCACAAGAGGGCAGTGTAGAGGCAAAATAAACAGGCCAGTCTATTAAATAAGTTGATTCTTGTTGCTATAGGCCTACATAATTCGTAAGCTACTCAGGACTACTTTATGGTGTTTTTCGCTTAAGTATTTCTTAACGTTTGATTGGCTGCAATTGATTTAAAAATGATTGAGTTTTCAGTTTCTGGTTGCTGTCATGTTTTATTATTTTAATCTTGACTATATTTGTGTAAGTAATTACAAACAAATTCATAATTCTTTATTAATTTGCGGTTTTGTATTTTACTCATTAAACATTTAAGATAAGAATCATTTGGTTTTAATCATTTATATTGATGCTTATTGATTTAACTATGCATGTATTCATTATTTTCACTTACTAGATGTAGCAACTGACATTTATGTAAAAATTAATTTTTATATCTAGCATATTCGTGTAAGTTGACATTTCAGGCAATGAGTTTTAGAAACGGTTAGTTTAAAATGTTGTCCCTTTTCTTCTCGAATCTAAAAATTGTTTATGCCTTTCTTTTGCATGATTGTTGCTATTTATTTGTTAATCTATTCATTTTATTGGTTCACACGCAAAATTTGGAACTACTTGTGTCCAAATCTGGAGAAAGTAACGACAGACGTACAGTGCAGATCGTTGAATCTTTAACTTGACTGGAGGGGTTCACAGCAAGGTAAATTCGCCTTCTTCTCTCCTTAGATCTTAATAAGAGCCAGACTGGAGTGCAACACTATCCTGTCAACACTTTCTCTCATGTGAGCTGTGAACCTCAGCTCCTCCTTGCTATGGGCGTCTTTACTGCTGCTTTGATCAATGCCCTTCTTGACCAGCCTGTCAGTTTAGGAGCTCTGCCATGTCTTGGTATGTCTGTAGTTATGTCATACACTTTCAAATTACAGTTGATGTTTTGAACAATGTCATGTGAGATGTTCAAAGCCTCTCACGTGGCTTTGTTGTTTTATAACCAAACCATCTTTAAACATTCACACAAATGTATCCCCGACCTGGTTGGCGTGTTCCTTGATCTGCATGATCATGGTCTCTTAAGAAGTTTATGGCTGTATAATGATGCAAAAACTGGAGAAGGTTCACATGGTTCGACTTGGTTTTTTCTTTTTTTTTACAACAGACTATATATGAAAAGTTTTGTTGTTGTGAGTATGTCCCGTGTTTTGCCTCTAAGGGCTCCAGTGTTCATCTTTGACTACAGACTATTTGGATAGAATCCAAAGTTTCAGTAACAAAATCTCGTCAGTCCACCAGCTGGGTATAGGTGCCTTTAGCTGAAACAGAGGTATTAAAAGGAACACGTAAAGACTTGCATGCCCTGCACAGTCCTCTGCAGCAAGTGGTAATGTTGGCCCCTGTAAAGCACTTGTCCATGAAAATGTCTGTGTTAATCAGAGAAGTGAGTAATGGGTGATTACTCATCAATGAGTCTCAGGATAAATGAAACAGGCGTCCACACCCTTATTTTATGAATGGCAGCCTCCTGCAGAGATAGTGTCCGCCTTTAATGATGACTCACTTCTTCTTGGGTATAAAGAAGTAGATTACACAAGCTGCTTTGAGTCTATCACTTGTTTAACCTCCAAAATAGTTTTCCTATGAGATACAAAGGAGAAACTGGATAGACCAGATGTGTGCGCACATGTGTGTGTGTGTGTGTGTGTGTGTGTGTGTGTGTGTGTGTGCCTTTCTTCCTTTTTTCCCACTGTGGGATTAAGGTCACACCCTCTGTTACTCTGCCTTAAAATCTCTGTCTGCTTTTCCGTGGCTGTGTGGGGCTGAGTTTTAACACAAAGAAGCAAACAATCTTCCAAGCTTTTAAATGATGAAAAGTTTATAGCTACATTGTTCAGACAGAAGGACAAAGATCCAATTTAGACAGCTGGAGTTGTTTATTTCACTTCTCAGCTCAGGAATTTAAAGTATGACCCGAACGAATGTATGGACTCTCTGCTGGACAGACCCTATGGAAAGATTATGCAGTAATCCCAAGAGGAACATTTTCCCTTTGCTTTGCGCATCAAAACTTCCTGTTTTTGCTAAAGAGCATATTTAGAAGGCAAAAGCAGAAAAACAGTAGGAAGGACTTACTGGTTCGTGGAGTAGCATTTAGTTCAGAACCAACTCTTACTGTCACAGATGATCACAAAAAGTCGGTCAGTAAGTGATAAATATGGAGAGGGAAGAAAGCCGAATAACAACAAATAAATAACTTGTGAAATAATTACTTAAATGTGTCATTAAAACTGGAAATGAATCCAGAAATAATTTGTTAAATACAAAATGAGCCACGTGTGCCTCAATTAAATGCACGGATTTTATTTTCCATGATTTAATAACTTATTTTATGTGATGAAGCACATCATGAACTAATTTAATCTGTTGACTTGCCGGCAAACCCCGCCCACTGACGTTTGGTTGCCGGCAAGTCAAGACAGTTTCCTCCAAGGTTGCTAGGACTCTGGGACAATATTTCAACTAGAAGTGTGAAAATAACTTCTGGTTATTTACCGAGTGAGCAACTTGAGCCTCCATATCTCCAGTTTGGTCTGAAATATCGCTAATAAGTTCCCAAGAAAGCTCACTCGTGGAGGAAGCTGCCACAAGCGTCCGGCAGTGTCGACGTTAGCACCGCCCACATATAATCAATTCTATATTTGCTGAATCATTTCTGTATTTAATATCCAGTTTCGATAAATTAATGACACATATAAAATGTTATTTTATAAGTTCTTTGTTTATTGCAATGTGGCACTTGTCGCTCTTGGTAGATAAACACATAAAGAGCACAAAATTTTCATCCACAATTTAAGCTTTCTGTGGCAACGAGTTGAGATTTTCTTTTCCTATTTCGCAGGATATGCTCTGCTGGGCCCTGGTAGGTTTGCCTTGGTGCTGAAGTTTAGACAGACTGATTAATGGGGTGGCAGTAGCATCCAGAGTCTTTTCTGCAGCCCACGGGGATGTGTGTTTGTCTTTAAGAGTGGACAGCTGATAATGTCCTTAATGCAGTCTTCTGCACCTTTCCACAGTGCCTTCCCTTATCAGCTGCAGAGCCGCATGCCTTAACAGGATGCTGATCTGACAGAGGATACTCCCACTGGCGCCGCAGCAGAAGGACATAAACAGATCTTGAGAGAGTTATTTTTTTTTCTCAGACTTCTCAGGAAATTCAGTGTTTGAGAGGCTTTTTTTTCATTGAATATTTTTGAGGGTTTTTAAAAAAAAAAAAAAATATCTATACCCAAAAATTAAACTTCGTATTCCGCCCCTCACCCCCACCCCAATTTTTCTGCGCCGATATTCAGTGGCAAGTGAAAATTTAATTTCCCCCTTAACTCAATTGTGTACTCTGTTTTAAAGCTGAGATGTTTTTAACGCTCAGGTCTTTTAGCCTCTTGACCTTCACTCTGTTGGCATGCTGGCGTCCTTCATTGATCAGCTCAGCTTCTTCTGTGCTTTCCGACAACTCAGTAATGGTCTTTGTGGGATGAGAACGAACACAGTTGAATGTGCAAAGAGGGTGCACACAAAATCCTGCTGGGTCACTTCGTCTACCCATGGATTGGACGTATCATTCAGTGTTTCGTTCGATTTGAGAAGAGGCTAAAGGGAGTCGAGCCTTTTGAACTGAACAAAGAACAAATCAGATCGTTCAGAACCTCTTCCAGGATGCAACAAGAAGTAAGAAAATGATATAGAATCATCTTAATGCCAGCAGGTTGATGTAAACACTGAAGAAAACCAAAAGACTGCACAGCATCAGATAACTGTTTTCTTGCTTTATTGCTCTACAAGGTCTCCAGCAATGTACCTGAGTTTAAATATCTCAGCCACTAAAGTATACATAAAGTGCTTAAGATCAGTTAGAGTTTATCAAAGCCCAAGATGTATATGGAAAGCATACAAGGTGATTCAAGTATGTTATTTGTTAGTAATACAATTGCAATTTTATACATTGTGCAGACGCTTTAGGTGTATTAATGTAATTTTTGATTAAATTTTGGAGGAAAGCATGAACATTTAAGCAGTGTTAGGTATGGAGTACATTTAACTTTTCTCTATCAATAAAAGTGCTATTACACATTTTGAGGCGGTAACTTCTAGTGCAAAATAAGTAACAAATTAAAAGCAATTATAACCCAACCAGTACTTTTCTAGTAATCTAGGTTGTTGTTTATTCTTTTCAAGCGACTCTTCGGTAAGATTAGCATTTGATTTTGTCACTTTGACACATTTTTTGGGCTTGTGCAGTTTGCTGAGTCGGCAAACAGTAACAAAAAATGTTGTGGTAAATCAGCTTAGGCACTTTGTCGTTGATCCAGGTTGTTTTTGGCAAAATAACTCAATCTGGATTGTTTCTTATCCAGCAGTTATAGTAATGTATAAAATGGGGCCTGAAACAGAGCTCTCTGGGACCCCTGGTCAAAGTGGGGAAATGCAACAGCGGTGAGTCTTGATAGCTAAGCCCAAACTTATTCATACCCTTGTCCGATTTTGGTTTAAAACAATATCTTTATTTTACTAGCACGTTTCTTCTGACTGTAGGTGATATTGATGTTCTGAAGGTTCCCAGCAAGAGTCAAAACACCGACAACAATTTGCCTGGCATGTGATTCACGTTTGGGAATATTATTGCACCACCTGATGGGGATCCAGATCTGCAACATAATGGCAACTGCACAAACCTCTTTGTTCTGTATAAAACAGCAACAAGAAAGAGTTTTAGACTTGTGTTTAAGAGAGCGTAGCCTCTTTAAAATTGAAGTTATGCTTTGCAGTTGTTGAGGCCGATCCTGCAAAGGACGGCGACAAAACTTTGGCCACGTCCACGGCACAGTTCCATCTGGACCAGATGTTTTTAGTACCGTTCTATGATTTGTGTGTGCACCATCTGCCCTCTGTCTGGCTTGAGGTTTGGCCGGTGCAGTGGTCTTGACAAAGAAGCAATTGAATCGCTGCTGCTGCTGTTGGCAATGTACTTTAGTTTTCAACACCCATGCAGCTTTTTTTTTTTTTTTTTTTGCAAAACATGTGTGTGAGAGTATTAGTACCTTATCAGTCAATGACAACAATATGATATATTGGCTTCTTCTCAGTTGTGATTATGCATAGCTTGCATACCATGACACTAATGCTGTCTACATAACTTCTCATAATAACACGGGATTGAAGCAGCAAAACCAGAAAGAAACAGCTATGTCAAATCCTCCAATTTACCCAGAAGCCATATTAAATCAATTACATTATTAGAATTTTTGAAAAATTAGCACAAATATGGATATTTCAGAGATAACTTTATTTGTATGAAACACAAATCCAGAGAAAACATAGGTTTTATTCAGGCTCCCAGCTGAGCTGCTGATTCTCATGCGTTTGTTTTCTCCCTTTTGTAAATATCAGACGACTGACACACGCGTGCCAGGTTGTAAAAGCTGACGTGCTTTCGAATGTTAAGCAGACAAAAACATTTTTATTTTAAAAACCATATCAAAATCAAATGTGGATCGAAATAATAGTAATGTTGCTTGTAAGCTGTAGAAACCGGTAAAAAAATAAAACACATCTCTTAATTTGGATTTAGTCTGTATTGTATGCTGAAGTTTCCACCTGAACATTTGGTGGGGGAATGGCAAAAAAGAAAAAAAAGATGGGAGTCAAAACAGTCATTTTACATCACTTGTACACTCCAGCCATCTGCTGCTGGTTTCTTTGTCATTGTTGCCATAGAGACAGCGGCAAACAAAGAAAAGGTATGTCTATCATTAAACAAACTGTCTCCCCTGTTTGTGTTGAGAACTTGAAGGCAACCAACAAAGCAGAACTTGAGACATTAAAGCACAATGCAAGCGAAACTGAACTGCAACAAACGACTCTGCCCGCAGTGTGTGACTGCTAGGTGTGTCCGTGTTTTATGCATTCATGTATTTTATGAGCAGGCGCGATGCCGCAGATGGCTCAGCATATTCTAATTCTCCGATTAGCAGTTCCTGGAGCGGCTCTGCTACCTGCTACTGCTAGTGATTTCAGCCTGCCCCCCGGGGAGCAGTCTAATTGCACGCGCAAGCAAGTTTTGTCACTTTACACCAAATAAACAAATGTTGTAGCAATTGACTGTCTGGTCTTTGCTGCGGGCGGCGGCTTCAGCAAGACTCACAGATCTCAGCGTAAAGCCGAAGATCATGAGAAGCTGGAGATAAGAGCTTTTGGTGGACAGAAATCACAGCCAAAACGGACCAAATGTAAAGCTCATAAACATGTGACAGGATTAACCTTTGTATTCGGGGGGAAAAGGGCAGAGAGTAAAAGCAGCAGTTCAAGTTTGAGTGTCCTCTCGAAAAGAGGAACACATGCAAGGAGATCTATTTTTAATCGCCTAATTAAAAATAATCTGTGGTGCGCCGTCTTGGTTTTTAACTCGAGGTGTAAAAGGCCTTTAATCCTGCACTGCTGAGCTCTACTACAACTGTTGAAACAATTTTAATAAGGCACCTGCTAACAACCTGCTGCACATGTACATGACCCAAGCACTGAGACCTCACACACACGCACATGCACACACACACACACCCACATGCACACCCGAGTGCTTCACGTTAAAGCAGATGGCTCTTCAGATGGGACATTTGTAAGAACCAGTGGGGAGGCTCTGTGTTTGTGTGTGTGTGTGTGAAGTGTGTGGGGTGGGTTATTTTGGGATTTTGTGCTGTGTGTTATTTAGGGATGTAAATAACACACAACAGAAACCAGAGACAGAAACCTGCCTTGTCTGTTAACATCTCGACAGCATGTATATTAATAATTACACAAACTGTAATCTTTTACCTAACTCTGACATGTTTTATTTCTGCTGGTTTCCAAAAAAAAAAAAAAAAGGTGTACTGATGCACGGTTGGTTGTTTCACTGACATTATGGCGTGGAATCAGGTCACTAATATTTTTTCTGCTCATAGAAAGCCAGTGCCTTGTGTCCTTTCGGGCCCATGCCTTAATAACCAGTCTCTTTCTTTCATTAATATTGCCGTCTTCCTTTTGCTATCTCAGTCTGTCCATCTGCCACTGTGGTGTGCCATGTCACACAGGAAGGTTGCAGCACATGTCAGTTCCTGTCACAACCGAAAGAACAAGTCAACATTTATCCACCCCACTGTGCCTTAGTCTATAGACGACAAAAGATTTGGCGTAATTAAAAACTCTCGAGGATTCCTGTTGTTTAAGATAGGCATCGGTAGAGGTAACCATTATTGCTAGGCTTTTCTTCACTTGGCTTCTGAGAATTTTTTTTAAACAAAACAAACATGGTGTTTTGCATTTCTTAACTTTTTTTTATATTGTTATTATTTTTACATTTTCTCATGTTAATGTCACATACATCCATTTATTTCAATGGGCTTTTAGGGCGTGAGCAATTTTAACGCAGAAGGAAAATGCTACGCATTTTGAGTCAACTTAGAGTCAATACGTTAGTCAATTAAGACGGCAAGTTTTTTTTAGATTTACAGAAACGGACCTCTAGTCAGTTTCTCTTCTAAGATTGCCATCTTTTGTCACATCGACTCTAAAGCGCTTTACCCACAGTATGATAGGGCCAACACCATGTTTCGCCATCGGTACGATGTGTTCAGGGTCATGCCAAGTTTAGTGTGGTCTGTTCTGATCTTTCCTGACCAGAGCTCCTCTTCCACTTGTTTGCTGCTCGTGTACCTTTTGTCAAAAAATGCAAATGGATTCTCTCCAGCTCCTCCAGAGTCAAAGCGGGCCTCTGGATTTGTGCTCTGATCATTAAACTTTGTCCGATTTGGTCATTTAGGTGGACGGCCTCGGCGGGTTCACGGTTCTGACGTGCTCTTTTTATGTTCAGACAAACAAAATAGTTCCCACAAGATGAAATGTATTCATGGGTGTGAGTATAAAGCAGTTGCACACAAATCCACACCACATTTCCAAATTTGCATTGGTGAAACATTTAGAAGACCATGTACCGTTTTCCTTCCAGTTCTCATTATGCAGCACCGTGTTGGTCGACGACACAAAATCCCACTAAAATACATTGCAATTTGCGGTCTGAATATGACAGAAAGGGGTATAAATACTTCTGCAGCTTTCTGTGCCTGCGTCTAATTATACATTTCATTCAATAAAGATTAAATGAGACGGATTTCATCCAGCAAACACTGCCGCTAATGCACCGCCTCCATTAATTACAACTGTGTGGCCTAAATCGTTGGTGCTGCATTGGTGCTGCCTGCGGCAGAAGCACGTCTCCTTCCCATTGCACAGTTTTCCTCCAAAAAGGCGAACGCAGGCTCTGGGCTCCCTATAATTATTAGCACATTGTCCGCAGCAGAGGGAAACGGAGTGTGCAACAGACTCGGAGGAGCTCTCAAAAGTGCCCTGCTAGCTGAATGCCTAGCAGGGCACTTGTTGCTTTAATGGATGCCGTTTAAGCAGGGAGGTGGGGGCCTTTGTGCTGCAACTGTGACGGCGAAGCCCATGCTCTCCGGCCAGTCCAATAATAGCACTGCTTTTGTCCTTTTAAGCGGAATCTGCTGGAAAGAACGATTGTGTCGATGCGGAGAAATTCTACTGGCCCTGCAGCGAGTGACAAAGAAACACATTTTTAGCTTAAAAGGCCCCGGGAAACACAAGCGGTAGGATGCCGAGGAGAAAAGGAAAACTGTAAAAAGTAGCTCATTGAATTCCACACAGCAAATGATGATCAGTGGCTTGTGCTGCGGGGTTTAGGACGAATCATCGTTTTTTTAAACTTTGCTAAAGGGTCACAATCCAGCAAGGCCGTAGGAACAAGTTTATTATTGGGGGGGGACACATATCAAAAACCTGACAGATCCTTGAGCAGAAGTGTCAAACAATGGTGTCATCAACACGTTACTCTAATGATTAGCCAGTGTCTGATTAGAGTCTAATCTGACCCCTTGTAATGCGTAATCTAACGCATTACTACTTTCAGTCCATCCATCCATTTTCTGTTCACCCTTTGTCCCTAATGGGGTCAGGAGGGTTGCTGGTTCCTCTCCAGCTAACGTTCTGGGCGAGAGGCGGGGTTCACCCTGGACAGGTCGCCAGTCTGTCGCAGGGCAACACAGAGACATACAGGACACACAACTATTCACACACACACTCACACCCAGGGAGAATTTAGAGAGACCAATTAACCTGACAGTCATGTTTTTGGACTGTGGGAGGAAGCCGGAGAACCCGGAGAGAACCCACCATGCACAGGGAGAACACGCAAACGAGAACATGCAAACTCCATGCAGAAAGACCCCGGCCGGGAATCGAACCCAGGACCTTCTTGCTGCAAGGCAACAGCTCTACCAACTGCGCCACAGTCAGTCCAATAATCAGATTAAACTTAAGTATCCAAGTTACTGTGTGTTACTATATTTGTCTTTTTTTTTGTAAACACATATTGACATTACACTTTAAACAACAACAGAAAAGGCTAATTTTGCTGCGGTTTCATTTCCTTGTGATGAAATTGGGGCTAGAGTAGCTAAGTTTTTAGACAACGTTAGCAGTAAAATATTAGGCGTGTTACTCTTCCAGAATTAAAACGAATCAAATCAAAAAAGATTTGATTCTATTCATGAAAGTAAACTGACAAAAAGATGTTACATGATGTAAGCGATATTCCTGGCAACATTCTCGACAGACCGTTAAGCTCATTCATACGGAGTTTCTTCCTCCCTGCCTTTAAGCTCTCCGAGCCGTTCAGAGGAGGGAGGAGGGAGGAAGTGCTGTGCTGAAGGCGCTGTGGTGCGCCTTCAAAATAAAAGCACGCGAGTGGAAAATGTGAAAATCAAATATTTTTCGCAACTGCGGTGAAATTATTAGGGGAGACAAATGCGCCTGCCTCCAATATTGTTCCCCCCGATTCCTATGCAATCCAGTATTTCTTAGGTAAATTAGGAACAGGTAACTCTGTTTTCACACTGCAGATGACAAGTGACATGTTGCACATTTTGTAAAGCAAACAACTATTAACTGTACTGAAGCCTGTAGGCAAATAGTTGTGAAGCACAACTATTTTTGCCGGAATGGCAAAAAGAGATATTTTGTTAAATAATTCAATTGACTACTACTAAGAGTATTCTAAATTTTTGATTTTTACTTCATCAAAAATAAATAACACATGACATAGACAACTATAATATCTCTGCATATTTAGGTTATTTGGAATGTATGGAAGCCTGTTTCCGCCACTCTGTTGAAACAAAAATAATAATCTCATTATATTGAGATAGCACAATATAATGAGATAATTTATTTAATTTTTTAAACAGAGTGGCAGAAACGTACTTCCATAGGAATGCGACTGTTGCTGTTCTATTTAAACCAAGGCCTTGTTTCAAATCATAATTCAAATGATAACTATAATTCAAGTGATAACTATATTCTTACTAAAGGTTTCTCAAACCAGCCTGCACCTGCAATTGGCAGTAAAACTTAGGAGGAAAAGCTCAGGAATTGAAACTTGAAGGGTTTTTTTTTGGTTGTTACTTTGGCCCCTGACTCTGAGCATTAGCAAGCGTAAACTCTCCGCTTCTATGGAAACAGCTGTAGCAGGAGGACACAGACGGCCAGTGTCTGAGGCGTGAGAAAACAAGCACGTCTGCTCCTTTTTCTCTTCCATATCCACGTTTCTTTCTTTGAGGACGTCGACATTCGTGTGCCGTTTCAATACTCCGTTCGCTCTCTTTTGTGTCTACTTGTAAGGCTTAATTGGTGGCTTTCCGCTGAGCTGAATGAAGAACTGGAGGGAGATTAAAATCAAAGAGGAACGCCTGAGTAAACAGTTGACAGGGGAACTACCAGTAGGCTTGGTTTTTGAGCTTTGTTTGAAGTCGACCCCGTCAAAGGCGTACAATAGAGCAGTCAGCCTCCGCCCAGGGGAAAAGAACAGAAACAAACAAACAAACAAACAAAAACATGTAGAAAATGTCCATTTAACTATATTGTTTAAACCGAGGGGCCACAGGTGAGCCTGACAGGGTTTGACACCAGCTATCGTGCGGAGCACACTGACAGCGGTACAAAAGGCCTGTGACACACGCAGCGTGATTCACCGGACCCAGTGCTGACGTAACATCAGGAGTAGTTTCAAACTCCTCTCCCTTTTACACATTTCCTCTCACTGGTTCCCCCTTCTGAGCCACGTTTCTCGGTCAAAATTTTCACATACAAAAACCAAAAAGGGTCGTGAATGGAAAAAAAATAAAAACAGAAGTACGGCTCTAACAGAAAAAAAAACAAAACAAAACAAAAGCACAGAAAATGTTTGTGTCTGGTGATCCTACTTAAAAAAAAAAAAAAAACGCTGGAGAAGAAGCGACGGCGGTTTCGTGAGAGATAACGGGGCCCCGTCTCATTTGTGTGACTATCTCGGGTGAACAAGCTCCGTCCTTAAAGCCGGACACATGCGGAGTGGCGCTTTGCTCTCGGTCAAGCTTTCACATCGACAGCTGCAGAGCAAACACAACAAAAGCAAACAGAGCAGCAGAGAGAGACACAAAGCAAGCATTCCTGAACAGGAATTCATGGACTTTTTTTGTTTTGTTTTGTTTGAGTCTTTGGGAGTTTTTTTTATTTATATACACGAGATGGAGTCACATACACAAAGCAAAACACACAAAACACTTTATAGGATTTCACCTGTCCTTCTGGTGACTCTCAGATCTCAGTGCCAACACTCAGCTTTCTTCAAAAAAATAAAACTTTCCAGGCTTTCATGCCATGCCTTCTTTCTTAAGACCGCATTTTCACAAGCAACTTTATTCCTTATGTTTGAATGGCATGGGTGACACATGACGCTCCAAGCGGAGATATCAAGTGTTAAGCAGGCAGAGGAAAGCAAAGACTGAATGCCTTTTGAAATAGTATCGCCCGACTTCAAGTCTGTGCCTCAGGATTAGTGGCTTTACTGAGAGGCGAAGCGGCAGGGCGGTGATGAATAAACTTCATCATCATAATCATGTGAGTTCCTCTCGGCTGTGCGTGCGTTTTTGGCGGCGACTCTGTCTTAGCAATGAAATCTGTAGAAAAGAAAACACGAGAACCGCCGCGAGAGTCTGCCACCCCGGACTGAACTGGACCGGACGAAGTGATACCCGGAGACCTTTTGACGGGAGTACGCTTTACCTCGCAATCACTACACGGAAACTAGAGCTCTCATCATTTATTCACAACAAATGACTCACAGGAGCAGAAAGGAAACAAGCCGAGACTCACTTCTCTTCGGTTTGTCCTTCTTTCAACTATCGCAACGCCCTAAGCTCTCATTTCCTCTTTTATGAGTTCAACCTTTTTCAGAAGGGAAATATTGCTTTTTTTTCTTTCTCTTTTTGTAATGCAAAAGTAGCAACCGGTCATTGAAAAGGCACCACTTCCATATTGATCTGGATATATATTTCTTTTATTATTTCAACAGCATAGCATAAGAAAAAAAGGTACTGGGGGGCGGGGGAGAAATTAAACAGCAATATGGTTTTAAACTTTTAACAGAATTGAGTGCAGGACTTCAAACGGGCTGGTGATGTTTAAAACATAAAACAACCAAAAAGAAAAAGAAAAGAGAAAAAAGAAGCACCTGTTTCAGAGGCGGTGGGGGGTTGGGAACTTTGTAAACCTTGCTGGAGTCCAAAAGTCAGTTCAAGAAAATCCAAAAAAAAAAAAAAGTATGCACTACCAGCAAGTTGCTCAACCCCCCCTCCCTTCTCCCATTCAAAGTGCAAACTCAGCGGCTGAGAATACCCTTCGCTGTCTCAGTTTCGGGGAGGAGCGGGGGGGGGACACCTGGAACCCTGGTCCGGCCTAAGGCAGCTGAAAACTACAAAACACTCAATGGAAGCTCTGAGAGAAACGAGAGTGGGGATGACGAGACGAGAGACTGGTTGGTAACAGATTCTGACCCTGAAACAACCCCGTCCTCTCTCCCTCCCCCGAAAAAAAAAAAAAGAAAAAAGTATATGTATATATTTATATATCCATATCACAGTGCCAATATCCAGCGTCCACATTAAACATTATCATGGATGGAACCACTGCACAGGAGAGAGGAGCTTCCACATCTCATTCATCCCAGTACAATCAGTTGAACTTTTTAAAAGGTCCTAATAACACGCCCATAGTACACATTCTGACAGAAAACGGAGGCATTTTCCCCCCCCCCCAGAGTTTTCAAAAGTGATATGCTGATCTAGGAAACGGTTTCTGGGCTTTTCCCCCCATCCTTTGGATACGTAGCTGGGTTGTGAGAGCGCAGGACGAGAACTAAGTAGGAGGGGGGGGGGCGGCACCTTTCAGGTGAGTCCCCCTTTAAAAGAAACGATACAATAATGAGGAAACAAAAGCAAAATGCAGTAAAAAGCACAAAAGTAAGATGTGTAGATTAACAGAACTGATTACACAGATTGAGAACTAAAGAAAACTAATAAATGAAGAAAAACACTTTTTTTTTTTTGCTTAACTGAAAATTTGGGATTAAAGTGAAATACTTATCGTAAAGAAAAATAAACCAATAAGTAAATTACGACTCTCTTTAATACACTTTAAGCAAAGAGATCATTGAATTGAATTAATTGCTTCAAATTGCATCCTTGTTTTTTTGTTTGTTTATTCTCTGCTACTTTTGTGTGTGCGTACGTCAGTGAGTGAGTGTGTGTGTGTGTGCATGTCTCGAAACGTCCAAGCTGGTGGGTGGGAGGAAACATTAGGATTTGTAATTTGAGGTAAGCCAGGTCAGGCCCTCGTAGAGTCCATCCCCTGTCGTCGCGCACGAGGGCTGAACGTACCAATTCCTATCCCGGATCCGGGTCAGGCCCAGCTTCTCCTGGATCTCGTGGGGCTTCATGGCGTCCGGCAGATCCTGCTTGTTTGCGAAGATCAGGATGATGGCGTCCCTCATCTCCCGGTCGTTGATGATCCGGTGGAGCTCCTGCCTGGCCTCGTCGATCCGGTCCCTGTCGGCGCAGTCCACCACAAAGATCAGGCCCTGCGTGCCCGTGTAGTAATGTCTCCAGAGGGGCCGGATCTTGTCCTGGCCGCCCACGTCCCACACGTTGAACTTGACGTTCTTGTAGGTGACGGTCTCCACGTTGAACCCCACCGTGGGGATGGTGGTGACCGACTGTCCCAGTTTCAGTTTGTACAGGATGGTGGTTTTCCCGGCAGCGTCAAGTCCAAGCATCAATATTCTCATCTCCTTGTTGCCAAAGATCTTTGACAGCATCTTCCCCATCTTGTTTACTGTGCATAAATACTTTGTTAGAAGAAGAGGGGGAACTCCTAATTAGAGCCAAGTTTGTTTTCAGGACAACAGAGAAGGCCTGGGTTCAACGTGAAGCTACCCACGTGACAACAGTGGGTTGACACAAGTGTCAAAAAGTCTGAGAGCTGGCAGCAGCGCTTAGGTCTTTACAGTACAATTAGCTGGATTGAGGTAATCTGGCCTGAGGAATCAGAGGGACTTCATGGGGTGCTTTTGCAGATTTGGGTGGGGATATATTTTCATGATCCACTGCCCTCCAATGCGAGAAGAAAAAATGACATTCCCTTCTTTC
Source organism: Gambusia affinis (assembly GCF_019740435.1). Lineage (NCBI taxonomy): Eukaryota > Metazoa > Chordata > Actinopteri > Cyprinodontiformes > Poeciliidae > Gambusia > Gambusia affinis. Next base: position 15,356,067 of record NC_057889.1, on the reverse strand, counting down.
AAAGTCGGCATAGACCACACAATCCCTCCCAAAACCAGCAAAAATAGGGGTCGACTCTGCTTACAAGATCCTTTTTTTCCCTCCCAGGTGACCGAGCAGAGTCTGGTTTGAGGAGTTCTTTCAACCTAAAGAGGACAATATAAATCAGGCCCAGGCCAAGCCGGGGGATCCCACTTCCTTCTTGGCCGCCGGCTGTCCACACTTAGCTTATTCCCCCTCGGTGAATTTCGAAGCACGCCGATTTTCTTCGCTAACCGGCGGCGACAATTCAGAGCCTTCCGAGTTCGCTTCAGTAACCGGGTATCCACAGGAGGACCGCTCAAAAGGTCACTGATTCATCCGACTTTCTTCTCTTCCTTCCCCCTGTGACATAGGAGCGGTCCGAAGAAGGGAGGGGTGTTAGTACAGAGGACAACTTTGAATCCGACAAAAAAAAAACTCTCTCTGCTGAAACCTAAAGGCTCAACGGAAAACAGATTAATAAAAAAACTGCAAGAGCGGGATAAATACCTGCGTCTGCGGCGACCATTCCCCAGTCCCCCGGGCCGTTTCTCCCCCACTCTTGCCGCTCTCGATTTGTCTTCCTCCCTCTGTGTCTCCAGCCGTTCAGTCAGGCACAGCGGTGGCGGGGCTGTTACCGGAAAAGGTGCGGACCGAGATCAGCCGCCACTTCCTCTGCAGCGCGCACTCACACACACAGAGAAGTGCTGCGTTCAGGACCGCGAATAAACTTCCGTCCTTTGAAATTGCAAAGAAATAACGCTAAGACTATTAGCATGGCCTTAAAAAAAACATAAAATAAAATAAAATAAAATAAAATAAAATAAAATAAAATAAAATAAAATAAAATAAAATAAAATAAAATAAAATAAAATAAAATAAAATAAAATAAAAATAAAATAAAACAAATAACATGTCAGACAAGGAACAAAGTGGAGCATCCAAAGCACTTGCTTTGCTTTGTTGTACTTTATTTGATATAAAACAATGTAAATAATACAAACCAGACTCTAGCTAATTTGCCTAGCTTACAAGTTGAACACATTTTGAGTTATAAAAGTGTGAATATTTAATTTAATTTACATAAAATAAAGTAAATAATTTCATATAAAAACTAAATGTAGGTAAGCATATCTTTGTAAATCTATAAAGTAAACAGTAAAATAAATTCAATTTGAAATTATGAATAACATTTACAGTGGTGACCTTTAAAAAATATTAAGCTTGGATATTTATTTATGCAATCTTATTGTTAGTACAGAACTTCATATGCTATTTTTGTTTTCACTTTTATTCACAATTTCAAATTTATTGGAGCAGGGTCAATAGAACCTAAAGCCAAAGGCTAATTCACAGGCCCAGTCTGGTTAGGCTTAGTTACATTTATTTATTATTTTATTGTATTGTTCTCTGCGAGGTGTTTTTTTGGGTAATTTTGGAAAATGAATAAATTAAGGGGCTCACTGTCATGTTCATCTGCTTGATAATAAGTGGTCCAAATATTAATACTAACATTTAGATCAAGTTAATATTATTCGTCAAAATCAATGCATAATTATCTTAGAATAGAATTAAAAACCTGAACTGAAACAATATTTCGGAATGTGTTAATTCTTTAACATGATAAATAATTTCTACTCTTTATCTGCTGTGCAGTATGTACAGCCATGTGGACATGGGAAATAAATGTGGACATGGGAAATAAATGTTTCCGATTACCCCTAAAAGCGCCGCAGCCATTTCGCATGCGCATAAGAAAAAAAAAGAAACCAGCAGCTCGGTTGCAAGTCGGCCCGTTAGCTCGTGTTGCCGCCATTAGAGCGCTCATATCAGACACAATCACCTCTAATGTGACGTGTACCTTTTTTTTACCAAAAAAAAGTTTATGCTGCACAAGGATTTCAAGATGGGTTTTACAAGCGGTTCTTTCCAACATGTCCGATCAGTCATTCAAACAGTTTCCGTTTGATTAGTGCGTGACGTGGAGGCTGTCCATGAAATGGGCGGGGGGTGAGTGAGGGAAACTACAGTGCTGCTGTTCTGTCAGAATGCCAGTGGAGTATGGCAGGCCGTTTTAACGTAAAATCGGTTTCGCCATTTATAATTACATTCCAGGTGTATAATGGACACAACTACATTTTCACAATTATGTAGGGTATTTTAAGATATCTTCATTAAAATTGTGCCCTCTAAGAAGAGGAATTCATGATGTTTCCCATTAGTTACATGTTGACCAGTCAAAATGCATTTAAATCACGTCACCGAATTTGTCATTTTGACGGGTCACACATACTTAATTACAACTGAAGATATCTCAGACTTAACTATGATTTGTCAAAATAAAATGTGTAGATATCTTACTTAAGAAATTGTGTATACGCACTCACACCAAACAGCTGCCTGAAAAATATTGGGTGTCCTGTGACAAAACCGATTTTATGTTGCTGTAGTTTGCCATAAGTGGTGGTTCCAGAACAATTTACCAGGGTGGTAAGTGGGACCAGTGTTTTTTAATGGGGGGTCCAGAACAAAAGAATACAACAAATGAAAACAAAACATGACAATATAGCGTGGCTTAATTAGATGATCTCTGAAGCTGCAGGTTTCTATGTTTAAACAACAACATACATGTTCTTTAATTTACATAATCATTGTTTCATTTCATCAACCAGAGTAAAAAAAGTTTTTCAGTTTTTAGTGGGCACTTTGCACGTGATGTCAACAGTTCTAGTAGTTTAGTCATTTTGTTGCTTTGAATAACCTTATCACTTGGCTGCCGTATTCATTTTTACATGTTTTAGTGAACATTTGGGTCATTTTGTGATCAAAATGGGGTCTTTGTGTGTTGTATTGTGTATGTCTTTATAGATATCTTATGTCTTTGTGAATTTTCACTATTCATATCTCCTCTTCTAGCCCCTTTGTGTAGGAATGAAAGGTGTTCTTACTTCATGATCTATTTTATCTAAAAACCAAACAATAAATAAAGATGGCCAAAAATACTCACAACCTGGATTACACTCATATAAAGATTTGAAGAGCTATATGTGCTGCTCTTAACTCATTCCCTAAGCAGTTGCTTGGTCATCAAGGGGCCACAATGTCACACAAGATCACAAATGATATTTTGTACAACGACAGAATTTGACAAAATAAATAATTTGATCCTTGATATTTAAAATATCAAGTTCTCTCCAAATAAATAAATCTCATGTGATTTAACACACATTTAGTTATTCAGTTGCTAATATTGCTTTCTTGTTGTCCAGCTCTTCAAGGAAGTTGTTCAGTAGCAGTTCAGAGAGTCGCTAACGTTTCCCAATATCGTAATTGCAGGAATGAGAAAAATCAGAATAACAAGGACAGGTTTCCCTGTCAGTCGTAACAATATGGCAGATGATATTAACCAACCAGCGTCCATGTAGCTCCAGCAGTTTGGGCTTGTTTTCCTCCGTTATTTTTATTTAATATATTTATTCATTTAATTACTTATTTGTTTGTTTTAATATAATAGATGTACTTACATTTTAATATTATTGTAAATGTTTTTGTCTTAGTGTAAATAAAGTTTGTTAAAAAAAAAGTCTTTGCCCCTGCGCTTTCCTTTGGTAACCCCGTTCAGCGTGTCTCCATGGTGTTCTGAGCAGGCATGCGCACTCTGGGTCTGTTCTTCCCCTCCAAGTTGATAGATATGGTGGATGACGCGCGCCTGTCGGTTGTTCGGTTGTAACTTTTGAGAGTAATTACCGTTTGAGAGGATTGACTTCAGTGACTTGGGAGCTGCAGGTGAGATTTTCAACCACGACATTCATCCTACTTTGCAATCAATGACTACAATTAGACATTGTGCTAATGCTAGCCACGCTGGGGGAGACGATAACCGGCTAGCCAGTCTGGTATGTACTACCAACTGGGGACGAAATCAAAAGAGACGATTTATAGTTCCGTTGCTTTGTTATCTCAGTATTTTAGACCAGTTATTATAGAGGGTATTTGATTATGTAAAAAAGCAATTATGAAAATAACGCAATCGGGGGAAAATGTCTGTAAGCTATAGCTAGCTAGCTAGCTTAACATTCGCGTCAAGTAGACAGGCTTAGAGGCCCAATTTATCGCTGAACTTTGAGCAAGCGATCACCCGGATGAAACATCGCCTCATTTCAGCAAACCCTGTCAGTCGTAACACTGGTGTCTTTAAAAACAAAACAAAAAAAACTTGAAGTTTTTTTATTCGGCATGTTATGAAGTTAGCACATTTCCTATCTATTATTATCTCCTATCACATCTATTACTTTTAGCAGTTCAGCTTGAACCTTGTATCGAAATTGAATTTAGGACTAGGAAGTATCTTCTTGCTCCACCAGCTGGCGCTTCTGTCAACTGTCTGCATGGGGTTTATTTTCGGCGCCCAGTCATTTTAAAAGTAATCCTTAATCTTAATGTAAATGTTGAGCTAAACTGAAGCTTAATGTTGCTTCAGATGTAGTGAATGGGTGCTGGAATTCAATTTAGGCTTTTGTTCGCCTGGTTGAAAGTCAAACGAGTTCTGGGAAATATGCTTTGGCTGCTTCAAACTACTTTTCTTGATCAATAATTAAGACTATGTAATTATTGTTACAAAGTCTCCTTTATTTGACTTGGTTTAGCTTGTGAAGTAAAAGGTACTTCAAATGTTTTTACTACTCATAAAATAACCAATATGTTTTTCTTTTTCCTCAACAGGTCTGAGATTCTAAAGGTTCCACTTTTACTGGAATGCTGGACACTGAGTCCACAACCATGGAGAGTAACGGGAACGAATTTCTTCCTGACCTTCCTGCTCAGGCAGCAGACTGGTCCTTGGAGCAAGTTCCTCCACAGCCGGCCGCCAGCGTAGCGCCGGAGGGCTCCGATTCTTCTCAGGACGATTTGACGCAAGAACAGCAGCAAAGCCAACAAACGAACTCCTCCGAGCTGGGATCCGTGGAGAAGGCTGTGGAGCAGTTTCAGCTTGCCAGCGCGTCTCTTTTCCAAGAAGAGCATCCTCCTCCGCCGCCGCCGCCCCCTCCACCACCACCTGCAGAGGATCCAGACCAACCGCTGCAATTTGCTACTGAGCCTCCGCCAGAAGCTTTTGTGCCAGATGGAAGTCAAGGTAACTAATAATAGCTAATCTAAGTTTAACGTCCTTGGGTATTTTAGTAAAGCAGCAAGCCTAGGATCTAAAATGAAGACTGTACACTTTGTAACTGAATATTCCTTCTTTCTGTTATTTATTTTTTTATTTTTTCGACAAATCTTTTTTAGATGGTACCGAAGCCATACAGATGGAGGATGGCATGGAGTTGGAAGATCCAGCCCGAGAAAGTTCACAGGAAATTCCTGTTCCAACAGAACCTACCCCACCCTCAGAGTTCGAAAAGCTTTTTAAGATCTGTGAAGACAGCCCGGAAGACTTCAACGCTTGGGTTTCGGTGCTGCAGTACGTCGAGCAAGAAGTAAGTAAAACATACTTGAAATACAGCAACTCACCTCTACCGTGCCTGTATGTATGCCTGAGGTTTTCATTTAGAAGCAGAATTGTGATCTTTTTTCATTGTGTGTCTTTTGCAGAATCTTCTTCTCCCTGCAAGGAAATCGTTTGATGTCTTTTTCCTACGTTATCCCTACTGCTATGGCTACTGGAAGAAATATGCAGACATGGAGAAAAAACACGGCAACCTACAGGTTTCAGAAGAGGTACAAGTTCCTCTGGGACTTTTTTTTTTTTTTCCAAAAGCACTGAAATGAGGTCAACCGACAGAAACAAAGCAAATCATAAACAGAGTCCAGTGCAGTTCTTTAGGTAGTTATAGTGGAGTGTTTTTGTCAATATGGTTTATTAATAAGAAAGAAGGGAGGAAAAAGCATTATATAATAAGGAGGGGAAAAAATCTTTTTTTCTTGATGATTTAATACAGTTTGAGGGGAAGCTACATAGGGAAAGCATTATTATCACAGTTTGCTTTATGGTGTCTCTCCACCCCAACATGCCTTTATGCTATGCATGTTGTAGATGTTTACCTGAAACACCCAGTTGCATTGGACTAATAATTATCCTGGCTGTGACATTAATGAGCTCTTGAGGTAACTGATTACTTCAATTTAAACTGTTCAGAAGTGGGAACAAACTTGAGAACTTTGAACTTTGTGGTTGCACTTAAATCTTTATCTGGTGAACAGGCTAAAGCGTTCAGCTTTTACAGAGCATCATAAAACAGTTTCAGCTTCTGACAAACGACTTTCAAATACTCTCCTACCAAGGTGTACAGAAGAGGCTTGCAGGCTATTCCTCTTAGTGTGGACCTTTGGCTTCACTACCTGACCTTTATCAAAGAGAACTCGGACCCCAACGATCCAGAGACGGAGGGACGAATTCGAGCGTGAGTAGAGCATTCTTTGCCTAAACCTGACCTACTTAAAACCCATGACTTTGACAATAAACATCCTTTTTTTCCCCCTTCTTTTTTAATAGCTCCTATGAACACGCGGTGCTCGCAGCAGGCACAGATTTCCGATCTGACCGCCTTTGGGAATCCTACATAAGCTGGGAGACGGAGCAGCAGAAGCTGGCTAACGTCACCACCATCTACGATCGCGTCTTAGGCATACCGACGCAGTTGTACTCCCAGCACTTTCAGAGGTACAAAGAAGGACGAGCAGCTAATTTTTATTATTATTATTTTTTTTTTAATCTACTTCAGTCACGCCTCTTCTGAGAATGACATTTTGGTTTTGTTTGCTCAGGTTCAAAGATCATGTGCAGGGCAACCACCCCAAATACTTTTTGTCCGAAGAGGAGTTTGTTCAGCTCAGACTGGAGCTCTCTAAGTCCAGCCTGTCTGGAATGGTCGGTGAAGACGGAGAGTCGAACGTTCCTCAGGAGGAGCTGCCACCGGGTACCGAGGACCTCGCCGATCCCGCCAAGGTAAGAACGTCGCCGCCACTCCTGGTAAGGGACAAAACTGACAACATTCCACTTGCAGGTTTAGCAGGAGCATTCCTGTTGTCCATGATAACATAGGGTTAAAAAAGAAAGAAAAGAAAATGCTCAGGTTTGAAGAAGTTTTTCTATGTCACCAGCCAAGCCAGGAGATCCAGTAAGGGACTCGCCCTTAAACTAAAAGGATCAACCGGGGCTCCTTTGAACCCAGCTGTGCAGGGTGCAAACTTTCCTGTCCCCTCTACAGGCTTCTTGTCTCTGGCAACATCATGGTGATGTAAATCCTTGGTTGCAGGACTAGCAGTATTCAACAAGTGGACAATGTTGTGCTGGAGAGAAGCCATAAAAGTGCTGATCTGGATGTTGGTGTGTGTCTTTTCTTTTTGTAGAGGGTGACAGAAATTGAAAACATGCGCCACAAAGTGATCGAGGTTCGGCAGGAAGTGTTCAACCACAACGAGCACGAAGTCAGCAAGCGCTGGTCCTTTGAAGAAGGGGTAGGTTTTTTTTTTTCTTTTTTCTTTTCTTTTCTCCGTGTTCGCTCGTAAAAGCGGCATTTCCTAAACGATTTCTCTCTCTGTCAGATTAAGCGACCCTACTTCCACGTCAAAGCGTTGGAGAGAACGCAGCTAAACAACTGGAAGGAGTACCTGGACTTCGAAATGGAGAACGGGACCCCGGAGCGCGTGGTGGTCCTCTTTGAGCGATGCCTCATCGCGTGCGCCCTCTACGAGGAGTTCTGGATCAAGGTATTTTGGGCTTGAACTCGCGACTCGTTGCTGCTGCCTCCCTGCACTTCCCCATCAACGTTGATAATCACATCATCGACTCAGTTTAAAAAAAAAAAAGAAAAAGAAAAGAAAAACAACAAAAAGAAAAAAAGAAACGTCCTGCACTCTCTTTGCGTGTAACGTTGATATGTGACTGTATCTGTTGTATTAGGGGATGGCCAGCTTGCCACACAAGATATGACTGCAGCATTTGCCAACTACTACGTTGCATCTTCTTCGTCTCCCACTACCTTACAGAAACTTATCTAATTGGTTCCATGAAGGTGCTGATGGGTTTACACAGAAAATTTCTAAAAACGATCTTGTCTATGAAGCAATTCACTGAGTGTATGAACTGTATTTACAGGTTAAAAATGTTCTGTTTCTCTTGCCTTTCTTCTTCTTTTCTTCTTCTTTTTTTTTCCTCTGTCCTCTTGCCTTTCTCCCAACTTGCTTTCCTTTTTTTCCATTCTAAAGTATGCTAAGTATCTAGAAGGCTTCAGCACTGACGGTGCGAGACATGTGTACAAGAAGGCGTGCTCCATTCACCTGCCCAAAAAACCTGCCATCCACCTTCTGTGGGCAGCATTTGAGGAGCAGCAAGGTAAAAATAAATTCAGAAATCCTTTCAATTTAACTTTCTAGAATGTAGAATTCGTTCTCTGCTTTTAATCATGAGTTTAAACCACTATTTTTGATTTCTTTTCAAGCAAAAATATTTTAACTGTTTCACATTGGTTCAAATATATACATGTGAAATTCCTACTCATATTTTGGTTTTCAATGACTTTTGGGGTTGGGCTAGAGTTCTGCACAGTCCACAGACTTTTTAAGGCCTGAGCCTGACATTGGCCGGCTTGATCCATCCTAAAACTGTCTTCATTAAGTTTTAGAAGAGTTGGCGCCATTCATGCCGTACCTTCCACTGAAGAAGAAGGCGTGTCAAAGAAGTACTGGCATCATTAATGTGTTCAGTCTCATCCATATAGCCATGAAATGTGAAGCTGTGCTGTCTAAAAGCAGAACGCAAAGGGAGCACATGTCAGGCAAAAAGGAGAGGTCCAAGAATTGATCCCTGAGGGACACCACAAGAGAGATGAGCACTAGAACGTAGTATAACTCAAACAATTCTGTCCCTCTGAAATAAGATTAAAACTACTCCAGTGGTGATCCCTTATTTCCAACTTTATGTCGGAGCCTGTGTAATTTGGCCACTGGATTAGAGAAATACCAGAATAAAGTTGTTCAAAGTCATACAAGTTTAAATAATGTATGTTATTAGGAATTCAAATGTACGATTAAAAGGTCAAAGTGAAGCGGCATTTAAAGTAAGTGAACTCGGGTCAAAGCATCACTCTCGTTGTTGTCTAGGCAACGTGGAAGAGGCTCGCGGGATCCTGAAAGCCTTGGAGGAAACGATCCCGAATTTGGCCATGGTTCGTCTCCGCAGGGTCAGTCTGGAGCGTCGCCGCGGCAACTTGGATGAAGCAGAGGCCCTGTTGAAGGAGGGAATGGAGACTGCGAATAATGACATGGAGTCGTCGTTCTACGCCGTGAAGCTGGCTAGACACCTGGTGAAGGTGCAGAGAAGTCTGAGCAAAGCGAAGAAGGTCCTTCTCGATGCCATTGAGAAAGACCAGGTGAGGATCTGTCGATACTGGACGACGCAGTGAATATGGACATTACATTCTTGTTTTCTTGGTTGAACATTTCCTCTTTCAGGACGTCAGATGTTGTGTGTAATATGTGTATGTATGTCTGCCTTTGCAGACTAGTTCGAGACTATATCTAAACCTGCTGGAGCTGGAATTCAGTGGCGACGTGATGCAGAACCAGGCAGAGATCTTGGCTTGTTTTGACCGGGCCCTGAGGAGCCCGTTGTCCCTGGACTCCCGCATCATTTTCTCCCAGCGCAAAGTTGAATTCTTAGAAGACTTTGGCAGTGACATCAACGCGTAAGTAAAGCGGAGTTATGTGTAGAGCCGTTACCGACATGTTACACTTTCCGTCTCAGCAGTGTTCCTTTAATTCCATACTTAGGCTTGTGGCTGCGTACGAGGAGCAACAGAAACTACAGAAGGAAAGCGACTCTTTAAAGAGAACGGCTGAGAACGGATATGACAGGTGGGCGAGGAAACGGCACATTAGCGCTCTTCGTTCTCAAACACCAAGCATTGTTTAACCACTAAAGCTAAATGATCTTCAAACCACAATTGTCTCATTCCAACTTTCTTCTCAAGCTCTCAAGAACCTGACGCCAAAAGGCAGAGACTAGACGATCCTTCTGCAGCTGCAGCAAATGCGATGACGGACATGCAGGCGAACAGCTCTGCATACAACTACAACTGGTACCAGGTAGGTTTGAGTAGAATGCTTTGTTGGTTTATTCACCCCCCCAAAAATGAAGTTGTTGATTGGTTTCTGTTTCTTTATCAGCAACAGTATGGCGGCTGGGGACAAAATTCCTGGGGACAGTACAACCAGTATGCCCAGTACAACCAGTACTACCCTCCTCCTCCTACATGATGCACTTGAAGATGGAGTTGCTTTTTTTTCTTTTTTTTTCTTTCCTGACTTTAAATCTTGGAGCGGAGCAAATTACCTGGGTGTCAAGAAGATTTTAATTCAGCCACACACTGAGCAGGATAGCCTTTATTTTCTTCTTCTTCTTCCACTACTGCTGTTTACTCTGTGCTAATTGAATTTCATGTTACATCGCTGTGTAAGAACAAATTTGGTTCACAATGGTAAGAATGTAAGAATTTGGTTTTAAAACAGCCATTGCTAGAGATGTTGTCAAAGCAATTTTGTTTTGATGAAATAAATGTTTAAGGCAAATTGACTTTTTTGTGTCCTGTATAAGACAAAGGTTTTTTTTAATTTTTTAGATTGAGTGACTTAGTTTGGTTTTTCTTTGTGTTCTGGCTTTAAGGTTGCTAGAGAAGCATTTCTGTATGTTTCTTGAGTCATGTTTCTTCTTTCCAAACTTGTAAAAATGTCATGATGGTTTCCATGAAGAGCTCCCTGGTTTTATTTTGTTTTTTTTTTATTATTATTTTGACCTGATTTCCTAATAAAGAAATTGATATCCTCAAGGCTTACTGTTTCATGGCAAGAAGTAACCAGTTTAGTACTCAGGATGTAACGATACCATGAACTGTTTACAACACACACACACACACACACACGCAATTTTCCAGTTAAGCATGTTTCTCTATGTAAAGTTTGAGTTCATTATTAGCTGGAGTAAACATAAATGAAGCCGGTAATCATTTTAATGACGGAAACATTTCATTCATAAAGTCACGTGATGAATGATCAAATTAAAATGAAAGAATAGCTCACTTCCGAATGTAGTTAAATTGTACTCCTAACCTTTATCGCTTAGATAAAGGTTGTAAGCTTTTAAATTGCTAAAAGCTTACTACTTTTGACTTAAGAACTTGCGGTATTTTTTATAATACATTTATTTTGTAAATAAAATAAAATAAATAAAATTTAATTATTTTAATTAAATAAAATACCACATATTTTATTTAATTAACAAATTCAATATCTGTTAATTGTTTTGTTGGTTTCAAGTTATTTGACTTTTCCCTCCTCTGAGCATCTTGGGCGTAACAGTTACATCCGCTAAACCATACGTAAATCTGCACATGCGCTGTGCTGCCCCTCAGACATTCCTTTTTATGCTTAGCGTGGAACGACTAGCATCAAACGAGGTGAGTCGCATTCGTTTTCTGACATTATTTCTTGTTATGAAGTATCCAGAGACATATTCATTTGCACATTTAGCATTATAATCAATAGTCACCTTGTGTCGTGACTATTTTTTTCTTTCGAATCTGTATTTAACATATTTTAGACCGACTTCTCTCAAACGCATGCACCATGTGGCTAAGCTAAGCTAGCATAGAGTTTGCTAGCAGATATATCTAATTTAGTTACCTGGTGTTTCTAAGAGGGTGTATTTTGCCCTCTATAAAGAAAAAACCCAAATGTGGAGGTTTAGTGAGGGGGTCAAATAGATGTTAGTGTCCGATATGGGATAAAGCAGTTATCCCACTAACAGTGTCCGATCGAAAGGCCGACATGTTGATTTTCAAACACTGTGCTAAAGCTGAAACAAATTTCTGGTGTCGCAGATTAGCTTTGAGTTTCACCAAAAAGCTACGTTGATAACTTGAAACTAGTTAGACTAACTCAACTGTTGTTTTAAGATTGGATTTAGTTTAGCATTAAAAAAAATATCGTAACTTAGTATTGTTATAACAGCTGTTTGTATGAAAGTGAAATAAAAAAAACCCAAACGGTTTCTTGTGTAATGTCATTAAATGGCTTTACAAACAGTACAAAGATCATTTTATGCTGTTAATGATTAAGCTATAGAATCTTTAAATCTGAAAATCGGGGGCAAGTTATGTGTCTCAATTTACAAAAAATAAATCGTATTGTGGCCCCAGAGTGTTTAACTCTAAAACTATTATAATTTTTTAAGCAGCATAGATTTCTATTGTCAGTAACATTCTGTGTTAGATGTTTATATTTCATTAATAATAAATATTGACTGACTCCTTTTATTCAGCAGAAACCTCTAGTATTGTATTATAGAACGTGTATTATTTTCACCATTCAAACAGAACATTAGTATGTAACCATAAATTTGAATTGCTTCCTCAAAACAACCTTTGTAATGAAGATTTCTTTCTTAATCTATTAAGCAGTGAAAACTCTTAGAATTTATTTTTAGCTGTATTGCTATGGACAGATTTTCTAGGATTAGTGAAGCATTTACTCATAAATAAACAGAGTTTTGGATTATAGGTACAGTTTTTTTTAAATTGATTCTTAAAAACAAAACTGTTCTTCTGATAAAGGCTTTTGCAGAGCTAACATTTAATACGCCTTATTTTGGTCACAGGAAGTAATGCATATTGAATTAAAGTTTACTTGATGAAACATTGAAACAGAAACCTTAACCCACAATAGCAAATATAAAATAGTTTGAGGGGATGGCACAATCCAGTCACTGGCATCTGCTGGTAATACAATAATTACTTAAACCTTTTGGCTTTCTTCCCTCTCCCAGCGTAAAGATGCAGCTCTTCTTGCGTGGCCAGAACACTCACACCCTTGAGGTGACTGGACAGGAGACTGTTGGCCAGATCAAGGTAAAATAAAAAAACAAAACAAAAAAACCAATCAATACAATTACAAGCTGAAATTTGTAAGGTTCCAGAATGATTTGTTTTGTACTGAGCTCTTTAATTATTATTTTTTCTTTTGTATGAGCAGTATTTTAAAGATGAGTTGACTCTGGTTGTTTTCCAGGCCCATGCCCAAGCTCTGGAAGGACTCCTGGTTGAGGACCAGGTGCTGCTGCTTGCTGGCTGCCCACTGGAGGATGATGCCTCCCTGGCAACCTGCGGCGTGACTGAGCACTGCACCCTGGAGGTGGCTGGCAGGCTGCTGGGAGGTCAGTACGTTGTTGCCAAGCATTTTCTTGCTTCACGAAAGCATGACTTCAAATATTGAACCACAGTAACAGGTTTTAAAAACCATATGGAGTTGTAATACTGTAATATTTGGCTTTTCTTTTTATTATTTAACTGTAGTTGTTTGATACAGTGACATTTAGGTCATTTAAAATTACAGGGTAATTTCTTGTAGTTGTTATTGCAGTCGCAGTATAATGTTGAGTCTTGTGGAAGCATGAGTGTGTTGTTTCTTCCAGTGCTGGAAAAATTCTTTTCTCTTTGCTGCAGAAGTGTCTGTGCAATTGTTTGTCAAAAACTATCTCAAGAAGATGAGAGATTTTTGTTCTTTTTTTCCCAGGTTGACAAGCAGGAGAAGAAGAAAAAGAAGACCGGCCGTGCCAAGCGCCGCATCCAGTACAACAGGCGTTTTGTGAACGTTGTGCCCACCTTCGGAAAGAAGAAGGGACCCAACGCCAACTCCTAATCACTTCGATGCTCTAATGGAGAAATGACACCATCATCATCAGCTCTAGAGTCATCAGTTTTTACCAAGTTGAAAGTTGTCTTGTACAGAATAAAGGATATTTGACTTGGCTTCATCTAGTGATGTCTTTAGTTACACAAACTAAACTCTGGACAGCTGTTTCTGTTTATAGTAACTTTAAAGTAATAAGGTGCTAGTATTTATTTCATTTTCACATGGCATTATTTCACATTCAAGATGAAGAATTGGGGTTTTATTATAATGGAAACAAACATTCATCTGCAGGAATTAATTACTGAGCATCGAGACTTTTTGCTGTAAATTCTCAAATATTTTACTTTTGAAACAGACTTTATTTCTTTAGGTAATTAAAATCAATGTCTTCATTGGCTACTGTGTCCACTGACTGATCCATGATGAGCAGAGCGAGATTCAGCCTGAAAAGTAGGATTTCATAAACTGGTTTAAACTTGTCACAAAAAAAAGCTTTGTGTGGAAAAGCCTTGAAGTAATGTTGCCATTAATTCATTTGCATATGGAGCTAAAAAAACAAACGTGTTTTTAACTCAACTGCCCTAAAAAGTTGTATTATACTTAAAATAGTGAATTATGTGTGAATCAAGCGGCATAGACAAAACCGTTTCCACGGTGATACTTTTTTAATGTGGCACATCATTAAATTGTTTTCAAATATTGGCAAACTGGGTGATCATTATCTGATCTCACTTTTCAAAGACGGGGTTCGCATCTTCAAATTCAGACCAGTTGACGCAAGTTACACAATTAGTGCTTTTTAACCTGAAAACAATTCAGCAACCTCTGAAACAAAAACCACAGAGTTCAATGAAACGGGTTTATTATTCATAATGTACATGCAAAAAAAACAACAAAACTCGTTCCACCTCTTAAAATAAACACTGAAAAATCATCCATTTTCCATTCGATATTTGAAACTGCCAGCAACTATTTGTTCGTAAAGTAAACCGACAAGTACAGTCCAAAGACGGTGTAAACTTAAAATCTTTAAGGGGGAGGTGGGGTGGGGGGAGAAACAGACATTTTGTGCATGTTGGGAGATACTCAATCCACGGACACCAACTCCACTTCAAAAATCAGCTTTGCATTAGGTGGAATTCTGATGGAACAGGAATTAAGGAAATATTTGCATATCACCAACAGCTCAAACTCATGCCCAAATGTGTCAACACAAAGCCTCTCCTGTCAAAACCTGAACGCCACGTCACCTTCCAGATGAAGAGAAAAGGATACTTGGAATCTGGAACGCCCTTTTTTCCATAAGCCCATTCAGGTTCGATCTCCAGCCGAGCCGTCTCGCCCTTGCTCATTGTCAGAAGGGCCTCGTCCCACTGGGGTAAGAGCAGAAATAATCCCATCTAAAATAATCCATATTCTCCAAAACGACCCGAGATCACAGGTGTACACGCAGGCTAAAATGTATAAGTACACTTCCACTATTATCTGGATAAATATCAATCTTCCAGTTACAAAGAAGCCAAATTTGACCAGATCAGAACTGATCCTTAAGCTTTACACATTACAAAACCAGGATCACTGGTATTTTTTTTTTTTTACTTTTTGGCCCACTTTCTACCACCTAACTGTTCTGAGGTAAAGTAAAAATAAAAAATAAAAATGGTGGAAGTCATTATTTTTTTTGTCACCCTCCCAATTTCTGCATAGCACCAGTAGCACTGGCAGCAAAATGCTCCCTCAGCATGATGGTGCCACCACCGTGCTTCACACTTCTTAGACCTGAAAGCCTCAACCTCGACTCCTTCCAGACATTCTTCAGTGTCACTGAGGCTGTACGGCTAATTGTCTCATTCACTGGATTGCTCAGTTGGACTTTTGGAGCAGGTGGGTTTTTGTTTTTTTCTTGGTTCCCAAAATTAATGTATCTGCCAACATGATGAGTAAATGTAACCCTTTGGAACTATAAATACAAAAGGTAACAATGACATACCCCTCTGATGACTTTGCCCAGGCCCACTTTAAAACTCAGAGGTTTGGATTGCTTCTTCTTCTTTGCACCTGCAGATAAGACGAAAGTGTAGGTTTAAAATCTTTTACTGGACATTGGTGATTTTAAAGCACTACTGGGGTGCTTTTTCAGTCAGCATACCGGCGGGAATATTTGTGTCAAAGACTGTCCCGTCTTCCAGGCTGCCAGTGTACCAGCAGCTCACAGTGTCGCCCTTCTTTGGGAAGTTGGTCTTGTCTCCTTTCTTCAGCACCGCCTTGGTATATTTCGGTGGACCCTGAAACAAGCAGTGACGTCTTAAAGATGCTTCAAAGCAGGCAGGGGGTATTTAAAACAAAATACATTCTTATAAACCAGGAGTTGAGCAACCTCGTCCACAACTTCTGCTTTGACTTCTTTGGGCTTCTCTTCAACCTTCACAGCTTTAACCTGCTCGGTTACGTCCTCCACTGGGTCCGTGCCTTTAAACCTCTGCAACCCCCCCCCACACAAAGAGTAAAACCTTTAACTCAGCCAGCTGCGGATGCAGGATTAGCAACATGAAGAAGTTCACTGTTTCCGCCACTTACTTTGCTCTCGAAGAGCTGGTTGTAAGCAATAACCAGCTGCTCTTTCTTTGCGGTTTTGGCCACATTTTTAATATTTCCCAACAGTTTGTGCTCATTGAGGAACTGAAAGACAACACGCACCACAGAGGAGAATATCAGCACACTTTGTGTTACTTCGTGGCGTGTGTTTGGACGATAACATGTTTCCCACGCCGCTCCCCCTATGCTAACTATGCAGCATGCTTGCAGAACAATGTGGGGAATTACAAACAAGCTATTCTGACTGAAACCGAGGCAAGGCTAAAGTGGAAACCCTACCGAGTGGGCCGCATTGTCCTGGAGGAACTTTATTAAGTCTTTTTTAGGCAAATCGTCACTTTTGAGCTGCTCATCGCTCCACTCCCGTGCTGGCTCCGCCATTTTGAGAGGCGAGCAGGTGAACTCTGAACTCTGGGGGATGCCTTCCCGTACTGTCCTTTCGAATCCACACCAGAACTGGTTTATATTTAACACACCTCTCCGTGACTGTGTTTCAGTTCGCGTTCAATAAAATGTTAACTAAACTAGGCATATAAAATATATAAGATATATGAATGAGTCTACGTAGTTAGGTTTGCAACCCAAAAGCTGCAAAAATGTTCATAATCTCAGCTTTTATTTTATTTTTCATAATTTATGGTACAATAATTTACTAAAAAATATTATTGTCTTAGATTAAAATTTATTTGACATTTCAAGTATTACGTTGCAATTCTGTGTTTGCCCTGCCACCTACTGGAAAAAAGATTGAACTAGTGTAATAACATTAGGAGAGAAAAGGATATATATCAGAACAAATGGTCACAAGTGTGTATGTTTCTGAAAGCTGGTGCAACCAGCTGCCTTCAGCAGCCACCTGTTCAGTAAATACAGTTCGCCGCTGGATAATTTTATCTCAACATAAACACAGATGTTCTCAGAAGGCCTCAGCGATTTGAACATTAGTGAGCAAACATCATGAGGACAAAGGAGCACCGAAGGGACGTGTTTAAGCAGGACTACTTTGTGAAACAATACTTGGGTATCTCACAGAGACTACCGCTCAATCTTTTTTAGAAGCGGAAAAAAGAGGCAAGAAGCACATTAGAAAGAGAAGCAACCAAAAGCACCAACAACAATTAAAACAAAAATACTTACACATTCAGAACAAAAGTTCAGGTCATTTGTTTGTGTTATTTTTCCTAAGATTTTCTTCTGTACTCTTATATAGATTTGCACATTCTGGCATTACACTTAAACATATGCATAAGCCCTATTAATGTTTTACAGGCTTTTCCTTTCATTGTTGATCATGCCGTAGATTTGATCCTTTAGGAAAAGCACTGAGCTGTGTTGCTTTTACTGGAGGCTGTTTGAACATAAATTGCGATCTACAGTCATTCTCGTTCAGATTTCTAACAATGCTTTGTCCTCAAAGCAAATGCAGTTCCCTGTTGACTCTCCCACTCCGCTCCTTCAGGCTAGCCAGCAGTAATTAGCAAACACCTGGTGAAACTGTGCATCTGCTGAGCTCATTATCCGAGCTACTTCTCAGTGCAACGCTGGTAAAAAAAAAAAATCGTCGTCAGAGGGTTAATAGAGATGTTGTAAGGACTCTGTGAAGGCCGGACTTTCAGAAAGAGCAGGAGTTTCTTAAAGAGACAAAGGCCCAATTACAAGGTGTTAAATTACAGTCATCTTTTTTAAAAGACATATTTGATATACACAGTATTTTGTATAACAACTGAACTCAATATATTTCCTTGATTATGCTATAAAGTGGCACTATGTGGCTGGAAAATGTATAATACTGCCCCTTTAAGTTTAAATTCCCACACCCAAATAAATGATCTACACTTCATCTGTGTTTGAAATCCTTTCCTGTTTGTCTTTCAATACGTCTGTAGAAGCTGCATTCTACACAAGGCTTCACGTTTAGTCAGGGTTTAGCTGGAGCTTCTTGTTCTCCGTCATTCTGCTGCCTCCTGGCACCTTCCTCAGAGTGAACATGTCGGCCTCATCCTTGTTGCATCATCCTGCCTCACTACATGTGCCCTGCTTCTCCGCTAGTCCACAGCTAATACGCCAACAGAGACACGTCAGGCTTGAAAACATGTCCTGCTGCAGCTCCTGCCACCTCCTGCTTATCAGTAGCCAGGAAATGCAGTGAGATGATGATGAGGGTGATGATGATTTGCAGACACTGTACCAAGCTGCAGAACAGGGCTGTGCAGAGTTTTTCTTTTTTACCCTCGGTGGTTACTAGGCAACAAGAGTGACTCTGGGAGAGCAAGAGGAGAGGGATAATTATATCTTTATAGGAAGTCTCCCAGGTCTCATTTTTTTTCCTCTTTTGTTGCGGTGAAAATAGTTACAACTGTGCAAAGTGTGATGATGTGACATTAGCAGAGCCAATCTCTCAACTGAATATATCAGGGGTTTTTTTTCCCCCCCTCTCCCTCTGATAGCGTGACGCTTCCTTTGCGGTTACATCTTGAAAATATTCATGGCATAGACAGGAACTTCCATTCTTGACTAATGTATTACTTCCCTTTCATGAATAATTTTCTTCCTGGTTCTGGCTTGAGGTACTGACTGACGTACTTCAGCTTCTTCATGCCTTTGCTGGCCGGCGAGAAACTCAGCTAACTTAGCAACGTTAATTTCAACGACATCTTTACCTCGGCAGCATGTGCCTCAGTCCTATGCAAACGTTTTATGGTGGCTAATTTCACAAATAATATGGTCACATTCTAAATAACACTTCACTACTTACTACTTGCTATAGTGTATTAATTACATCTCTTTTTGTCACATAGCAAAACAATCAACCAACAGATTACTGCCAATTTGTTTAACTATTGAAAAAAGTGTCAAGCCCTCACAATTCACTATTTATTTATTTATTACCCATATCAGACCTACATGTTGTCATTTTGTTCCTTGCTTGCTTCCATTTTGCACCTGATTTAAGGTGCAAAATGGATGGCTGGGTGGATGTCTGTCCGTCCGTCCATCCATGCTCGTCATAGTATTGTGAATTAACACCTACCAGCTATCCATAGTAACGTAGCATTAAAAGTTGAATGGAAGAAGTGTAGTTTTGACTGCTGTTTTTAACCGTCAAAGTTAAATGCGGCGGTCGTAAACCGATTAAAAGCTGCAACGTTTGTGTGATTCAGCCAGTGGCACTCAGGATGCCCAAGCATATTACAAAACAAACATTTCTTTTGGTATGCATAGTTGAACAGTTGAAATGATCTCGGGGATCAAGAATTAGGGAGATTTAATTTGATGCTCCAGCTGAGAGCTCTTCACGTCAACAGCTGATGCAAATAAGTGATACACGTCCTCCCAGAGGCATCTCTCGACTTGTGCTTTGCTACACAAATTCAAACTCATGCAGTGTGAGATACACATGGTTAAACAAGCTTTACTGTGGCATTTAAAGAACCACAAGAGCGACACAAACCCATTAGGTTCATTTGAGGAGCAGTTTCTACTGTAAACCTCTAGGGGTCAGTGTTTACGCATTTTTAGTAAGTATTGCAGAGCTTCAGCACACAGTTTGAAACAAGGCTTGACTAGAGCGACAATGATCATTATTCAACTAGCTGTAAAAAAAAAAAAGACAATAATAATTACCATAACTTGTAACAGAGACACAATGGGGTGGTGTGTTTATTTCATTAGGAAATGCTCACTGAGAACAAATATTCGGTGATGAAGAATGAATTTTTATTGCCAGATTTTCACAAAATACTACTATCCTTCTAAAAAGTACCTTGAAAAAGCCCAGATAATTCTGGTTTGGGTGTTACTGGGTCGATGACGTCACGATGCTGGCATCAGTGAACAAAATGGCAGACAAGTTCCATCCTGTATTCAGATGCCTTATTGTTGCATTTGAGGCGAAAGGGGTTCCACCTTTCCTACCTGATCAAGAGTTAGAATCTCATGACCCCTAAGTGGTGATGAAGGGCCAAGCTGGAGCGAATGGCCATGAGGGCAATGATCGCAAAACGAGAAAATACTGGATTTCACTCGTATCACCTGAAGCAGATATTTGTGGCACTGAATACAGCCTGAACTAACGTCACTTCAGCTAAGCAGAACAGCCTCTCACGTTCTGACTCACAGGCGATCGGGTTTCTTTCTTCTTGCCTTTTGTGTCGACTTAGGCATGGTGGAGCTACCTGGGCGGATTGGGCTCATCATCAGCCCGGCTGTCTGCCAATCTTTCACAGCAGAAGTAGTGAACGACACAGAAGTTATGCAGGAAACATTGTTGGGATGTAAAAATCTAATTACTGTCTCACGTCAAACAGATTGCATGCTTTTCTTTTTCTTAGCATTTCTGCTCAAAATGGTGGCTGATGACCTTTGATATTAACATGTAGTCATTCTAGTTTCTTTGGTCCTCTTCACTAACTGCCTACGTGTGTTTTATTGAGGTAAAATGCCACGGCCTCGCAAGATACAACATAATTCCGCTTTAGGTGATGCCACCACATGTACAGGACATCGTATTGTTAAAAGTTTGCGCCTTTCTATTTCCTTGAACGAGACACTTCCCACGCTTTGCCTGCTGGGGGTCGTCCATTGGTCTCAGTTGCATTGCAGCCTCGCTTTTGTCAGTACACCATCTTCCCGTTATCATTATGTACATTCCTGAACGTAGGAATCTGAAGAGCTTTGGAGTCCTCTGACTTGATAAAACAGCCATTTATCATATGAACTTGTAAGGAGATCCTATGTACGGGGTTTAACATGATGTTGGCTCACCCTTAGCATTGGGAAGGTCCTGGCTGCGAACAGAGGAATTGGGTGGAGTAGAACAATTTTGATTGGATAATCCGTTTGCCTTGCTCCAAATGTCTGGTTTTACTTTCATCGTGGTTTAGGCCTGTGGTGAAGTTAGTTTGAAGTTGGATATCGACAGATATTCTCACTGCGATTTACTGGAGGCAACAATGGCTCGACATGCCAGGTGTTGTTACAGATAAGAGGCTCCAGAATATATTTGTTGGTTTAGGAACCATCAACAAAAGTTAAACAAAACGGACCCCCAAAAACCAGTAGCTTTCAAATGGATGTCATAGAAATAAAGGCATCTCATTAGTTCAACGTTGTAATTTAGCCACATTGAAAGCTACGTAAGTGATCAATTATTTCCTCATGAAATTTTAACAGAAAAAAATAAAATTAATTCAAATTAATAGAAATTGGTGGATTCCATTAGTCCAGCAAAGTAACACAAATTTTGGTCACATGATCTGGAAGCTATTAGAGAATAATTAAACAATTTCGACTTCTTTTGGTGCAGAATTGTGATGCAAGACAATGGCGTAGAGATGCGTTCAGACTGCAGACGCTTTGAAAACAATCAGATATTTATCCGAATAATTTAGTACAGAATATGGAAGTTGCACAAATCCGATTTCTTTTGAGGGGACAGTGAAAAGATTGGAATCGGGCCATTCAAGCTGCCATAAAAAATTTGGGATTTTGGTCACACAAAAAGATCGGGTTTGGGAAGCCAAAGAGGCGCTTTACACCTCTCTGCACAATACTCTGCATTGTACTTAGTGATGTAGGGCTTTAATGAAGTTACTTTACCATTAAAAAACCCTTCCCAGGAAGCTCCCAGCACCGTTCTCGGTCTAATCTGAAGGTCACCTGAAGTTTGTAGGTCTGCAGAAAAGTTGCCGACCTTTGCGCAGCCTCCACCGAACACACGCTCTCATTATCATCGATGGCCCAACACTTGTTGCTGTCAATTAAAATCCCTTCATCGTGCTTATAACACAACTGACATTCGACTGTGGCATATTTCACAAGTTGACTTATTGCACTGCCAGCGTTCATGTGCCATGTTGGAATTCAATTAGTTTCATTGAATTTGCAAACATATTTTTTACATATATATCTAAACAAAAAAACAAACAAACAACAAAAAACAAGACAATGAGTGCATTATTTGTAAATTCGGAGTCCCGAAGTCTGTCAAAGAAAAGGAAAAGATACACTAGCTCACTCAGTTTGTTCTCTCAATCTTCAATTAAGGGAAATCAGTTAAATTCTCCCCCCCCTTGACATTATGAAAAAACAAACAAGTAAATAGAAAGCTTTTCCATCATCCCCACTCGTTACACCTTAACACAACACACAATGGCCTGAATTAAAGGCTTTCTGAATGGAAATCATCCCTCAGTGGCCTCGGCCCGCTGTGGGTAATGTGTTTTCTGCTCTGAGCCTAATAAGCTTCCCTCTAAGCCATATGGCAAGCTCAGTTCACCTGCCTAGAAGCAGGGCTGCAGGAACACGTCCTTTGCTATAGTGCGCGATTCATATGCTGGAACAGCTCGAGCTGACAGCTCACGCCTTAGACGAGGTTGCATTTCCTCCCCCTCAGGGAGCTCTGCAGAGTGCAAGGTATGTTGGGTCAGCAGGGGGAAAACTCCACCAACATCCGACTTGCGAGAAAGTTTCAGTATTTTCCTCTCTTTTTTTTCCTCTCTGTCTCTCTCTTGTATGAACTGTAACACCTTTTCCTGCTGGAGCTGCGCCTTGTGGGAGGAGAGCGAAGGCTTGGGTTAAAGTGTGTCACAGCAGCAGGTGGGCTGGTGAAAAGGGAAGCGTGCCACTTCTCACAGTCACACGCCTGCGATCATCATGCAGCAGCGGAGCTCTTTGGTTTCCATGCTTTGGCAGGCTTCCAGTCCAGAGCTGAGCTTGCAGATCTGCAGCCTTGGTACCAGCCAATGCCTTGCCCTGTCAGATCTAATCTCTTGGCTACGTGTCACAAAACGAGGGCTCATTATAAGTTTACCTCAGATCACCTGAAATCTGGCCACTCCGAGGCAAAGGCTAAACAACAACGACAAAAAGTTTCCACGTGGAAGAAATGTATTAGAAAGATTTAAAAAAAGAGCGAACATTTTGGTGGCATGCGAGGTTGATATCAGCCGCCAGAGGCTTTGTTGTACACAGCTACATGCCCTCTTCCCGTCTGTCTCTTCAGGATGCGTCATCTGTTCACCGCTAATTAGAAACCAAAGAGAAAAGATGGATTTTGAAGTCTCTGTTGGATCCGATCCCAGTCTGAAAGTCTCACCGGTCTCTTCTCACCGGGCTTAAAAGGACAGACTTCAGAGCCACATGCTCTGAAACGAAAAAAAAAAAAAGAAAAGAAAACTCTCCACAAAACTCTTGTCTCTTCACATCACTCCAAGCTGTCTGTTTGCAGTTTAGCAGTAGGACTCAGGACCGCATGAAACCCCCACAAGCGCCGCGCTGAGGCTTCACAACGTTCACAGCTTGCTCCCACACCTTCAAGAACGCTGTCAGACATAAAGCCTCTCAGCTCCGCGGCGAATCGCTGGCCTTGACTTCATTGTCCTTCTGCTCCTTCCTTCCTGAGGCTTCCCACAAATGGAATAAAAGGCATGCACAATCAAACATTTCATCGCTGCCATCTTTAAATTACAGCAGCATATTATGACTGCGCCACAAAAGGAAAGCAGGAAGCTCCTCTTCTTGAAGTTTTACACGTTTTGACGTATTCGAGTGACAAACTTTACTTTAACAAAGTTTTATAGCCAAATCTAGACACTATTTTAACTCACATTTAATGTCAAGACTTGCACAGACTCCCTACATTCAATCTGACTTTACTTTAGATTTTTTAAATTCTTTTTAGCAAAACAGCAACAAAAAGAGACTAAAATTTCTGATCTTTCAATCATCTAGCAGAAAGATACACCACAAAACTCTGTGGTGTAGAGGGGCAAATATAAATATTCACAATGTTATTCACATATTCCATTTGTAAATGCTGCAAATTATGTATTGTTGTTTTTCTCCTTCACAACTGTCTGCTGCTTAGAGACGAAGATATCCCATAAAACACCAGGGGGAATAAACCGAAATTTGTTGTTGCTACACGACAAAGCAGGAGGGGATATAAGTACGTGTACGAGCCACTGTGTTGTTTAAATTCTGCAGCGTGACGAAACATTAATATGCAGTTTTGTTTGCAATTATCCTTCCATCCCTGTTCTTTTCACCTTTAACAGGCGATGGAAACTCTCGGCTTTAGCTGAAGGTCGGAGCAAATTCGAATAAATCCAGGAGCTACTCGCGCCCCGCTCTGCACCGACGGAGTCCGAAAAGATGCAGCTTCGCGGCGGGCTGGCATAGAACGAGAAGATCCACGTTCACATGTGGCCACGCGTCCCCAAGCACATTCAATTCACGTCTGCAAGCCGAATCGTAAGCCGGCTGTCTCACGATGCCTGGACAGGCTGATGTCAAGGCTCTGCCCAGACACACAACATGCCCTCTTGTCTGCTTGTCCACGAAACATCCGGCATCGAAAGACAATGTTGCCTTGGTGAACTTTGGGCTGACTGAGCCAGTGCTTGTGTGTCAGGGTGTGTTTCACGTGTAAAAAAAACGTCTTGCCGTTTTCGAGGGGAAGTTCTCAGTGTGAAGCTGGGATGTGATTGCAGATCAGTTTTAGTCAAAAGGAGAACTATAGGAGTGAAAAACGTGCGTCAGGAAGATCCACTTTAGATTTAGAGGGCTTTCTACGGCGTGATCTCATTTTGGTCCCCCTTTTTTCTTCAGGAAGCACTATCTGAGAATTAAACGGCCACATTGATCATTTCAAATTATTACTCCGAATGTGACGCGTTGGATTACCTCATTATTTGAGCTTGATTTATTTAACCTCACCAGCAGATGACTCAAAGGAATTGGCAAAAGCCAAGTTTATCAAGTACTTTAACTGAAAAAGTGATTCAGTGCTCTTATCAGCCCCCATTAAATCCATGCCAGCGGATTCAGGTCGGCACCAGCACTGATTTCATAAAACACTTTGCCTCATATTGCTCAAGCAAATCTTTCTTTTTCTTTTCCTTTTAATAGTTCTCCTCATCAGTGTGTCTGGCAAACGAGACGAAACAACTTCACGCTTTTTTTTTTCTTTCTGCACCGTAGCCAATTTTATTGGGATTTCATTTGCCAATAGCAAGTCCTGTTTAAGTTTTTTCCCCCCCAGAAGACAAAGGGGGGGGAGGTGCTCTTGTTAGATGTCACCAAAATACAAGGGGGAAAAAAAAAACAACCAAAAGAAAACCTAGGGGTCTGCAGAAGACGAGTCAGGATCCTTCCAACGCGACAATGACCCTGGAGAAAAAGTCAAAGGTGAAACGGTTTAGATCAGAGTTGTGTAACCTGGGGCTCTAGGGCCACATGCGGCTCTTAATGAGGTCAAAGACGACATGCAGTCAAGCAGTTTTTAAACATATAAAAGTAAAAAACAAAAAAAAGATCTTGTGCCTTATCTGCACCGTTTCTGCAAAGGTTGGGGGGTTGAGGGGGCATACCCATCTATAACAGAACATGTTCCTGTACTTATGTATTTATGACAACTGCTAAGGCTTTAGTAGCTGGATCTCTCTCCCAGAAAAAGTTTAAATGAGACTGAAGACAGAGCGCCTGGGCTGAATGTGAGGCATGAAGCCGTAATGTTTTCACTTCCTGCGCAGGGATCCTTTAATGTCGCCTTTTTCTGTTTGTCCTCTGAGCGTACACGCTTTTGGATGAACGCACTTGGAGGAGGATGAGACAAACCGAGAGGAGAGAGGGCAGTTGACGGATCGAGTGTAAGTGTTTTAAATCTGGTGAGTGCTCTGGGTTTGCACCTGGTGCAAAAAAAAAAAGAAAAAAAAGAGGGACATAAAAGCAGCCCAGAGAGCTGTGACCAGTTTTTCTTTTTTTAATTTTTTTTTTATGTGCAGCCTTTCTGCTCTGGCCCCCTGCAGACAGCTGAGCCACTCAGGCTCAGAGTTTGATCAGCAAGCGGAGCCTGACGGGAACAAGGTGCCGCACGGTGAACATGAAAAGCAAAACAAACACAGAAGCAGACAAATTCTCAGAGAAGGTTGCCACTCATCTACACAGTGCCTTTATAATCACTATCATTATTATTTTTGATTTCTGTTTAACGTGTTCATCCTGCACACACTCACTCTCAACCCCCGTTGTTTTCACCAAAGGGCTAAAAAAAAAAAACACAGAACAGTTCCCAGCCATCTCTTCTCCGCTCTGATGGATCCCATTCATCTCGGTAATGGAGAAGTGCGAAGTGCCAGGAGCAGATTGTCTGCGGCAGCGCCACCGCCTTGCTTTGTTTTTTGTTTTTCAGGGCGCCGGCCAATCTTTCTATCTGACTAAATTCGTGCAGGTACCACTTTGAAAGGAGGACAGGGAAGACAGAGAAAGGTCGTGTTTGAATAATGAATCTGAGGAAAGGACTACAGCTCAAGTCGGAGAGTGTGAGCGTTTCGGCTTTGGTTGTCTGTCAGCGACAGTCTGAAGCGTTTAGGAACAGCAGAACGGGAAGTTGAAAAAGATGTTTCGTCTCCTCCCAGGATAAGTAAATGACAGGAAGTGAGAAGTACGCTGCAGGTAGCACTGGAACGGTTCCAGAGTTTGTCACATTGTGTGCAGGAACTTCAGGAGATTTTATTTGATAGACAAAGGACGACATAAATGTCCCGCTGAAGCTTCTGGAGTTCTTGTTGTGTATTTAGCTCCATCAACACTTCAAACGGCTCCAACTAACAACCTGTCTGTCCCTACAAAAACCAAAACCTCAGCATGATACCGCCGCTGTCATGCTTCACTTGGTGGAACCAACCTGATAAAGATACAAAACATTTAGATGAGTACAGACAACCTTGAGCATCATCTTCGCGAGAGCGTCTTCAGTCAGAGGCCTTTTCAAATTCACTGTAAGACAGACCGCTCCAGGAGATGTTTCCCACCAGCATCTACAATAACATTTAATTTCCATTTGGGATCAACAGAGTATTTTTGAATTGAAGTGATTGTGCGTTGAAAAGTGTATTGCCACATAATTCTGGTTTGATCTGACCCGAACACCTTCTACCATGTCCCTCGTGTGACCAACAACAAAATGACATTCGTATAGATTTCTTTTATTTTGTCGTTGCCATTTTTCCTCTTGATATTCCTCAACCCTCCTCCTGCCGCGTTCTTTGGTTTACGTGACGCTTTTATTCATGGATACTCTGTGGAAAACCTGCGAGGCCTTCACTGAACCTGTAGATTTTACTCATTTTTATTTCAGAACATAACGGGGAAAGGGTGCTGAATACATCTGCGGCAAACTCTGACCGTGATTTTGACGAATATGTTTGACGTTAAGGATTGGCACCAGCTGGAGCCAAAACCCAACCTCTGAAAGGTTTTACCTGTGAGGGTAGATTACACCCTTGGGGCTCCAACTTCATCACAGTAAAAATAACATACCCAGTCGGCAGGTCAAGGCGACCCCAGGACAGCAATAACACCTCATACAGTTGGAGACAAGTGCAATTAGAAACAGGTACGGCTGTCCAAACTCTCTCCCCTGGCACAAACTCTGACAATGTCTATATTCTCCTTTATTTGGGAAGCAAGATTATTTTTTTAATTTTCATTCTTTCATGTGGAAAAAAAAAAGTAGGAGAAGAGCCAGAAGCCAACGTTTAATTGGTTCGGTTAGTGTCTCTTTTTAAACGTGTTTTTGGAAGACGGCTAAAGGCATTTCAGTTCATGTTTGATTCTACTTAGAGACGACTTTCGTTTTCCTTCCAGTCTCGTCTTTCAGTTTCAGTCCATAGGCGTTCAGGGACGTCCGGCTCACAGCTTGTGAGAAAGATCGTACATTTAAGGAAATCTAGATTCTCTTACACGAGGCCCGGATTTGTCTGCTCATCTTTTTGACAATTCTCTGGCATTTAATAGAGTAGATTTATTTATTTTTTCTCCAAAAAGCTTTTCGCACACACAAACATTGTGCGCTAAGGGCAAAGCAAATGTGAGATTCCTTTCAGATCGGGCCGCACAGCAGCAAAATAACTTTCTTTTCTCCGTGAGACTTTTGAAGCTCAAACGGGGCCTTTGAGTTCCTTTCAATATTCATTGTCAATGCTTGACCTCACATTCGCCGATATCGCTCGACGTCTGAGTCACATTAAAAGCAGGAAAAACATTTACCTGAAATTACTTCTTATATATATATATATATATTTTACTTTCACTGTGTGACAAAGTGTTCAGACGAGTTCATGGCTACCGATGAAGCAGTCTGAGGAATTAGAAATGTGCAAATCCAGGCCTTTCCGACCAGCGTTTGAAGTCTCTTGGTGGTCTAATGAAATACTTCAGTCAAAAGCTTTCTGAGTGTGCTTTGTGTGAGTTTATTTATTTATTTTTTTCAGATAAAATGATTGAAATCAATGTGCAAATACTACTAAATAGGTCAGAATTCTGACTGACGTCACAAACAGGAAAACGCACGGCAGACACTTTATGTCACGGTTGAAAGCTTGAGGTAAAACTCAAAAGACATTTTGGTTCTCACTTGGTAAAAGGGAGCAACTATTCCAGTTATTAAACTGTCTTTTTTCAAATATATAACAAGAGATTTTTTCCATGTTATAATTGAACTAATCTGCAAGTGGGACTGTAAGTCAATATTAAGGAACCATTTACTTTTAGACAGCAGTCACACAGCTGTCTAAAAGCCACTTTCCTGTGTTTCTTGTGGATTTTTATGCTATAAATGCACACAGACCTCTGAAGTGGATTCTAGTGCATCAAACAATACACCATCAACTACTGGCCATCCACTGCAAGTGCAAAAAAATGTTTGTTAAATCCAATATGGCTGACGAATGAAAAAGCAGGAATATCCAGTCCCCATTTCTACTTTTTGCAGGTAAAACAAAATATAGTGACATCAAGTAACCCCTAAAGACAAATACTGGAGTGATGCATTTTCTAAATAATTTTCTAGATAACAACTTTGTATTTGGAGCAAATTAATTACAAATGATCACCCAGAAAAAATTATATATATATATATATTAACAAAATTTGTTTTCACACCTATTTTATGCCTTAAGAAAATAAACAAAATGGGAAAAAAAAATCCTGACATAAAGGATCATAATTCATGAAATGCATGAAAGGGTTAAAAGAAACTCCTACGTCTTGCTGAAATGTTACTTTTGTTTTCAGCTGTACTAAGATTTTTGAAAAGTTTTTGGTAAAATTTTGCAGTGCATCCTTACGGAGTCCTCTGAGGGACACGGGGAAATTTATTTTCTTTTCCGTTCCCTCTCAAAACTTTTGCGCTGCCTTGCAGTAAGTTTTGTGTTCCCTCGCAATATGCTTACTGCAATATTTGCTGGTCTATTTTGTATACAGTCACAAATGTCAATTTAAAATTTCAAATATACTGTATGCACATTCAAAGAGCCTCGGCGAAAACGTGTTTATCCTTAACTCTTTGGTGCAGAACACTGATTGAAAATCGATTTGTTCACTGCATGTTTATGTTTGTTTGTGTGAGGTTGATATGGAAACGGCCCTTTAAAACATTCAGACTACCAACACAATAGAGACACAATCAAAACTGTCAGATGACTGATTTACCCTGCGATAGTAACGCAGAAATAGCTCAAATAGTTTGGATGTATTTTTTTCCTGTCTTTCCTACTTACAGAAAGTTTCTGTTTATATCATAGATTTGTGGTGCATTTCTATCCTAAAGAAAAAGATATAAAACTTCAGATATTTAACAACAAGATATTAAGATACATGGAAAAACCTCATGAAAACCTTATATAATAGTAGAAAGTCTGATGGCCACCATAAAAAAGGCTTACAGTATTGATCAGTATAGTATTGTGAGGTAACGCAAAAGAAAAGAAAATCCCATGTCCCCTAGAACAGTGGTCCCCAACTATTTCCGTTTTATGCATTATTTGAGTCTTTTATTTTGAAAATCCTTTCAAACGGATTTTGAAAGGATTCATGGCCAAACAGTTGCCATGTGAACTGTTTGGGATTCCACTCCTTGCTTACGTCACCGCGCTTTCTGATTGGCCACTTATCACATTCAACAGGCCACGTCCTCGCTCCCAGTCAGGAAAAACCCCACAGGCCGCGATAATCGGGCCAAGACAACGTTGAATAAGCCTGATTTTAGACCGGCCATATTCAACACACCACCAGGTAACACACCACACACTGCAGGACGTTGCAAGATCGTCGTAAAGTGAAAATCGGGGCCAAAATAAAAAAAATAAAAGGCTTTAGCTGGAACGCCAACATGCAGAAGCATTATCTGACGCCCCCCACCTTTTCCCCTCCCCTCCCCGGGCCGCAGCAAAGTTGCCAAATCCTGACCGGTCCGTGGTAATAAAAAGGTTGGGGACCATTGCCCTCTCCGTATTCTAACCGGGTCTTATTCTGGCGGTTGGGTGCATTATCACAATAAACCCTTAAAAAAAGAAAATACAATTAGTTGTAGTATGAATCACCTGATTGGTGTTTGCACTGTTCCTTTAAGTCACGTGGTTGTAAAACAAACAAAGCCCGAGAACAAACCAGATTTGCTGAGCAGGGCGACTCTGATATCTCACACCTACCTTCATCTTTCTGTTCGGCATTCAACACGCCTCGCCAGTCACACAGGTACGACGGAGTTTAATAAACAGCGCACACTTGAGGCGCGTAAGTATGACAATGGATTTAATCAGCAGCCCGCTGAATTGAGCGTCGGCCTCCGGTGGACATGAGCATCTGCCGGAGAGCGAGCGACTCTCTACATAGTAATGAGACGGGACCAGAGATGGGAGGGGAGAATGCATACGCGATTATGCCCCCAGGCTCGGTAATTTACTATGTGACAGGAGTTACGCACCTGTTCGGCGGCTTGTTAAAGCGCATATCTTATCAGCCAATCATGTGGCAGAGGTTCCGAGGGAAGAGGTCTTGTGCGAAATTCTGTTCCCCTGTGAAAATCTGTTCCCCCCCCCACCCCGTGTCGGGAGCGCGCATTGCAGCCAGAGAAGCGGATATTAGCTACATTCCTTGGATGAACTTTGAACCAATGACACATTTCCGTTTTACTCTGCAAAAACTTTGCTCAAGCAATTAGCAAATTGGCTGTGGATTTTTTTTTTCTATTTTTTGAACCGTTATAGGCTAATGTATATTTTTTACACGTTTGCTGCATAATCAGCAGACAGTACGTCAACAATGTGAATATAATTTGTTGTGGACAGGCGGAGTGCGGGATCACGTGGGGTTATTAGAGATTATAGATCACCTGTTGCGCACCTGGTGACTTGAGTGAGTGGGTGATGGGGGAGGTTTTACTTTTTGCTGACCGCCGTCGCCGCTGTAACGTTGTATGTTTGTCCTTGATCACTGTTAAAATGTCGGATCCGGTTTTTTATGCCTTTTGGACACCTTTCTGTCTTGGATGTCGATACAATAAAACCATTTTAAACCGCATCCAGGATTTGCGTTTTGATCAGCTGGCGCGTCAACAAAGATTCCCCTATTCAGCCGCTCTGCGACTTTATTTGACAGTCGCTAATATAATTGTTCAGACCACCTCCGAAATCAAAGCACAGTTGAACAGAATATACACATTACGTTAGGGTCAGGGCTGCATGCCCTTTATTAGCAGGATTCAATTTTAGTGGAGAGAACGCTACGTTCGTGAGAAAACATTGCTATCTTGAAATATTACTTGAAATGAGACACATTTTTTTCTTGTTCTAAGTCTTTATTGAAGTTCAAAACAAAAGGTACACATTGTACAACAGCTGAAAATCTGAAGAATTAAAAGAAATAGCCCACTTTAGTTTGTTTTGGAGCGATATGGGGTGACGGTGACGTCATCGGCCAAAATTATAACTTTTAATATCTCGAAAACGAAAGCTGCACAAACGAAAATTTCAACGGCACAAACCTGCACAAACGGAGCACTAACGAACTAGCCCACTTTGGTTTGTTTTGGAGCGATATGGGGGGATGGTGAACTCTAGATGACCTAAAAAATAATTTTTAATATCTCAGAAACCAAAACTGCACAAACAAAAATTTTAACGGCACAAACCTGCACAAACGGAGCACTAACCATTCAGACTATTTGCTGAATTTTTTGACGTGGGTGGGGTGTCAGCTTCACACAGCTGCGGATGTGGCGGATCTGATCATTTTCACGGCGCTTCTGATCGACTTCTCAGTAAAAACAACTCATATAATCATGTCAAGGTTGTAACATTCAGTTTAATCGGCAGCTGTTGTTTACAAAATTGTAAAATAAATAAATAAACAAGGACTTTTTACGTTGTTTTGTGTTATTTTAAACGCCAAGAGAATCAGTCTTTCTCCAACTTCTGCCACTTACGCCTGACAGAAATAAAAGTCATTCACCAAACACATTTTATTAAATATAAACATTATTATTATTAAACAAACAGTATACAAAGACTCATTGAGATACAAAGAACATTGCAACATAAGTAGAAAAGGAAACAGAACATGGGGCTAAAACTAAAGACAAACACACAAACAATAAGGTAAATGAATAGAAATAGAGCAAGATTTAAAACAAAAGAAAAGTAGAAATACTGTCAGTTTGTTTTTTGCATAAACAGATTTTAGATGTTTTATTGAGGTGTATTACAGTTTACATTGGTTAAGAAAAAAATCAAAACAAGGAGAAGAACCTCTCCATTTACAGCAGTGTATATGATATTTAACAAGCAGGAAAACCATATTTACCATGTTAGATATTTGACTATCAAGGTCACCAACATACACTGTAAAATGTAATAAATTCACTTTACTTAAAAAAAAGTTAGGAAACCGATTGCCTCAAATTCTCCAAGTAAAGTAGCTAATTCATTTTAAAGTGTTTTTGCTAAAAATAACTATGTTTAGACCACTCAGATGAAGGCAGTAAACTTGAGTGCCGTTAACTCAAAATCATTAGTAAAGTTGACTATAAAATGTCAATTATGACTACTTCAAATTGTGAGTTATGTCAATTAAGCAGTACTCATAAAAATAAGTCATGCTTACACGTTTAAGCGTTCACATTACTTGTGAACGCTTAAACGTACTTTAAGCGTTCACAAGTACGCTTACTTGTGAACGTACTTGGTATGTCAAGGCAACATACCAATTGCCTTGATATGTTCAAGTAAGATGAACCAAAACTGTTAAGTTATTGGAACGAAGAGCCAACAGACAACAGTTTGAATGGAAAAAATGTTTAATAATTAAACAAGTTTACCTTAAATACAAGGTTCTCAAGTGTGGTTACATACACACTAACCTGGAATCAAAGTTTTCCATAGACTTTTTTATGGAAAAAAATGACACGACTTTTTTTTTAGGGTAGCCTTCAATACCCTACACTTCTTCATCACGGCTGCTTCTCCTACAGTTTACAGCTGTCCCACCTATGGCAGTCTACTCATCATAAGCCTTCTATAACAGTACAGCGGCTTTTTTAACCCGCCAACATCTTTATCCTTATCCCTTTTCCTTTTTTTGTTTTGCCCCCCGGACAGCTTTTTTGCTCTGCCGCTCCATCTTGTTGCCACTAAATAAACATGATATTTTCGACTAACGTTAGTCCCAGGCATCGCTAAATCATTACGCATAAAGTTAACCTCAAAACCTGGACTTACGGATGAATTATATGGCCGAGATAACGAATATAAGCTTGCTAAAAACAGTGGGACTTACCGTGACCAAACGTAGCTGCAGCAACCGCCGTATTGTTGACAGTTTGGCGTTTCTTTCAAACACGTCGTCACTCGTCAGTGTCCAATGCGCATGTGCGTTCAACGAGAGCTGCCGAATGATGCCGAGTTTTTTGCTGGATATGCAGATGCGTTTTGCTCACCCATAACTCCAAGTTCGGGTTACTTGCTGCTGATGAGTTTGATTACTTGCCTCAGTAGAAAGTTGTCTTTGCTAAGTTTAAGTTAGTATAGTCAACAGAGTAAGCTGGAATGAGTTCAGGTCACTTTTCTTTTTGAGTAAGATATACTTTTACATTTTACAGTGTAGTATGATATGTGGGTGATGGTTGTCTTTGGGATGTCTTTAATTTTAAGGGACAACCAATTTTTAATGTCTCTCCATAGTTTAAAAGAAAAAGGACAGGAAAAAAAGAGATGATTAAGTGATTCCTCTGGACATTCACAAAAGGCACAACATATTGGATCAAATTTAAATCTTTTGTGCAAAAATTCAACCACTGGGTAAATATTGTGAGAGATTTTTACCTTAGGTGAAACCGGCCATTTTACATACTTGGAAAATGCCTTCTCAATCATAGACAAATTTGTTATTACCAAGATATTATTGTTGTAATCGTTCAATAATTCAGATCTGAAGGCAGTCACAAGCACACCATTACTGCACTTTCTATCAGTCACATTATATTCTATAATCTTCAATTTGGGTAAAGATGAAGTAACACTTGAATATCTTAACGTTTTTGTGGCAATTACAACAGTGCAACTCTGTAGATGGCATAGTAGAGGCAGATTTCAAAATGGAAATATAAAGTTATATTGATGAGAAAAAAATAATAATGAAACAACTAAAATAGCAACAAGGGGATTTGAGTTGGAGTTAGGGGGAGTGTCATTTACCATTGTTTCTTCTTATATATATACATATATATATCCTACCAATGGCTGGAAAAAGCTGGACTGAAGGACAGCACAGAGGCCCTCATCATGGCAGCCCAGGAACAGGCCCTAAACACCAGAGCAATTGAGGCCCAGATCTACCACACCAGACAAGACCCAAGGTGTAGGTTGTGCAAGGAGGCCCCTGAGACAGTCCAACACATAACAGCAGGGTGCAAGGTACTGGCAGGGAAAGAATACATGGAACGACACAACCAAGTGGCAGGGATAGTGTACAGAAACATCTGTGCAGAATATGGACTGGAACCCCCAAGATCAAAGTGGGAAACACCCCCGAAGGTAGTGGAGAATGACCGAGCTAAGATCCTGTGGGACTTCCAGATCCAGACAGACAAAATGGTGAGGGCGAACCAACCAGACATAGTCGTGGATAAACAACAGAGGAAAGCCGTTGTGGTGGATGTGGCAATACCAAGTGACTGCAACATCAGGAAAAAGGAGCATGAAAAACTAGAGAAATACCAGGGCCTAAGGGAGGAACTGGAGAGGGCCTGGAAGGTGAAGACCACAGTGGTGCCTGTGGTCATCGGGACCCTTGGGGCAGTCACCCCCAAACTGGAACAGTGGCTACAACAGATCCCAGGAACAACATCAGACATCTCAGTCCAGAAATGTGCAGTCCTAGGCACAGCCAAGATATCGAGAACCCTCAAGCTCCCAGGCCTCTGGTAGAGGACCCGAGCTAAGAGGAAGAAGAATCACCACCATGTGGGTGAGACGGGAATTTTTTTATATATATATATATATATATATATATATATATATATATATATACATATTGTGTTATATATATATATATACATATATACATATTGTGTTATATATATATATGTGTGTATATATATATATATATATATATATATATATATATATATATATATATATTGTCCGTTTTTACTTTATAGTTACTTACTTAAGTAAGTACTTTTACTATTAAGTAAGGTCACCATTTACTTAATAGTAAACAAGCCCACCACAACCATTCTTTAAGATATACATGGCTGCCCTGCCCTTAAAAACAGACAAAAACAACTATTTTATTTTTCCTCTTTGAGAAGTTTATTTTTTTCCCCCAAAACTTTCTATTTGAACAGCGGCCATTTTGCTTGACCCTTTGCACTTTGTGTGATTTGTGTTAGGTTCCCGAAATAGAAGACTTTGATTACATATTAGATTATTACTATAATGGTTTTCAATTTGCTTCTGTGGCTAAATTAGTGATTCACACTGGACCAATCTGGCCTTTCAAAATAAAGCTTACAGATACCATAATTAAAAAAAGGGGACAGGGTCTTATAAGTCATATCAGGAGTTGGCAACCTTTGCCATCCAAAGAGCCATTTCGGCTCTCACTCCATATAAATAAAGCTTCAGAGATTCAAATCTTACATCAACTATTTAAATAATAATAAGAATTTTTAAAGAACCCCAGTTTTATTTATATTTGGGTTTTAAAATACATAAAAACTTTGGAAAACATCAACTTCTAAATCCTGGGTTTATTACATATTCATTTTTAAAAAGTAATTTGGTTATGTAATTAAGAAGATTATGTTTGGAGAACCAGGGCTGGT
The DNA here is from genome assembly GCF_019740435.1 of Gambusia affinis. Classification (NCBI taxonomy): domain Eukaryota; kingdom Metazoa; phylum Chordata; class Actinopteri; order Cyprinodontiformes; family Poeciliidae; genus Gambusia; species Gambusia affinis. Next base: position 15,319,619 of record NC_057889.1, on the reverse strand, counting down.
TCCATGTCTGGAACCAGAACCAGAACCAGGGCTTCAACTGGTGGCTCCATTACGGTCCATTAAACAAAGGCTTGCCATAGATACACTGCCCCCACGCTCAATAGGCCCACCCCGAATACTTTTGCAAAACCTTTGAAGTTATTTCCCTCCTTTGCTTTTTCAGTTTCTGATTCCTTCATTTGTGCCTCTCTCTGCAGTTCCATCAAATTGTCTTTTAAATCGTCCACCTTTTTCTCCAGAAGTACCAATTCCTTCACTGCCTTCATTAATGCATAAGTTTTTGATTTTATAGATTTATCGGCAGATTCCAGTTCTTTCTGAAGTACTTCAATATTTTTAATTAAATCATCATGGGGTTTCCCGCCCTGTTTTAGTCTCTGACTTTCTTCTTCATATGCTGAATGTATTGTAGAGACCCTATCATGAAGCCTGGGAGTAAATTCAATACGGAAGACTCTTTTAGCCCCACCTGCATCATCCAGCCGGAACTTCCGGCTCATCACCATTGATTGCTCAACGCCGGACCAAGACTCGTCATGTCCAATTACCGTCCAAGCCCCAGCTGATAAGGACCGCCATCCATGGCGTCGTGCGCTTTCCAGCAGAGCTCAATCTGTTCAGCCGCACGCATCAGATCCCAGTCAGCTATCTCACCAGTTCCTTTCTTTGCGATTGCTCGCCCTTCCACCGCTAATGTCCGTCATAAAAGCCGATTAGCCGCGTGCTTGGCCACTTCTGTCCCTCAGACACTCCCCAGATGAAAGAAGATTTCCTGCCCAGGCCTCATTCATTCCAAGCAGCTTCTGCTGCCGCTCTCTCGCCTGACTGGGATCCACCGTTCCTTGCTCCTGCGCTACCCACTCCACGGTCTGTCTTTGGCAAGCGGTCACATAATCCCACCGTCTTCATCCAGGCAGTCTTTCTTCGCCGCAGGCCCTGGCCGGCCCGCCAAGGTCTCGCCGCACTGATGTCCGTCGCCCTCCCAGCTCATCGTCCAATCATCTCTCCACCGCCGATTACCACATCACCTTTCCACCGGTTTCTCGCCCTGGTTCAGCTACACAAAGAGCTTCACTCACTTCCGCCTAGCCGCTGTCTGCCCGGTCATCAGCTCCTCCCGTCGGATTTTCCACGCCACGCCCGCATCTGGCTTTCGGGGTAAGACGTAGCCTCACATGTCTCATTCATGTTTGGCAAGGTTAGGAAACGTAGAACCTTTTCTTAGTCCATCCCCTTTCTGAACATGAAGGCCCTATCCGCACGCGCCACCCAGGCTGCGTTTTTAATGCTTCAGAGCTTTTAACTGAATGAATGCATAAATAAATGAGTAAATAGTAGCATCCCTTCGAGCGGTGACCCAAAGTGAATCGCCGACCTCTTTTCTACAGCCTCTGTCAGCCAGTAGCAGCCTCTGTCATCCACCTTTATCAAGCCCCATATATTTTACTCCTTGAACTCCATTATGCCCGCACTGGACTTCCTGCTCCTTTTCTCGGCCGTCTCAAGCCTGGAACCAAAGCCCGGGCTGGTTCCATGTCTGGAACCAGAGCCCGGGCTGGTTCCATGTCTGGAACCAGAGCCAGGGCTGGTCCCATGTCTGGAACCAAAGCCCGGGCTGGTCCCATGTCTGGAACCAAAGCCCGGGCTGGTCCCATGTCTGGAACCAAAGCCCGGGCTGGTCCCATGTCTGGAACCAAAGCCCGGGCTGGTTCCATGTCTGGAACCAGAGCCCGGGCTGGTCCCATGTCTGGAACCAGAGCCAGGGCTGGTCCCATGTCTGGAACCAAAGCCCGGGCTGGTCCCATGTCTGGAACCAAAGCCCGGGCTGGTCCCATGTCTGGAACCAAAGCCCGGGCTGGTCCCATGTCTGGAACCAAAGCCCGGGCTGGTCCCATGTCTGGAACCAAAGCCCGGGCTGGTCCCATGTCTGGAACCAAAGCCCGGGCTGGTCCCATGTCTGGAACCAAAGCCCGGGCTGGTCCCATGTCTGGAACCAAAGCCAGGGCTGGTTCCATGTCTGGAACCAAAGCCCGGGCTGGTCCCATGTCTGGAACCAAAGCCCGGGCTGGTCTCATGTCTGGAACCAAAGCCCGGGCTGGTCCCATGTCTGGAACCAAAGCCCGGGCTGGTTCCATGTCTGGAACCAAAGCCAGGGCTGGTTCCATGTCTGGAACCAGAGCCAGGGCTGGTTCCATGTCTGGAACCAAAGCCAGGGCTTCAGCTGGTTGCTCCATTACGGTCCATTAAACAAAGGCTTGCCATAGATACACTGCCCCCACGCTCAATAGGCCCACCCCGAATACTTTTGCGAAACCTATTGCAAAACCTTTGAAATCTTTTCTCTCCTTCGCTTGTTCTGTCTCTGATTCCTTCATTTGTGCCTCTCTCTGAAGTTCCAGCAGATTGTCTTTTAAATCGTCCACCTTTTTTTCCAGAAGTACCAATTCTTTCACTGCCTTCATCAATGCATAGGTTTTTGATTTTATAGATTCATCGGCAGATTCCAGTTCTTGCTGAAGTACCTCAATATTTTTTATTAAATCATCATGGGGTTTCCCGCCCTGTTTTAGCCTCTGACTTTCTTCTATATATGCTGAACGTATTGTAGAGACCCTATCATATAATCTATCCATGAACTCTCTTATTGTCTCTGGGTTTTGATCCATTTTTATAGCACTCTGTACGTTTTTAACAGTTGTCTGAATTCTCGAACTCTTCTTCACTGACTGAACGTGTCCTGTGGTCAACTAATATTCCAGATTGCAGTTTTGTGATGTAATACAGAAAAGTGTGATGTCACAGATTGATGTCACAGCCTCAGCAGAACAAATGGAAAAAACTCATCAAGTTTGAATAAAAACAATTTGTGTGTGCTTTTTTTTTTTTTTTTTTTTACTTTATTTCAAACAAATAACATGAGCATACATACAGATGTTAACTCAAAGTCAAATATTAAAATATAATAAAAACAAATAAATAATAATTACAGATATTGAAAAGTTAAATAAATATATATACAATGGTAAAATAAAATAATGTGCACTTTTTCAGTTAGGTTTTTATAACAAAATGTCAAAAATATATTCAAATACATATAAAGATTGTATATTATAGCAAAAAGAGCGATAAAGGCAAAAAAAAGATAGAAAAAAAACACTATGAGAAGTCAATTCTAGATTGAGTTGAAAAGCTTTTGTTACTCCAGGTGAATTGTATGTCAGTAGGATGACGATGTCTCTAAATATCTAATAAATTTAGCCGGTTAGAGAAGTCCAGTGCTTTGCAAGTACTGGATTTTAAAAATACTTAAGTATTAAAAGTAAAAGTACTTCCTGAATGCATTACCTAATCACTAATACAATATCATTAAGCGTACCTATCATATTTAATTTTAATACAGTAATCCCTCGTTTATCGCGGGGGTTACGTTCCGAAAATGACCCGCGATAAGTGAAATCCGCGAAATAGAAAACTTTTTTTTTTTTTTACAATTAGCAACTATTACATGTATACAAATACAGTGACTGACGTGTAGGCCGTTTCACTGCTCTTCAGACTGGGCCGCTGCATCCTGACTGCGCTCTGCAGTGTTCTCTTCTTCTGAAGGCAGGTGTGTTTGTTCGGGAGAAGAACATAGTGATAAGCAGCTGTTGTCGCTCTTTTTTCTTCTTTGCAAAAAGATCCTTGTACACCGACATGCCACCATCGATTACGTTGGGGAACTGTAATGAACGGCTCATCAAAGGGTCCCATTCCTCAGCTACTCGCTTAAGTTCAGTGGCCATTCGCACCATGGTTGCTAAGCGACCAAGCGTTAGTCCTTTCAGTAATTCGTAGCATGTTTTGATACAAGAAGCGGGAGTGAGTTTTTAGCGAATCAAAATGCAGAGCACAATGCACCAAAAAAAAAAAAAAAATGCATTATGAAAATCCGCGAAATAGCGAATCCGCGATAAGTGAACCGTGAAGTGGCGAGGGATCACTGTACATGAAATATGTGCCATTTTAATGAACAATGCCACAGATAGAGCATGTTTTTATTGTGTTTACTCTCTGTGACAGTTTAGATTTAGATTTGTGATTCTATGCATCATAATTTCAGGGATGGAAACATCTTGTCCCCTGTCCTCACATAGCATGAACTTCACCTTTTTGCCACTAATGGCATTTATTTTGAAAGAAATCCAACAGAAAGGGGATGGAAAGAAGGTGGATGAGGGAGAATATGCAACCAAAGAGCCACGTAGCAGTGTTGTAGTTAAGACAAAGACCAGCAAACTGCGCTACATGACACAATAAAATGAAGTGCACCTTTCAAAACTGCTTCTCAAATTGATTTGAAAAATCCACATTCCCATAAAAACACCTAGATATTAAATACTGAGAGCTGAAATAAATTTAACCAGTATCATTTTCAATTCAAACTCTTCTTCATTCTGCTTTGCTTCCATCTCTGTGGCAAAATTCGAGGTGTCCTACCATCCCTAAAAGATACCACCCTGGACGTTTGCCCATATCACCCATGTCAGAAACCACAACTCTCTGCTCCATTAAATATTAAGCAATTAAGACAATGTATTACTGGTAAACAACACTGAACTATGAATACTGTCCAAGGTGCAAGAAGTAACCAGGCAGATGGACAGTGACGGTTCTGACCCTGTCTGCCACCATGACAGGTTACCAACACAATCAAAGAGCAATGAGCAGCTCTGCGTTACACGTTCTTGTTTTGTTTATTGGCCAATTAAATAAATCTATCTATTTTTTAATTAAATAAAATAATAATAGCTACTGCAGTGTGTGCAGAGCGTCACAAGAACAAAGAACGGCTCTCAGTGAGGCTTCAGTCCTATAGGACTTAGTAAAAATCCGTCCAGAAGAATCGGATCGTTCATCACTATCACTATATAGCAGATTTTGGTCACAGCGTTGTCCCATATATGCGACACCTAAAACAACACTTCCACACAATAATTACCCTAACAAACATGCGCCAACGGGGGGAGGTAACACTATGTAATGTGTTTTGAGGCAGTTCACCAAAATCCCGGACGATTTTGAAATTCCCCTTGGACATTTTTTTAGGTCTGAAAAGTAGGACATGTCCGGGAAAAAGCTTTAAGCTTCCTTTCCAAGTGACGCTAAAAGTTGGACGAAGTTTCCACCATCTATGAAAGTGAAGCGCTGCTGATTTTACATGTTGCCAAATCTTATGATTTATGTAGCGAAATTCTATTACTGACGATTAGACATAATCATCTCCCGCTTAGTGGAAACCACTTAAAGGAGGAGGCGATGGGTGACGACAGTAATTAGTAGGTCACGTTATTGCTTGGATTTACAGCGCCTGTTAAGTCCCTGAACTTCATATTTTAACGGAAAAAAAGCGCGATGCGGCTTGGATGTAACGAGTAACGGGACGGTTTTGTAGAAATGTAATAAGCAGAAAGTACAGATACTTACTGTAAAATGTAGTGGAGTAAAAGTCGAAAGTATCCATTATTAAATATACTTAAATAAAGTACAGATACACGAAGATTGTACTTAAGTACAGTAACGAAGTACATGTACTTCGTTACTTCACAACACTGGTTTTCCAGGTGCGACTCACATACTACATTTACAATTGCTCGTTTTTACACGTATTTGGTAAGTGGTGTAATATTTGTTACCAGAGGTGACTAGGTGGTGATGACGGTGTATTTGGTCCTGAGCAGAAGGATGGGCTACTTCACCATCCAGACCTGCATCCCCGGCATCACCATGGTTCTCTCCTGGGTTTCCTTCTGGATCATAAAGGACGCCACTCTGGCCAGAACAGCTCTAGGCCATTTACACTACGAACAAAATTTCAACGTTTTGTTGATTTACATTTTACTCATCTGATATCACTTTTTCTTTTCCAATTAGTTTTTTCCGTGTTCACCAGCGCTGCTGTAGTGTTCTCATCAAAAGTGTAACAACTCCGACTAAACACCGACGTAAACCACAGCAAATTGATGAGAGGGAGACGTGAAGTAAGATTGAACATTTACTGTTGTCTTCCAAGTACCATAAGCTGGGTGAAAACTGTAAACAGAATAAACACACAAACAATACAAATTTAGTTATGTGTCTAAAAGAAACTTACAGTACATACACAAACTCTGAAGTTACATGCAATCCACTATGGATGGTTAAACAAGAATATCCCCCCACCATAACTAAACATTAGCATCTTTGTAAAATAATATGAAATACATCTTAAACAACATGTATGTTAACAGAAAATAACACTTCCAGCATTGCTTCGACCTAATTTGTAGCGGATGGCACAGGATTAAATGCTGAAGACAAAACACATTCAGCCTTGCTTGCTGCAGCTCACGGAGAAAACCGGAAATTACCAAACAGGAAGTTCGTGGCAGACAACACAGTAATACTTCAAAATAAAAGCCATTGCAATTACAAATAACTTACAATGCCATTAACGCAATAACCATAAACTATTAAGAAAAAATGCTGTCAAAGCAGCAGACTTGTTATGCAGGCTTTTTTTGTTTTTTGTCTGTGCCCTTTCTGTTGTTGTGCAGACCACTGGCATTTTGTAAACGTAAACGGTTGTACTTTTTTCTCATTATTTTAGTCAGCTAAAATATATTGTTCCCCCCTCATAACACTGGCAAATAAGGAGCAAATGCTACCAAACTTACATGCTTTATTGTTGATGATGAAAGGAATAAACACATTTAAAGACTTGCAGCTGTATTAATTTGTTCCCATTTTATGGAGGGGGAACAGGTTATTTCAGGTAGCTAAAATATCCATTCTCTCCTTTCCCCATAACTTTGGAGAATAAAGAATAACTGTTTCCAAATTCACAAAAAATGTTATGTGTGATAGCATGTAGTATATTAGAAATTTCCTTAATCCAGTATTCTGTCATATTTTACATTAGAACAGGATTTAACCGAAGATCAACACTCTCATCTTTTCAGGAAGTCTTAATTTTTGTGCCCTGCTATCAGTCAGTTTCCATCCTCTTATATCAGCAAATAAAAATTATAAATACACACCACATGTTGGAAAACTGTTTGGTGAATGACTTATTTCTGTCAGGCATAAGTGACAGAAGTTGGAGAAAGACTGATTCTCTTGGCGTTTAAAATAACACAAAACAACGTAAAAAGTCCTCGTTTATTTATTTATTTTACAATTTTGTAAACAACAGCTGCCAATTAAACTGAATGTTACAACCTTGACATGATTATATGAGTTGTTTTTACTGAGAGTCGATCAGAAGCGCCGTGAAAATGATCAGATCCGCCACATCCGCTTCTCTGGCTGCAATGCGCGCTCCCGACACGGAGTGGGGGGACAGATTTTCACAGGGGAACCGAATTTCGCACAAGTCCTGCGTGTGTACGCGGACAGGAGGACGAGCTGAATTTTAAACCGAAGATCAGAATGGGGGGCGGGGGGAGATGTGGTGACTCAACAACTGCTGCAACACTGATGGTTTTATAATTCGGCACAAACAAGCGGACATGAATTCAAAAATTAATGCACAAGTATTTCAAGTCATTCTTCCAGGGAAGCTAGCGGAGGCTTAAATCCTATGCCCACGTAACTGAAATATTTATGTTTATAAGCCAAACGAGAGCAAATGGAATGATGTGATTTAATGTACAAACCCCCTCTGCTTATAGAAATATAAAGGCGGAGTGGAGTGCTACTTTTAAAAGCTCGACTCTGTTCCCCTGTAACGCTGCATTCAGGAAGACCGGAGTACAGCTCATCCTAATTATTTCTAACCGACGGCCAATCCATCAAGGGAGGCAGGCTGAGGGGAAACGAAGAGGAAGGAGGAGGAAAAGGAGCACAGGAGGTTAGAGTGAACTCCTGCTGAGCCTCGGTTTCTCTTCCTATTGGATTTTTTCCCCTTCCTTTGTGTATCCCCCCGCCCCTCTTTTAAACCCTTCGTCTTTCACCCATCTTATTAGGCCCGAGCAGCAAAGCGCTGCGAAGGCCTATTGTATCTGTACTGTTTCTTATTATTATTATTATTATTCTTTATTATTCTTCCACCCAAATGAATTGCCTTTTTGGAGGCTTTATCATATTCAAAAACTCACCAAATTTGGCGGACGCATAGAGACTGTTTAAAATTTACGTATTTTAAGGTCGTTGCAAAAATCGCAACAAAAATGGCTCAACAGCGCCACCTAGAAATTTTCAAAAGACCCTTTGCTATTCACTTACTTTGTCGTAGAGACTTGAAATTTGGTACAGTTGTAGAGCTCCCCAAGACGCTCAGAATTTACAATTATTGTCATAGTGCAAGTATCACAGGAAGTCGGCCATTTTGGATCGAAGGTCACATTTTGACCCGATTTTTACCGCTTACACCTTCGATTTGATCGAACTCCTCCTAGGGATTTCGATTGATCGGCTTCAAACTCGGTCAGTCTGATCATAAGGCATGGCGATTAAAAGTTATCAAAACGGTGACTTTTTGAGTATGCTGAAGGGGGGCTAGCAGGGGTCAAAGTTCACCAACTCGCCACGAAACTCTAAACAGTTATAACTCCTACACTAAAACTCTCAGAGGAACCAAACTTTCAGTGATTGAGCATCATGGGTTGACCTAAAATACCCTGGGGTCAAATGATGACATCACTAAGGCCACGCCCCCTGAGAACAGGAAGTGTCATGTTTTACTGGGAACGGTCCCTATATTACACCTTTGAACTAATCAACATGAAACTGTGTTAACAGACAGGAAACATGTGGCTCTATAAGGGATTCCAGCCCCGACCGGCTTTGATGGAGCAGGTGCGGCGCGGCGTGGCGGCGTGACCTCTAACGCCGCTGTCATACGTTTGGCTCTGAATTCCACAGTTTTGGGCCAAACTTCTCCAAACTCACTAGGATGGATCTTTATCCACCCCAAGACAGGAATCCATGATAAAATTTGGTGGGCGTGGCCGAATGTCTTTATGGCGCCCCCTAGAAAATTTTAAATTATCAGCCCCAAGCCATGCTTTAACCTAGAATTACCAAACTTCTTACACATCTGTATATTGTCCTGATGTACAAAAAAGTCTCTTGGAGCCATGGTCTCAACCCAACAGGAAGTCGGCCATTTTGGAATGAAGTTCCAAAATTGACCCCATTTTTGATGTTTACAGCCTTCGTATTTGATCGAACTCCTCCTACAGTTTTTCAGATACAGACTTCAAAATCACTCAGCACACACTTGAGGCATCAAAGGTGAAAAGTTATCAAAGGAATTCTCGTACTTCAAAGTATGTGGGCGTGGCTATGTGTCAAACTTTGACTATTCGCCGTGAAACTCAAAACAGTTATAACTCCTACACTAAAACTGTCAGAGGAAGCAAACTTTCAGTGATTGATCATCATGGGTTCACCTAAAATACCCTGTGGTCAAATGATGACATTACTAAGGCCACGCCCCCTGAGAACAGGAAGTGTCATGTTTTACTGGGAACGGTCGCTATCTTACACCTTTGAACTAATCAACTTGAAACGTTTTCCATAGACAGAAAACATGTTGCTGTATTGAAGATTCCAGCCCCGACCGGCTTGGATGGAACAGGTGGGCGTGGCGGCGTTCAAGTGACCTCTACCGCCGCTCTCCATCGATTGGCTCTGATTTCCACAGTTTTGGGCCGAGCTGTTCCAAACTCACTAGGATGGATCTTTATCCACCCCCTGAAAGAAATCCATAATAAAATTTGGTGGGCGTGGCCTACTGTATTTATGGCGCCCCATAGAAAATTTTAAATGATCAGCCCCAAGCCATGCTTTAACCTAGAATTACGAAACTTGGTACATATGTGTAACTTTTCAGGACGAACAAAAAAGTCTCTTGGAGCCATGTTCTAAATTCAACAGGTTTTCTGTAAGTTTGGATTTAAGTTCACTGTTCAGAAATAAATATGTGTAATTCCCTTTAAGGCCTCTTGGTGTCACTGTTACTCCACACATGAATGTGGTAACCTTTAAAGGGCTCAAATGTTTTAAAATGTAATTTGACTCCACTGCGCCCCCTAGGTTAATCCATCAGCTATATCTCTGCCGTAAATGGACCGATCTGCACCAGATTTTTTGTGAGTCGTCGGGGAGCACTGCCGAACGCATCCAAGTGTGTCGTCTGCCGGGCGATCGGGCGGGGAAGGTTTATGACGGTTCGCCAGGCGAAAGCGGTTGCCGGCTCTGGAAACGGTGCGAGAGCTTCCGCGGTGGCTGGAACTCCGCGGTGGTCAGTGAGCCGGAGCAGCGCTTGCTGCGAGGGCCGCACGAGGCTGCTTGCAGCTTTAATTGCTTTTACTTCATCACCTTCCTCGACTGGTTTCTTCACAAAGGACGTGCCTCCTGCTCCGACGGTGCGTATTTGGGTAGAAACGAACGCGCCGCGTGCTAGCGACCTCCTGTCAAAAATGAGTTAATGCTAATTCAGGAAGCCTATTTAACATGATTCCTCGCAGGAGAATTGGAAAGACAAATGTCCACGGTCCAGGCATATCGGGCCATTAAATTCAGATTTAAAAAGATTGATATCAATACTTATCAAAACACAGACGCCCCTTTACGCCATCAAAAGCCCCGGGCAGCTATTCTCCACTCAACAGTGAAAGGAAAGATGGATAGATCCAGACGGTGAAAAAGAGCGCGAGGAACAGAAAGGGTACGGGGAGAAAAATGTCCTCCTTGGCAGAAGAGCCGTTCCCCATCGCAGCATTAGCCAACATCTCCTGATAACAATAGTAAGGGATTAATCAGTATGCTTCGCATACCCGAGGGCTGTACTAGTCCTTTATCACAGCAGCAACTGTGGCCTTCGTCTAAAGGTAAGGTTAAAATGGAGATTATGCTTTGTTCCCGGGTACCTCTTCTAATGAACCTTATCTCTGGTCTCTACCCACCTCCTTCTTCTTTTTCACTTCCAAAGAATGACACAGTCTCTGCCCTCCTTCACCTCGCTGTGGATGAAAACTCTTCTTATATTATTTTACTCTGTTTTCACAGTGCAGCATATTACTGTAAAAATCTGTCAAATGTGGTTACAAGCAAAACAAATTCTAAAAATGGCAACACTCACGCTCTATATTTTTCATATTTCTCATTAACAACTTGAAGTTCAGGATGACGGCCACATTTAAAGCCTTTTTAAACCTGTTGCTGCCATACAATGTTTTCCATTTCCATGACTTGGATCATGTCCCATTATATGCTTTCAACTTACAATTTCAAGATGAAAATTTGAAAGTTTTCAACTTAAAATTGAAAATTTAAAATCTAAATTTTTAAGATCAAATTTTATGGTAAGTCATCAGCCGGAAGGAGATGAAAATGTGTGGCACAAACTGTTTTCTTAATGATTGGCATTAGCGTCTGCTAACTTTTTATGAGTTCAGTGATTAAGTGTTAGCTTCTGCTAACTTTTTATGAATTCAGTGATTAAGCGTTAGCTTCTGCTAACTTTTTATGAATTCAGTGATTAAGCGTTAGCTTCTGCTAACTTTTTATGAGGTTAGTGGATAAGCGTTAGCTTCTGCTAACTTTTTATGAGTTCAGTGATTAAGCATTAGCTTCTGCTAACTTTTTATGAGGTTAGTGGATAAGCGTTAGCTTCTGCTAACTTTTTATGAGTTCAATGATTAAGCGTTAGCTTCTGCTAACTTTTTATGAGTTCAGTGATTAAGCGTTAGCTTCTGCTAACTTTTTGTGTATAATGGTTTTGTGTTAGCAGAGCTACAATTTTATATTTAGCGATGCAGCTTAGAATTATCTTGCCCTAAGTTTTCTTTAAATGTGTTTAGTGGTTTAGTGTTATAAGCTAAGATTCTTTAAAAAAAAAAAATCTAATTAGAGGTCAGTGCACCTAACGTGGCTAGCTCTGCTCACCATTGGCAGTTTTAGTGCAGGGTAAGGTTCTGAAATAATACAAGCAGTAAAGATCTCACAGAGCTATACTCAAGCTATTGTCTGCAAAAGGAAAGATAATGGTGCAACTACACAATAGCACAACTGTGATACGTCTAGAAGAGAGGAGAGCATTAATCAGAGAAGCGACCAGTTGGGTAAAGGTAAGTTTGAGAAATTGTACAGACCCAAAACTCAGGTGGAAACATTTGTCAAAAGAACAACTATTGATTGTAGATTGCACAAATCTGATCTTCATGGAAAAGTAGCACGAATACGTCAAGAGTTCTTATATCTAAAACCTGTTACAATCCACAGGTGTTTTGGTTTTCATTTGTCTCAGTTTTAAGCATTTTTCTATTGTTTATGATCACGTCTCGTCATTGCTAGAATGGTGTTGCTGTACAGGTTCATTCCTTTGTGCTTAATTTCTCATTTTACATGTTCTCTGTAAATTTGTAGTTGGTTCCCTTAGACCTGTCTCATTCTCCCATTTTGATTAGTTTATCTGTTTTTGTTTGTTTTATTTTCCAACCCCTGCCTCAGTATATAAGCTCGCTGTTTATATTATTTTTTGCTTTTGCTGGATTCTTCCATTACCCTATCTATTCTGCTATGCCCTATTCTTCCAGTGTTTTTCCTCAGTAACTTAATCTTGTTTTGCTACTAAACAGCCTCTCCAGTTGTTTCCTGGAGAGGCTCATTTACATACGTCATCATAACAAAACTCTTAAAAAAATCAATAAAATTTTTCCTTTCCCTATATGTAACTTTTGTCTCGGACTATTTAAAAACAATCCCTGATGAAATAGAAACTCTGTGGATGTAAAAATGTGAAAAATGAAGGGTTATGAATAGTTTTGCAAGGCACCGTAAAACTTTCAGTGCTACCTATTTTCCTGAGTAAAATTTAGTCTACAAAGACGAGGCAAACAAGCAGACAACTATTAGCCTGTATTAGCCTATAACAAAATCATGTGAAATGTATTTATTTATGAGGTGGTTAATATCTTGAAAAGAAGAAAGCCATTGTCGGTGTAAGAAGGAAAGGCGCTCCAGTCAAATGGGACCAAACTTGATGGTTTTGGCTAAAAACGAAAAACACAAAATGTTAAATAATTCTGTAACCCAATGTATGAATATGTTTAAATTATTTTATGACCGCAATATATTTCTACGATCCAGTAATCACTTTTTCAGCTTTGCAAAAATCCCTCTGACTAATTAAAGGTGCAAATCCAACGGTTGCAAATCCAGAGGCTAATTTAATAGTAACTGTTGTAGAAAAAAAACAGCGTTCAGACCACTAACTTAATTAAAAGCGAAGCACAAAAATAAAATTTTTAGATAAAAAACAAGATGAAACCAGAGAACTGGCAATTTAGCAATATATAAGCTGCAGGATGATGCATCTCTTAAACCCTGTCAGGATTTTTTTTTTTTTCACAACATTTCTTAAGGCCATGCTTTACAGTTTCTATTCATCTATTTTAGATAGTGTTTTAGACCTGCCACTTCCTATTTTCCCCTCCACTTCTCCGGTTTGTTGAGGACACACTGAACTGCCACCGTCAGATAGAGGGATACGGCTGGAAATGAGCGATTACACAGAAAATGTCCAAAGAGAAACTTTTAGAAAGCCCGGAGAACTATTGATCAGGATCAGTGCTGCTCGTCACGAGAAAGGGAAGCCTGGCTGAAGATGAATAAAGATGAGGGTGACTTAAAGTCTTCGCTGAGTATAATGATTTCCTCAAATTTTATGCAAGTGCTTTTTTTTTTTTATTTAATTATATTGTACACAGAGAGTGGATTGGCTTTAAAGGTTTGGTGCCAGTTAGAGCTTGGATTATCTCTAATCTATAAGGGTTCTACCACTTTAATCCTTCTACCACTTGAATGCACCAACACACAAATTTCAAAAATGATTAATTTCTTTCGTCAGAACACTTGTTCAAAATGATCTTTGCTATCTTGTGCCCCAGATCATTTCATGGAATAAACCAATAACCAGTCTATCCAGGCTATTTATATCATTTCACTCTCAATGATCAACTCCAGTGTTTATGTTTTCTCCAGTAGAAGAGTGTTTTACTGTGGTATCTTTCTGGTTGTATTGCAGTATGTCAACCTCCCTGCTCTGCATCAATCACATTCTGAGCAAAGCTTATTGAGACTGCGTGATGATTTACGAAATTTAAATGTGGACAGACGTCTGGAGTTTGCGTGGATCATATTTTGACCACTGTATTTAAACCATCACGAGTGAAAACGCAAGGTGATTGTGAGGAAAATAGTGAGACTTTCAGCTGCTTCCATTCAACTATGCTATGGTTTACACAAGTACAGTGGCGACGCCTGGCCACAGGCATCAGAATAATAGTAATAGTGCCTCATGATGAACCTCAGAAACACAGGAGAAATTAACACAATGCTCTGGTAAGTGTTTCCAAATTCAACCTTTCACCTTCGACTCGATACAATATCAGTACAAATCATACTTTTACTACTTATTTTATAGTGTGGAATGTCAGAAAAGGCTTGGTCAAGTTATATTACTCAAACAGAGAACAACAATCAACAACAACTGACCCACTTATTAATAATCAATATGTCTGCATGCAGAATATAAGCTCTGTTGAATAGAGATGCTGAGTGCTTATATCAGAGATTTTAGATTCAGGTTTATGCAATCCGATACTCAATTTTTTGGCTGACATCGGATGGATTTCCGATATCAGTATCAGTTTGAGACACCCTGGCTGCTGGTATTTAGGTTCAGATTACCCCATGTCATCCCAGTCCATCATACAATTAGCTGTTATTCTGTAGTCAGTAGATAATGTGATGAGATAACTGCGTTGTATAACCCATATACGTCCTTCCCTGTCTTTTTGTGAACACAAAACAATAGCAAAAATTCAACTCAAGGCGATAAAAGGCAAGTTTATTTGCTTAGAAATATTCAATCCAAAGTGCTTTGCAATAAATTAACCTCTCAGAAACCTTTTTTTCCCCCCACTTTCCTTTCAAGGCATAACAAAACCCTTTTCTGGAAGAATAATAAAAAAAAAACATAATTTTTTCATTGTGGGACAGATGTAATGGTCTGGTTAGATTTTGTCCACCCAATTTTGCTTTTTTTCCTGTCCACCCTTTCCGGAAAAAAAAGTTCCTGGAAGAAAATTAAACAAAAAGCTTGAAAATATCTTTTTCTTATTTGAAGATAAAAAGATAGTTTAATCCGACTTACGAAACAAGTCCATAG
This sequence comes from Gambusia affinis, assembly GCF_019740435.1. Lineage (NCBI taxonomy): Eukaryota > Metazoa > Chordata > Actinopteri > Cyprinodontiformes > Poeciliidae > Gambusia > Gambusia affinis. The sequence goes on along the minus strand of NC_057889.1, from coordinate 15,304,420 downwards.
TTTTTTTTCCATTTGCCTTCCAGAGCTTAAGAACACAAAGTCAGAGAACAATTATTCAAACTTAAAATTATTACATCTGTGTTGACATGTTTCTTCTCTGTATCATTTGATATCTAAGGACTCACTTCCATGCATTAAAATTTGAATAATGGTTGCACTTACTGCCAAGTATGTGATTACCTTATGTTTGTGTCCCCTCACATAAACTGGGTGATAGGGGAACGCTTTGAAGGTCAAAAAGAGTAATGTTCTGTCTGAGATTCTACAAACTTGTAATTTCCCCTAATAGCCAGCATTAAGAACCACATTTCATTTTTTTTTTTTTCCCGGGATTTTCAATGCTTGGTACAACCGTTGTTCTGCTTCTCAGAATAACTGCACTTAATGGCTGATGTGGCAGTCTGGTTCCTTTCAACCGTTTTGGTTTACCTGGTTTTAAAACACGGTGATCTCAGCTGTAATAGGTCCATTCAGAGTATCTCTCTATATAACACATCCAAGCGGGGTTTTTTTTAAGAAACAAAATTCAACTCTTTTCCAGGCTCAGCCGGCAGCTCTTCTTTTAGAGGCACAGCTACAAAGATGAAAGACAGAAAGAGAGAAACCGGGTAAAAAAAACTTTCCAAGACATGAGGTGTACTTATACATATTAAACTTTTCCACATTTTGTCACATGCAACACTTCTTTAAATACTAAAACTAAAAGTGACATCTGACATTTTTGTTCAGCCCCCTACTCTGAAACCACCAAATACATGGAAAAAAACACAACCTTTCAATTTACTACGCACCACAAATCTGGAACAAACTTCCAGAAAACAGCAAAGATGATGAAAAACTGTTCATTTAAGTCAAGACCAACAATTCACTTGATTAGAGCTGCCTTTGTTTCATTATAATTCGAACATTGATGAATAAATCCATCATCATTTATTGAAATATTCTGATGATGGCATTTGACAAAATGAATTCCATTTATTAATGCAAAAAAACAAAACAGCTGGTCCATTTCTCATGCTAACTTTAGTTGTTAGTAGGACTAAATGGCATCAAACAAGTTTTCCATTCTCTTTGTTAGCCTGTATCTAAGTTATGCCGTAGAGAGGGCGTTCCCTAGTGTGTCACATCCTTTACCCTTAGCTATGAGGGTGTTTCCTAACATGTTATTTCCTGTAGCTTTAGCTTTGTAACTACCGTATTTTCGGGACTATAGAGCGAAAATACTCCCCCCAAAAAACTTTTGGGGAGTCGATTTTTCAGGCAAGCAGAGAAAATAATAATAATTTTAAAAAAATAGATTCAAAGAAAACTCTTTAAACTACATAAGCCACACCCACAAGGTTTTTAAAAAGAAACTGGAAATGTACATATATTAGCTGCACCAGGCTATAAGCTGCTGGTATCTCCGCCTCTCTCGGTTTTCCATAAGGATGCAGCAGAGGGTTGGGTCCTTAATAAATCTGCTATTAAGGACGCAGCCCTGCGTCTCCAACGCCGAACCATGGATTCGTTCACGCCAAGTTTACGTGCAGCGGCTCCATTTCCCTCCTGAACTGCCAGATTGACCCCCTTCAACTTAAAAGCTGCATCATATGAACTTCTTCGTGTTGTTTCCATGATGAGGGGGTTTGAGTTTGAAAGCATTTCTCCGTCGTGCCTGCTGCTAGCATGTGCTTGTTCTAAATAAAAATCAGCGCTTTGTTCTTTGGTTTCCAATTTTGACTTCCAGTGATTCACTTCCTGCTGAAGAGCCCCCTGGTGGTTGAAGAAAAATCCACAGATAAGCCGCAGCGGGCTATAAACCGCATGGTTCAAAGCGTGGGGAAAAAAGTAGCGGCTTACAATCCTAAAAGTATGTTAACTAAAAGAGATAAAAAGAAAACAGAATTATTTATTGTCAACCAACCCCTGCATGTGTCCAAAATCCATTTAATTGATTCCCATGTGAGCAGGGTCTTCTTCCCCTTACACTCCTTGTCTTGAGTTAAATCTTTTTATTTTACCTTTTATTAATAGACTACAAAGGCAAGGGCAGCAACGCAGACTCCCCCTGACCAGAGACTACCTTCAGAGCAAATAATTGGACCTGACAACTTGAGCACATTAGCATTCCAATAACGAGACAAGTCTGCAAATTTGAGATCTGATTTAAGCCACGCGCTGAAACGTGGTTTCAGTGACAATCACACACATCTTCATCTTCTCCTCACTGCATTTTCAACCATAGCCTGGTGTTTGTGGCTACAATAACCACTTCTGTCTCTCATGGATCAATAAAGTTAATCTTACTTTAACACTCCAGCCCTCCCTCCCTCTCTTCCCTGTTGGCTTCACAGTCCTACACCTCTGCCACACACACACTCGCACGCAAACTCACACAGATATATACAGACTATTTATTGACATCCACATCAATATGAGAGAGACCGAAGAACATGAGCACACATACACAAAAACACATCCCACGGCCTATGTGTCATCCCCATAAACAAACACACACGCACGCTCACGCACGCATACACAAGCAGAGCCACCTTTTAAAGAGAACACAGAAGCCTCTTAAGTTCCAGCACATTGCATTCGCGATGAGACCAGCGGGCAATCATCGCCCATCTCCGCCAGTGAAATGAGCCCAAAATTGTGAAGAAAAGAAGGCAGTTTTGACAGGCAGGGTACAAATACAAGGCGATAGAATCTCAATGAGGCCTGAAAAGAGGGAACGCATAAATAGATTAGATTGAAGGGACCGGCGCCACACAGAAAGCAAATCTAATTATGAGGCGGCTGTGTCTCCCGATTTTCGAACAGGCGAAGCTCATCTCCACCCCAGCGGAACCCGCCGGATCCACTCGGACAACAGAAGCCACCGATGGGGAAAGAGAGGCAGGGAGCGAGAGTGATGCATATTTCATTTTTTGTTTTTTGGAAGGGGTGGCGGGGGTTCACGGTGAACAACAAAAAACCCAGGTGCCGGTGTTCTTTGAGAGCAGGAACAGGCAACCAACTGTAAAAAACGTGGCGGATAATAGGGCTACTGTGATGCCCAATAACAGCCCCATAACAAAAGTCTGGATGGAGGAACAATGTAGCTCGTTAGGATTTATCTAGAAGCGCCGCCTGATGCCGATGTGACAAAAAAAGGTTAGCGGTCTTGTTTTCACATTCAAATTGCCTCAACGCAAGCGGCGGCCCCTCTGTGATGAGTTTTTCAAGGTTTAGCTCTTCCTCTGTAAAAACAGGTTAATAAGATCTCTCTGTGTCCTCGTGACCTGCTCTCACACGGTTACCTAGTCTAATTTCATTCTCCTAATTTAGCCAAATATACTCTTGAGTGGAGCCTCTTTTTTTTTTTCCTGGCATAAAAGAAGACACCTTAACTGATAGCAAGGAGATATGTACCGAGTTATTTTAAAGACGGGCCCATAACAATTAAAATTCATTTTTACAGTAATTATACACAATCAAATTAAACGGAGAGCTGCTCCTCCCAGGAAAAGTCTAATGCAAGTAATTGAAATATTCCAGCGTGTAGCTGCGGCTTGCAAAATTAAATATGCATTAGCGGAGCGGCGTGCCCCTCAGTCGGGACGAATGCGTCTCACTGTCAGCAGCCGCAGTTGGTCCACATGCGCAGTGAGATGAAGCTTGACTCGTTGAGGTGAAAACCAATTAAAAGGGATACCATCTCCGCCCGCCCTAATTCCAGATGCAAACCCCAAACGGAGATGTTATGATACATCAGAGTGCCGAGGCTCGTGATCAAAACCTCAAGACTGTGGAGTGGATTGAAACCAGGTTGCAGGGGAAAAAAATAACTTTTAACTTAAATGGCTCTTCGTTAGCTGCCTTGTACCATTTATAAATTATAAGTGGAGAATATCCAACGCGGCTGTGAGCTTTTAGAAACCATGACGAGAGTGCAGGAAGCAGCAAGCGGTGCCGGACTGATGGTACTATTATGTCTAATTTGTCATTTTGCTTTGAAAGGAACTGACGGAGATTAAATTGAAATGTACTTTTATATTTAACCAAATGAGTTGTTCAGAGTAAATTCTTATTTGCAATATCCACCTGACCTGCAGGGAGGGACACACCTCACCTTACTGCTTTTCCAATTGGAAATGATTTCTAGAAAAATCCTGCTGCTGGTTGGTGGGACAACTCATCTATCGTTGGTGTTCAAAGCCAATCCTCGACAGCTCCTGTCATGCAACTTTTAGATGTATTCCTTCTCTGTTATGCCTGTCAAAGTATCAATACTGGTCAGAATTGGAGCAGAAAATTCAAGATCTGATTTGAGTTGCGGACCTGCTCTTGCTACTTTCAATTTGACTGGACTTTGTGTTGTGCAAAGTCACGATGAAATCGCTCTTCAGGAACTTCATTAGGCTGTGCCGTTAGAAACAAAACAAAACAACAAAAGCCAAACAAAGAAACAGGAATAATGTTGTTAATTTAATTTACAGACCCAGATACAAAATGACAGTGTATGCAAAATAAAACATCTATTGTGGGAAAACTCAAAGGGTTACTGTAAAGAGAAGAAACAAAGCAATGCCAAAAAAAAAAGAAGCCCTCCATTTTGGTTGTGTCCAGTGATGCGATCAGTGACGTCATAAACCAATTTCAACAGGAAGTGCTGTGGCAGACCTGCCCATAGCCACTCTTTATAAGACAGGGAAACATCTTAATGGTTTATGTAATTTGTGTAATTCTGTAGAAAGATGCAACATGTTTTTTATTAGTTGGAGGAAATAAGTGCTAAATATGAATATTACTGAATATGGAAACAGTAATATAGATTGAAAATTGAGAATGTGATTACTCCGTTAAATAATAATGAAGGAAAAGAGAAGATATTTCGATTTGTGTATTTTTAAAAAATCGGGCTCATAACGAGAATTTGAGGAGTAAATAGTAGGATCCAACAGATGGCAGTAGTGCAAAAGTAATCAATGCAAGTTACCGTTAAAATCTAAAGAAGAACAACTTGTCCATGCATCTGTTACAATCTAGAGGGGCAAACGATGGTGAGTATAAAAGAAACAAACAGAAGTGCTTTACCTTATAATAGTAGAATAATTAATATTTCTCTGATAGTTTAGTAGTGTTAGCTTTAAAAAAACAGATCCAAAATGTATGTAAACTGCACCGTAATACTAACGCACAAACAAACCCAGGCTAGCAAGGGAAGCTAAGCTAACAGCGATGCTTTAACTAAAGCATTACGACCAACTTTAAAAAGATTAAATTAGTTTGAAATATGTTTAAGGGATAAGTAGTAAATAAATACAAACTTAACCACTTGGTCACAGTGATATATACTCTTTGAGTGCAGCCAGGAAGTATTTCCAGTGGCTATAATTTATTGACATTCATTGCGCAGTAATCACTGAACTCTTTTGCGGCTCACAAAACACTAAAGTTGCCTTTTTTGGGGGGGGGTTCGTACCCCTCTTTTGTGTGTTTACTTGCAGCAGGACAAAGACCCAGTGATGACTCAGTCAAAAAGCCAATTGGAATTAAAATGCGAGTTAACTCAATTTGTTTTGGCAAATATTGTTCAAGGCGCTCATTAGCTGGTGTGGGGAAGCCTCCTGGTGCGAAGCCGCCTGACCCCCCACCATCCCTGCAGCGTCATGCTTCCTTTCAGCCATTTCAGTTTAAAAATGGAAAAAAAATAAAGAGCCTACAACAAAATGAATAATCACATCACAGCGAGAGCACTTATATTAACTCCTGCTTTGTATTTCGAGGATATTATATATAAATTACTCTGAGGCAAAGGGAAGGGGGGGGATGAAAAATTGATTTAAAGAAATATGCATGGAGAGACTCTCTCCCACCTCCTACCCGTCCCTTCCTCTCTTGGTTTTGTTTCGATGGTGGGTGACGTTAAGAAGCAACACTTAAATGGGATTTCAATTAGACAGCTTGCGGCCACAACTGTTCAGCCTTGTTGGTTAAATTGTATTAACTACAGAAAGTCAAACATATGTGTTGGCATCTTAGTGTGTTCCACGATAAGCTGCAGACATCCATCAAAGGATTTCCAATTATCACACTGAAAATAACAGTTTGCTCTTTTCCTGATGTTATTTTTGTTGTGGATTCATGTCTCCGTCATTCAGAGCCAACCGCGGCGCCCTCTGGCTGCCATGCTCCCCTTTAGCCAGCCCCCACTCCCTCGGTGGAACACCTGGGTCCTGAACTTGACGACACACTCCAGCATGCCCTCTTGTCTGTCCGCTTGCTCGTGTCGAGGGCAGTGATGGAGAGGATTGTCTGGCAGGAAGGTGTTGTCCACGCGTCGTGAGCTCCTCCATCCCGCAGGTGTGTGACTGACAGGCAACCACACACCAGCCAGGTGGCCAGAGGAGTCGGCAACTCCACCAGTGCTGCCACAATAACCTTCACACCAGTGCTACAGTTTGTTTTAATACAGTCTTGGTATGCGTTTTTCTTGACTCGGATGCTGGAAATTGGAGTTTCTGACAAAGATAAAAATGTTTTTAAGTCTTAAAGCAAGTGAAATGTTTTTTTTTTTTTTAAAGTCTTTGTAAATTTTTGTCAGTGTTAAAGTATAAACTACTTTCTACTGTGACTGCAGATCTTTCAGTCTCCTGTAAAAAGAAACTCGGGAGACTTTGCAGACAACACTGTGTCAGTGGAGCCTCTTCAGATCCAGCCCATGAAAGTCCAAACTTTGAATAATCATGGTCATACGTCCTCCATTTTATTTTACTTGGCCCAGACTCCCTACTCACTGCAAATCAATCCATTTTGTCTCTGACACAGGTTTGGTGAAAGTTGGTTAAATGTATGCAGTCACTTTTTCAGTTTTGTTTTGTTTTTTTTCCCATTTCTCGTCCCCCTGGAAGAGCTCTTTGAAAAGGATGTGATTGGAATTTTACAGCTCGGTGCTGTAAAAATATGCATCATTTTAAAAGATAAGAAAAGAAATTACATTGTCTGTTTGCACAGAAAATTGTTTCGCAACACCAGCTTGACACTCTTAACAGGACGCGAGACAAATACACAGAACCTGAGCAGCTCATCAATAAAACAGGCAGGGATGATCGTGTCCCTGATCTCAAAAGCTACAGCAACAGGCTGATAATTTTCACAATTCTTTGGTGAATTTTAGGCACAGGGATGGTGTTCATTAAAAAAAAATTTTTTTTTACTCCCTATTTTTGGAACAAATTTCCAAGCTTTGGATAATTCACACAGAGTACGTCATCCTAAATTTGACAGTTCTGACCGGTCGTCCACCAGAACTGACAAGTCGGGCAACGAGGGCAGAAAGGCGCCCCTGGCAACTCTGAAGAAGCTGCATCAGCTCCAGGCTGCCGAGGTGCTGTGCTGATCCACAGTGTGGCATCATGGGATACGTGCTCAACACGAGCCTGAAGCGGTTGGAAGTACCTCCCGAGTGGTACCAGTGCTGAAGACCACACCATCTGAAGGACCTTGACAGGCTGATCCATAATCGCCTTCGCCCCCCGGTAAGAACTTCATTAGACATTCGTTTGTTGCAAATGTTTTTTTTCTTATTTTAATGGGCAAAAAAATAAAAATCAGGCAGATTTTGTACATTCTTAAAATTATAACAAGAATAGAAATCTACTTAATTGCAAAGCTATCTCTGACAACCATATTCTTTGTCATATTGTAAATTTGTCTTTGCTGTTCAGTCTCTCATTTTTGTTTTTGTTTACTTTAACTTGCGTGACAATGCAGCAGTTATTTCTGTTGCATTCTCTGTATTTTGTTTGATTCTGTAGGCCTCGCTAGCTTAGATAAATCCCAGTTTTCCTTCACACTGCTCCTCAGTAAGCCAGATTTCTCCTCACAGAAACTTTCCAGGGCATTATTCATCCGTCAGAGCAGCCTGGTGTAAAGGTGGATGCGAATCAGAAATACTCCAGTGTGTTATAACTGGATGAGATTCAGGGTGGGGGAATGTGATTAAGCAGCACTCTTCCCTCCCTCATTTCAACAATTAATTATGATAAGCTCTCCGACAGGCACTTAAACTTGTTTATGTTTAGGTTTAAGGCTGTGGTTATCCTATTATCCTGTTAGATGTTAATATGTGCTCCGCGGCTGCGCGAACGTTAAGCCTCGCGTTGCTGGAAAAGAGCACGCATGGTCAGCAAAGCATCCCTGGACAAATGGAAGAAAAAAAAAGAAAAAGAGAAAAGAATATTATCCTGGATCAAGGATAAGTCAAGCCGGCTGTTTCCGTCCTCCACAGCCTGCTGCTTAAATCCAACACCAGCTTGCCAAATAAGCCTTGAGCCTCAGCGCTATTTCCCTGAGCTGCAGACCTTGACCCTGCACGCCGAGGGCCCAGAAACACTCACTCGGCCCCGGTATCATGGCTGCTGCCGCGGAGGCATGAGCAGATAAGGCATGATGAATGCAGATTGTTTGCGGTGTGACAGCCTCATTCTTTTACAGTGGGACGGTGCTTTCACAAGGGGCGCGCCCATGCAGCCCTGGGAGGGACTGAAGGAGGATAGGAGAAAATCAAAGAAGAACAAGATAGAGGACAAAGTGAGAATGTAATATAGAAAATAAGAGATTTAAAGAAAGAAAAAAGAGAAGGGCTGTGGGACTATTATCAAGCTGGAGGACGTCGACAAAAGAAAGATTCACTTTTGGGGAGTCCATTTTTCAGGCAAGCACAGAAAATAATAATAAAAAAAAAAGATTCAAAGAAATCTCTTTAAAAAACCGAGAGAAAAGCAAAATGACAGACGGAGACGGGAAAGATGGACACCTTGTGCTGCACAGTTACTAACTTGTCGTTGTCTTTCCTTTTTTTATCTCTGAGTTGTGGGATTTATGCTTCTCCCAGATACACAGACAAAGCCCCCGTCTGATACTCTCCATGGCAACTGAAAGTGGTGACTAATTTTAGGGTAGCTTTTTGGATAACACTTCACGTTATTAAATACCCGTTGGACAGCTTCCCTGCTGTGCCTTTCCCGAACAGGAGGGGGGTTGTTTAACATGCTTAGAGGCTGGAGTACATGACACAGTTTTCCTGACAGGCACATCGAAGCTTTGCCACAAATGCAGACGATTGGCTCTTCCTGTTGTTGTAAAGTGCTGTATAAAAGTGTCCGCACCCTAAAAGATCCCCCTCTCTTTTTGCTTTCATTGTCATGCTACAACACCTCAGAGAAACAACAACAACAAAAAAAAACAAACAAAAGTTTTGTATCAGAAACATAAGCTATCAGGAGGGAAAGAAGGAAGGAAGGAAAATAAATAAATGAAATTATACTGTGTGGAAAGTGTTGCAAATGGGCAGTGACAGCTTCATGATGTAAGTTATAGCAACTTGTTTAACATGAAACAAGCGAAATGTCAAGTGGTCTAATTATAAACGCAAGTTAGGTTTCAACAACCAATCTGAGAATCTGCAAAAGAAAATGTAATGAAACCAAATCACGTGCTCGCCAAAAATGTCTCAGAACTCTTGTTACATGGAGTTGTGACTTCATGTCAAGCCTTGTAACGAAACGTAAACTGTGTTTTTTCTCGTTTGTAGGACGTCAGAAGAAGGAATGTTTTCCTTCAGATGTCGGGGAGCAAACAGCACCTCTCATGTTTCGATGCCAAAACAGCAACAGGAGACTCCTTTGTCAGTAATGTCGGCCCACCAGCCTGTATCCGCGGTATCTATGGTAACAGCACTTTGTAGAAATCCACAGATCTGTTCTGTGGATTAAGGTGGTCCAATGCGCATTGCGCTTTGATTGAGCATTTTTGCTTTGACATCCATCCACAAGAAAGTCTTGCTCTGAAAGTCAAAGGCACCACATTGATCAGTGGTAGAGCAAGGCCATCATATGCACAATAATCAATAAATTAATTAATCGCATGATAAATCCAAACAAACTCAATCAATTTATTGTTTCTCTCTTCTTTTTTTTTCTCTTTCTACCAAAAGGTGGATGATAAAAATCTTCGATTTGGTGCGTTGGTCTCAAGTGGCCCTTATTTTAAGGACAATTTTATTTACAAAAAGACTTCAAAATTAATTTTATTTGTTTTGGATATTCAATATGTCTTCCAGTTCCAGTGTCAAATGTTCATTAGAATTTAAAGTCCACTGATCTTTCAGAATGTACTCTTGCATTATTTTGCCATTACCATTACATTACTTGAAAATGGTGTCAAAACAACATTATTGTTTATCGCAATAACTTCCAGAACAGCTTATCGTCCAGCAAAATTTGTTATCGTGACAGACCTATTCTTCAATTCAATGGTCCCAGGTTGGATTCCTGACCCCACGCCATTCACTGCATGTCTTCCTCTTCACTCTCTGCCCTTCTTTTACAGCATTTACTGCAGAATAAAGGCAACTAGTGCCTTGAAAACCTTTAAAAGAAAGTCCAGAAATAGAAACGCAATAAACAACACAATCGTGTTTTGGTTTGCTTTGAAAACTCGGTATGTTTAGCACTGCAAGCCAACTAATGTGTTAATTCCTTATTTTCAATGATATCCAAGTTGCGTAAGTATGTTATTTGACTATCTGCCCAGGGGATGATCTGAATTTTCTGATAATCTATCATGCCTCGGTTTGGTATTCGAAGCCGCACTGGGATCAGATCAGCAGTCACTGCTGTGTACCTGATCCTAAATAAATACAGCAGTCTGCTGCTGCTCTGCAGGAAGAATGTCCGTCTCTGACGTCATGCTAAAATCTGTTAGCTTCACTATTCTCCTGTACTTCTACTATTTATTTTCCAGTTATCAGATTAATTTTTTTTGCACTAATCGTTATGTGAAACGTTCCTCCTATTACCTCAATATCAAAGCTCTTGAACTTGTTGGGAGTTGAAAGACTTTCTTCCAGCAACCTTGTCCATTTTGTTTTCCATCTTGTCTTTTCTTTTGACCATATTAAATGCTCTTTGGTTTACTTCATTTCCCATTTTAATATGCTGAACTTGGTGTTTCTTGACTTTGTGACTTTAGCCGTAACAAATCTGGTCTTTGCTGATTGCCACTCACCAGTTCATTCGTAATGACTTCCCCTGGGAGGTTTTAGTCTTGTTCCAGCACGTCTTGGCTCTTGTCTTGCTTCATTTCATGTTCTTTTTACTCCAAAATGTGTTCCTTGCATTAGTTTGTCCATCTATCCACTTTTCATCCTAGGGAGTTCTTTCATCACATGCTGCAGAAGCTTATTCACAATTTTTTCTCTTTCGCAAAAATAAAAAAAAGTGCTGAGAGACCTGCACGTTGCTTAAAAAAGTTACAACTTGAATCAGTTTGAAGCTAAAGCTTGTTACTTAAAGCTATGAAGTGTAAATACACTAATCCCTATTTAAACAGTGAGCCAAAACCAATTATAAAAATTGAAGATGAGCCTTGAGATCCAGTGGAAAAGGCTGATCTAATCAATTTGTGCTGCTGTGAAAATAAGGTCTCCGAATAGCTTGGTCATCCGATTTACTCTAAAGACACAGAAGCCACCAGTATTAGAGCCAATGGGCAAGCGACGTTTTGAGGTCAAATTCATTTGCAGTTTCACATGTAAAATGCAATTTCAAGCAAAAAGTACAAATAGGTTGAGTGATTATTTTCCTCCTTTTATTTTTGTCGTTGGCAGCTACATTTAAAAACTTGCATGTTTGTTTTTGCACTTTGACAATTAGGACCTAGACCCATCTGTGTAGTTTTTAGAAACGGGATTTATTTATGTATTTATTTAGCATCATCCATATTTCCGTCAGGCTCCCTGTTGGTGCTAAAAAAGATACAACCAACACGCCCTAATTTGGGGTACTTTTTCCAAAGTGATGTGCCGCATTAGTTTTTAGCATTATAGGAATAGTTTCTTTTTACTCTGTTATAAAGAAGAACATGTCAGCTACACACTGCAGCAGCTTTAATAGCGTTTTTTTTCCTAAAGGTTTATTCACATTTGTAAAGAAGAACCTTGTAATCTCATCCTTGGCCTTTACACAGCTATAACACAGTGGGTTCTGGGGTTTTGTGGGCTACAGTTGGCTTCTTGCTTCACAATCAGTTTTTAGAAATGTTTCATTTTCATCAGCTATTTAATTCTGTTTTTCTTGTTTCCTTCTTGCTCCCTGTTGTTTTCTTTTCTCCTACTATTTCAAGGTCTTCTGAACAATGAGGTCTATCTCCGGTCTATGGAGACTGGACGTTTTATTATATAACACTTTGTGGATGGCCTGACTTAGAGCAAAAATAAAAAAAAAACAACCCAAAAAACCCTGAGCCTAATTCAGAATCGTTGCACGTGCTAAGCGAGAGCTGATTGACTGCTTAATTGCACATATGTGGGTTGTTATCCCAGCAGCCCACAATTATTGATGAATTACCATATCATCAATATTTAAGCAATCTCACACAGGGTAGCAAAAAAAAGAAGCAGAAGAAGAAAAAAAGACTGAATATAATGGGCTGCAATTTGTGAAATATTCAGAGAAGGGATCTTTCGGACCAGTCCCATGTGTGATGAGGAAGTAAACGGTCCAGAGCGGTGGCGTCTTTTCCCCCGCCATTATCAGGAGGGCAGTCGTCCCTTCTGGCTCCAGATCGACGAGGAAGTCAGACGTCGGGAAGGACAATTGGCAACTTTTGAAACTTTAATCGCTGCCATGAATTAATCAATAAAAGTGTGGATAAATGAAGCAGGCGCGTGCGCCGAGGCGATGGCAAGGGAGGCCCCCGTGGCGCGCTGCTGCGCTCGCCTGCTGAATAAATCATTTCCTGCGAAGGCCTGGAGTGTCCTGCGGAGCGAGTGCTCCCTGACTCCAAAGCTTCTCCCTCCTGAATCCCGGCGGCGTTGATCTCAGGGCCGCGACTCGGAGCGCTGGGCTGACTCTGTAGGATCACCTCGCCCAAAGTAGACTCACCCAGAATATTTATCACACAAAACTCTCACTAATTTCTTGTGGGACTCAATTTATACCAAGCTTTTGCTGGTCAATGTCAACAGTTAGACTTTACAACTGACTCTCTAATCGCAACCGATTGATGTGCGTTTAGATTCAAGCCTTAACACCAAAGCACATCAGAGACACAGCTTAATATCTTTCTCTGTCCCCAGACCTTTCAATTGATGCTCTGTGTGTCCTTAATATAATTATAGCCCACACCTCAGTTTAATACAGAACCACTGGTGGCTGACGGGTCCAACACCGGCTGCTGGTGTAATTGTGCAGTTTGAGGGACTTGATTACGAGCCTCCAACACAAAGACTTGTCACAGCTTGAAGGTTATCCACTGTGGAAGAAGCAAACATCAATTTCAAATCATACTGGATGTCCAGAGCAAATCTGACAACATCTATATGAAGGCGTGTGGGATGGCAACTTTCTTTTCTTGCAAGCACCGTTGGCAGCAATAACATAGCATGTGGAATTAGCAGAAGATAATTACATTAGTCTATAAACAGGGTGATATTGTTGATTTTCATTGACTTTCCAATCCCATGAACAGTAGTTGGGAATTGTATTGTTAGTAACTTATATATTAAGTTCCTCATAAACATAAAAATTAGAACCTACTCAACCCACTGGCCCCTATAATGCTTCACAATAGTTGCCATGTCTGATAAAACAATGGATTTTAAAATGATGGCGATTAAGAGTGTCAAACAGCTACTTTTCACAGTAATGTTCATCTTTGGCTGGGTTCGGAAGAGTGTCAGTTTTATCCTGCGGTGTGTATTTTTATTTCATTTTTTTGCATATTTGCCTGTTCTTTCTTAAGACATAGAAACCACAGAAAATAAAATGCCTTTGATACCTGCTGCTGTTTTTGGGAGCTGGAGCCAAGCGAGAGGAAATGTACAGGAACTAAGTTTAATCAAAGTCAGTGAGCATGCTGGAGACCCTCTAGTTGTAAACATTTAATGGATTGACGGATTGATACATGAACAAACCGACGCTGGGACAGATAGATAAATCACCATGCTTACACCTCCGTGATGTCTAATGTCAGGGTTTCATGCTTTTAGGAACAAAGCCAATCTCGGCTTACGCCGGTGCTCTTAGCCATGTTGCACCCGTCTATAGCACCGTGGTGTCTCTGGAGCTCAGTTTCTTTCTAATTCATCCTCAGGACTCAGTGGAGCGCGACAATCGCTCCTCTCCACACTTTTCCACAGATCTGAGGCTGCGATTACACCCCAAATCAAATGAGTCTGGGACTGAAAGAAGGTGAGGTGGGCTGGGTTGGAGCTTGAATGGGAGGAGAGAGGCTGTAGGGAGATGGGGACGGTCTGGCAGATGTGCACACAGATTTATCATGAAAGCAGTGTGTCTGAGCGCTTTGTGACAGCAAATGTGGGTGGTTCGCACAGAATTGTTTAGGATTCACGAAAAGCCCGTTGGTCCAGGAAAGGGCGTCGAGTCTTTATATAGTGATTGAGTAGTGGATGTACACCGGATGTGTCTCATGAGACCAAAACAACGTTTGTTTGCGGTTGTGCTGGCATAGACATTTTAGTTTCTGGGACAGAAGAATAGCCTGCCAGTAAAGCCGGTCACCACAAAAATAAGTTCCAGCATCATCACTTTGTCCAGTGGAAATTGGTGATCCACTGAGTATGCTTTTTATGTACATGGCAGCTGTGAACTTTTAGGTTTTGAGAGGTTTTTGTTGCTGTATTTCTACTTTTGTTTTGTCCTTCAGTAGCCCATGTAGTGCCAGTATCAAATATATAGTTGCATGTGGAATGGCATTTTTACAAGTGGACTGATTGCAGTTTGACTAATGGGACCTGCAGAAACCGCTGTGTCCAACCTCTAGCTCTGTTCCCGTAGTTTGGAGTTTCTCTGGGGAAGCAAATTCCAAGAAAAGCTCGTTAAGATCCCCCTGATCTGCTTAAACAGCAAAAAAAACCCAAAACTTTTACGAGGAGACACTTGCACAACAAGAAATTATGGATACTGGCTCCAAATGCTTTTACAATGTGCAGCGTGGACAACATTTTTAAAGATGCAAGCTGCTACTTTGCCTTGCTTATGAACTTTTCACATTTGTCACGTTACAAACACAAACATCAATGTATTTCTTAATGATAGATAAACCCAAATTGTACAATTAGAAAATGGAGAGAAAATTATTCTTACAAATTCGATTCTCAGACTTGTGTTATGCGATTGTGTTAAAGACTTTGCAGACTTTATTCTGCAGTGACACTTTGAAGACTTTCGAAACTGCAACTGATTAAAGAAAAAAATCTAACCAGAATCATTTTGGTCCGTACTGAAATCATCGTTAAATAAAAACAGTTATGCGTTGAGGTTTTTAAAAACAATACGTTAGCTGCACTTGAAACATGAAAACTTTCCTGAGATTTTTTCTTGAATTAGCTGAAGGGTATTTCACCTTCCTGCTGTACATTTCCTTCTGGTCCAGCCTTTTTCCCAGTATGAAATGGTGTCATCTACCACAGAATAATTGCTTTCTGCCAAGGTGGCTCTACTGCTGCTTCTTCTCTCCTTACTTTTCTTTGCCAACATATTTTCTTCCAGGATTATCCTCTATTTAGCTCAATCCATCTTCCCATTGACACACATAGCGCTTTGCATACGGGGTGAAAAATTGAACTCATCTGAGTTCACAAGTGCCGCCACATGTATTGAGTCTGCTGACATTAGGAACAACACAGCGCATCAGTGAAAGAACATCATACTCACAGGTGTCAGGACTTAATTTTCTTTCCAGATTCACTGTAAATCTGAATGAGAGAAGAATTAGAGTTTTGAAACGGCGTAGTCAAAGTCTAGAGCTAAACCTGAAGAGAGAGATCTGGACAATTTGATCTATTTGGAAGACCTTAAACTTTTTCTGGGATGTAGCAAATACAAAGAATGAGTGTTACGCCAGCTGACCAAAAACCATAATAATTTAGTCTAATTAAATTTATTTTTGTGTGGAAAATGTCTTTTTTTAAAAACTTTTTATTACAGTGTGCTAATGTCTGGTTTGAACTGACCCAGTATTGTTTTTTCCACAATGAATTTGACACCTTCAGTGTGGCAAACCCACAGTGTTTTAGTGTTTGTGAAATAAAAAGAAGGAGATACACAAAGCCAAATATCGGGGTTTTGCCAAAAGATGACACTGTTACACATATTCATTCATCCATGTAATGTCTGTAAGGCTTCCCGCCTATCCATGCGCGGTGATCATGCAACTAGATTAAGAACTCCTTTCTCAAATATAAACAGTCGATGTGTAAAAAGCAAACTTGGCTCTAACATATTGCTTTACATTTATTTACAAAGCTCTAACTATTTGGCGTGAAGCATTTCGCAGCTATATAGTTCTATTTATTTTTTATTTTTTGGTAACTCTCCAATCCCATTGAAAAATTGCAGCTGCAGTCCGTGCTTTTACAATTGAATGAAACTAAGAAATTACACAAGTAAAAACCTGATTTTGATGTAATAAAATTTAATACCAGAGTAGGGAAAGCAAATAATTTCTATAACCACAGAGTTTTTAGTCTGAAACGGTGAAGTAATGCTGCTCATCATCTCAGACTGAGGAGTGCATTCGACTCTTTCAAGCAAAGTAGAGTTTGAAGAACAAAAATAAATTGCTTGCTAACCACTTACCCTTCTTAGTGCTCTAAATAGTCAATTAATTCATATTTTAAAGGGAAGGTTAATTTTCAAATCATCATTTAGCGATTCAATTATTTTTTTTGTCTTCATTAACTTAGTTTTAATAAATTGCAGCTAACGAAAAGAATTCTGTTGCATCTTTTGCCAAATGCCTGATAAAAGCCCATTTCAGTTTAGCTTCTCAATAGCTAACCAAGTCAAGGTTAAAAAGTGCAGATCACTGACATCAAATGTAATTTGTTTGAAAAGTTAACTTTTATGGAGTAAAAATCAAAGAGGAAACATAGGTTTAAGAACCAACAGTTTCCTCTAACGTTAAATATAAACTCACCTATGTTTCACCAACAAAGTAGCGAGCTGTTTGGAAATTAGAAAGTCCTGACTTGGAAAACACATTAGTTAATATTTTCAATGTATATCGAATATGGGATTTAAACATCATCATATCCACAAACGTCTCTGTGCAGCACGTGGAATTTAACCAAGAGATTCAGAAATCCTTCTAAATGTTTTACATTCAGCAAAACTGTTTATGTTAAAGGTGCTGACACACACTCCCATAGAAAACCTCATTATTTTTTTGTGATAGATTCTTTGTGTTGCGTCTCTGTGCGGGACCTTGTGGGTTTATATTAAAATTAGTTGTCGCCTCCTGGCTTAGATAAAGTTACCATCCATCCATAACAGAAATGTGCTTTAGTCCCTTGAGCTCTAAACAATATAAATTTCATATTGAATTTCTGCTTTGCATTTCGACAGCAAAGTTAGATGTGGAGCTGTAATACTACTGCCACGGAGCTTATTGATTTCTTCTTTAAAACCCCTACAACTACTGCTTTCTGAAGAAATAGACAATTTCACCATTGCCTTCCCATTTGTCTGACAATTTTAGAAAACATAATAGAATCTCCCGCTAAATCAGGCAGGCACCCATTTTTTTGGACATGTTGAAAAACTCTGTGGCAGCTTTAGGAAGTCATCGATCCTGTGTTTGTCTTTATGACAATGCACTGAGAACCGAACTAACCTGTGACATCGTGACCTAAAAGGACACGATGTCCCACAAGCTGGACGGCATCACCGCACACGTAGAACGATAAGCTAAAAACGGTGGAAGTGTAGAAATGTTCCTCAAGTTTTCACAATGGCCAATGTGGCGCAGCTGATTTCCAACTCCGCTTAGCAACGCATGACTTCATTCAAAGTGCAAAGGAAGCAAATTAACCTGTTGTTGTCTGACGAACACATCCTAGGGAATTTTATGGTAAAAGCCCACGCCAGGTAACATAGAGGCACGAACAGGACCCGCTTTGAACTCTATCATGTGTAATTTGTTAAAGCCGTGAAACAAAAGTGTTCTTCACCACTCCATATTAATCTGTTGAAGACACTGCACAGACTTTCTTTGTGTGGGTGCACTAAGCCGTCATTGTGTCTTTTTTTCTTTTTTTTTGCTTGACTTGCTATATACACGTTATTTGTTTGCTTGAAAGGAACGAGAGCTTCAAAGTAAATAGGATCGCTGTGACTTCAGGCGCCCGCATCTGTCTCGGGTGTTTCACTATGTGTCTGTCAGCAATGAGGCCTGTCGCTGGTTGTTGCCGGTCCCATCAGGATGAGTGGCAACGTCCCCACAAGGGCACGGCGAGGCTTCGGCACGTCCAAGGGGGGAGGAAAAAAAAAAAAAAAAAAGAAGGAAAAGAAAAATTACCCCCGGTAACAACAACGAATGTTGTTCCTGACAAGTCGCTTGTAATTTTATTGTTGACCAGCCGACACCATCTGCAGTTCAAAGCTGATGCTGGGCCACACGCTAATGAGATCAGACTCTGATCCGGCTTCAGCAAAAAAAAGAAGAAAAAAAAGATCTAAACAACACCTTGTTTGTTAATAATTTATTGCACAGCAACAGCTAAGGTCTAATTGGGGGTGGAGGGTGGAACCCAAAGATAAATTGTTAAAGCTATGAAAGTTCAAAGACATATTTTGACACACTGTTTTTCTAGAATGCGTCTACAAAAAAAAGAGAAAATCTAAACGGATAGGCTGTGGCTGTGAGACGTTTTTCAGACACGCATAGCTGCGTCTGGCATGTGGGAACACAATGCAGCAGTTTGCAGTCAACTCAAAGGCTATCTTGTTAAGAAAAGACGGCATGTCTTGAAATGTATATGGCTACAGTCTTGTCATTTTTGTATTTATTAAACTAACAATTGTAGCGAAGTACCAAAGTTATCAGAGGCAGATGTTTTACAAAAGTATTATTATCCTTTAAAGTTTTTTCATTCAGCCCTATTCCATTATTTTGTAGAACATTCTTTCCCATTTCTCTTCAATCTTAGATATATTGAAATAAAATCATATGTTTTTATCAGTTTTCAAGCCTTGTCACAGATTTTAAGGTTTGTACTTCAACTAGGCCATCCTTTCACATGAATTCAATTTCCTCTAAATTACTCCATTAGCGCTCCGGTTGTATGTTTTAGGATGTTGTCCTGCTGAAAGTTTATTCTCTGCCTCACTGAAGCCTCTACACAGCTTGACAGGCAGGATTACCCCATTTTAACCTCCATCCATTTTCTCATCAATCCTGACCAGCTTTTCTGTACCCGACGAAGAAAAACCATCCCCACACCATGATATTGCCACCATGTTTAACCAAGCAGATGATGTGTTCAGGGTTATAGTTTTCTAGCATGATGTGTTTTGGCTGTAATATTGTACCAGCTCACATAAATGTGATGTACCCTGCAGAGCTTGTGGCAAAGTAGGCAACAAGCAGGACTTTTTATGTCTTTCTTTTTCCCAGGCTGTCTTCGAGAAAGGCAGATTTTTTGGAGGGTATGGCAGATTCTCTCAGCTGAACTCTGCAGCTCCTCCAGAGTTACCATGACCAACAGGGCTGTTTGTTTAAGGGTCATCTAGGTCATGAAAGGCTTGCGGTTCTGTCATGTCATTTCCATTCTTGGATAACTGACTGAGAGACGTTTAAAGTTGGGATTTTATTTTCAAACCCTCTCCTGCAATATCTACAACACCTCAGTCCTCCTCAACCAAATTCATCTCCAGTCTCTTCCCTATTTTTCATACAGACATCCTGACTGCAGTAGTTGATTGGTCTGTGATTTACGTCACTGCAAACTCCAAACGGCATCTCGACCGCCACAGTGGACCGCTGGACATGCCATCTGCTATCAGAGAGCTGCACAGTGTGGAGGAGGGTTATTATGAGTTTAATTTTGAGCAGTGCCAAGAACACAACTTTTGGAGTGAAACAACGGTGATTTTGCAGCCTCGCAAGCGGCATGTCTCTGAAGAAGCGAGAAATTACGCAGCGCTGAAAAATGTACTATGTTTTTTGCTTTTTTTTGTTATATTCATGTCTGAAAGTATACGAGTCCTGTCATGATTCTTTTTCCTAATAAACACACATCATTTGACTCTCGAGTGCCTATGGCAGACATACTACATCAGAATTTTGTCTTTCCAGATGTAGCTCCTGGGAGTATTTACAATGGTGATCTCACACATCTGCATACTGATGTTTTCACAGTCAATGAATAATTTCCATGTAAAGTGAGATTTATTGCACCCAAAATTAGTTGAATACCTACAGTACATTATTTAAAACAATCATACATCCGCACACTCATACCTGAGGATAATTTGGAAACCCAATGAATGAGAGAAGAACCCCAACATGCACTGGGAGAATGTACAAACTCCATGCAGGAAGATCCTAGGATGACATTTGAGCTTCGGACCTTCTGCAAAGCAACAGTGCTACCAAGTGCAGCCCCTCTTGAACACTGAGCACCTTCATTTATGGATTTCTCTAAAAAAACATAGTTTTTGTTCAGAGTCTAAGCATTTAATAACTAACAATAACTTCTGACATTTGGCCAAACTCAGACTGTAACTTAATTGGCTACTCTGTATTAAACTGATGGCAAGACATGGTAACCATTCAGCCATATTGGATTTTTGAGAAGCTGAAAGTGATGGCAGATAGATATAAAAACATGTGAATTTCTTTTGAAAAGTATGCAACCTAACAGCAAGTGGCTGGTGAACATGGAGAGTCACTGACTGAACTGCTCTCATCCTGAGGCTACATGTGCAGAGATGCTGAAAAAAAAAATCAGGTGTTGCTGTAAATGCTCCCCATGTATTCCCAGCTGGTTTCAAATGGTGAGAAAAAACAGGGAAAACGATGAGCTGCAGACATGAGAAAAGATTTTCTACCTCTTCCTTCTTGATACTTTCTTCCTCAAGCCACATGTAATGTTAAATAGTTCTTTTCATTATAACTATTTGTTGTCAACAGTTCTATTGGCTTGTCATTGGACTTTGACTATTTTGCTCATTTTCAGGTTATCCTTGCACCTGGTAACACCACATGCAATATTGTGAAAAACTGCTTTTTCTCCCTCTGATTATTTTTTTTTTCAATGTTTCAGATTGTGGAAGAAATTTAACACAATCAACCAGGCAAAGATAATCTGAGAAATTAAAAACAATTTTCAATATGTGAAGAAAAAAAAAGCTACCCAAACCAACTTTTCCCTTTGAGAAACAGTAATTACCTTTAAACTTAATAAGTGGTTGTGCCCCCCTTGGCAGGAACAGGGTTATCAAGCATTGGTGATGATTAGCAATGATTCATTTATAAATCTGTGGAGAGTTTGTGACCCACAATTCTTTGCAGAATTGTTTTAAGTAGAAACATTGGACAACCTATTAAAAGTCATACCACAGCATCTCAATCAGACTTATGTCTAGACTTTGACCACGTCGAAACTTCAGTTTTTTCAACCAATTTAGAAGAGGATCTGCTGATGCACTTCGGGCTATTGTCCTGCTGCATAATCCCAGAACACTCAAGTTTTGGGCTCATTGTTTGATATTACACAAAATGTAAGGGGACACACCATCCAGGAATTTCATCTCCCATAGATGCAGTTTTTGTACAGACTCAAATCTTATTGTTATATCATGAACCCCAACCTTAATTTAAGTGATTTCTGCAGTGGTTTGGGTTATTTTGTGACCACCTATGAGTGACTTTGGTAGGTCAGCCATGTCGGGGAATAATCTAAGCTGCTCCATGTATTCTCCGTTTGTGGGTAATGGATCTCTCTCTAGTTCTCAAGAGTCCAAAAGGTCTAAAAATTACTTTGTAATTCTCTCTAGGCTAATAAGTCAATGACTTTGTTTCTCATCTGTGTTTTCCTTAGATTGGGGCGTGATGTGCAGTTGATTTGTCTTGGGTATAGCTTGTGAAACAGTTTATTCAGAGTAAATTTGTGTTTTAACTGAAGCACAATTATGTTTTCACGTAGGACCAGATTAGTTTGGACGTGGATAAATGAAGTCATCATTTGAAAACTGTAAGAAATTTGAAAAATAAAAGTAAGGAAGAAAAGGAAAACTAGAAGAGATTTTTAAGTCAATAATATAGTAAAAGGTGTATTTGAAAGTGGAAAGTGCACAGTTGGAAGAGAAATAAATGTATCATGCTTAAAAAGAGCAAGAGAAAATCTAAAAAAAGACAGTTAAGGCCTGACGCAGACTCCCTCCTCCTTCCACTGTATGCCAACATTTTCAATTAGCTCTTTGGGAATCTTTTTATTGGTGCTAAAATGGTATTTCATGTTTTTTTCCCAACAGTCCAGGGAAATCATCTCAGTTGTCTCTGACAGGCTGCTGGGAATGATAAGCCCAAAAACAATCCCAAATTGTTCTTTGCTTAAATGTTCTGCAACGTGTAGACACAACTATGGTTCATCTTTTATGTTTAAGAGTCTTTTTATGCCTGAACCATTCATAGGTCAGAGTGAAGTGGCTTAACAAACCATAGATTAATACTCTGAAAATGGATAGGCACTGGACTGAAATGACTGAAAAAGCAGCATCAATCTTTCTCAAAGCCACTTAAACACATACAATAAAGCCCATTTGACAGTCGCCTCTATTAAAACGTCCGGGGTTTGTTCTGAGGTGAAAAAGCAACTTCTCTGAAAGTTTAATGTCTTTTAAAATGCGACACCTATTCAAAAAGCATACAATGTGAGTCTGTGTCTTCCCACTGCGACAAACCCAAAGCTCCTGGGAGCACCTTGAACTTACACCTTGCAATACTTTGCAAATAAGATTAGAGCAATTTAATTAGACAGAAAGCCAGAGTAATAAAACTATTAAATTAGTCAGTGGTGCAGAGCAACAGTGGCAAGCAATCACAGTAATTAACCTGTGTCTCTTACTGTTAAATCCCAGCTCGTCATAATGGAGAAGACTTGATGCAACACTGACCCTAATGTCAGAACCTTGTCCGAAGCAGTTAAATTTTCATCTGCTGTGCAACATGACGATATACATGCAAAGTGTCTAATACCTCCTATTTCCTCAACAGCTCAATGGGTGCAACCGTTCGACAACTGGCTGCGTGCCTCAGATACATACATGACAGCCTGACAGCACGGATTTAATCTTTGCTGTGAAATGTGTTGAGAACACTTCCAAAAAACGTGGAACCGTAAAAAAAAAAAAGGACAAATTTGACTCTGATAGTGTTGTAAATAGACTCGTTTTTAATGTGTCCACCAAACAATACAACCTCCAGCATAAAGAGAAAAAAAAAACGACGCGACTTGTATGAGTAGTTGTGTTAACTCTGTCAATGCTAATGAGGAGATGGTACCTAAGGCATTGCCAACAGCAGGTGTTGTATCTCTTCTCTAAAAAAAGTAACATTGTCAGAAACAACCTGGCAAGCCAATTTAACACTGAAGTCAGAGTCACAGAGCAGCTGCCCATTAATCCATCCGTCCATCCATGACTGATAAGGTCACAGGTAGTTCCAGAAGGAAACCTCATACATCTTCAGTTTTTGGGAATCCCAAGGCATTCCCAGGCTAGAAGCCTGTGGGTCTCCCCCTGATAGGACCTGCCTAGAAAACCAACAAAGGGAAGGCACAAAAGGAGGTAGGTCCTATTCCCTCTGCGTGTCTCACAAGTTTCTTGTAGGATCTTGTTTTCAGTCATAGTCCATATACACTAGGTCACAATGTAGAGAAGACTTTTCTTTTTGACTCGCCTTCCTTTTCTCCATGACAGACTGCAGTGATGTTCTGAGAATAATTCATCCAGCTACGTCAGACCAACCATTCCTAGGACCCCTCCCAGAATGCCTTGCACCAGTTGGAAGCCATCTCCTCATTCACAAGCAGCCAACCACCAACCCCACTCCTCATCTCTTTGTGAATTATAAGATGATTTTCCAGAACTTCATTAAGACCAAACAAAACTCCTTCTCGCCTTCTCCAATCCCTGAGCTTTTGCTTCTCCGACAGAAGTCACTCCTAAGCATCTATAGCTAATAGTTTAGTCATCTCTCCTGAAAGAACAAACAGTTCAACTCTTAAATGATGATATGCGACTCTAGTCACTCATAAACAAAACATAGAGCATCTGTGAAAAACACCTTTTGGCCAGAAACTCCATGAACAAAACACCAAGAGCAACAATTCTTGTGAACTGAGATCTTATTGAGCTTGAAACAAATAACTGAGATGGATTAAATAAAAAACAAACAAACAAAAAAAGAATCGAGATAGATGAGCCAATTAATTGCGATAATAATCAATGGTAAGCGAGGAAGGAACAACGGTTAATACAAAGGAAAGTGGTGGGCTGTAGCCCTGCTGTTGGCATTGAGTCCTAATTTGAATAAATCTACCTCTGGATGGAGGACAAAAGAATAACTTACTTTAAAATATTTAGATTCAAGGTCAGTTTTACAGAAACTGAAATCACCATGAATTACCTCTGCAGCAGTTTTTCTCATTTATTTTTGTACTCCTTTAAATGCAGACAGAAGACTGTTAGATGTGAACTTTTAAGAGGAAGAAACTACTTTTCACTTGCTTGTCATTTGGGGCTTATGTAGATATTGCTCTTTTAAAAGAGTTTGTTGTCAAAAAAACAAAAAAACAAACCCATGATGAGCAAACTATTTGGATCTTGAAAATATTTTCATGTTTGACACCTCTGTTAATCCATTCAAGCCAAGTGTTTAAAAACCCCCCCAAAAAATGCTGAAAAATTAGTTGTCCTCTGATGAACACATGCAAGTCCACTGCTGTTCACAATTTCCTGGAACTGCAACTAGAGGGCAAGCTAGCACAGAAAACTTACTGCTCTCTGAGAGGGTTAAAGGCTTTGCCATTTTCCGTTGTGAGATATATATGAGCAGAAAAACATCACTTTATAGTTGCTTGGAAGTGAAATCTTACTGCAGTAGGAAAATATAATCATATTTATTGAACGTGAATATGCTATTCTTAAACCTCCACAAGTCAATGATTTGGTTTATTCGGGCTCTCACCTTTATTTTTACTCTCTGAGGTTTTGATTCATCAGCACACAAACTTGCGTTCAGAACCAGAGAGAGACACTAAACATGACATGTTGGAGATTTAATGTGAACATTTGAGCAGCTCTCATGTTTCTATTGTTTTTTCTATTTTGGGCAGCTACCGCTTCTGGCATGTGTTGGCCGACTGCGGCGCCTGCGGGACTTTGCCTAGCCCCTGGCATTGTCATTCTTCATTGATCAGAGGCGAGAGGCTAACAAGGTCTCCAGGCTACATGCTGCTTTCCGACTGCTGTAAGAAACCTGTTCCCACTGCTCACACTCAGTTGGGCTTTTTCATGCCGTCTTTCTCTTGGCAGTGTTAAAAAGACATGCTTATTGAAGAGTTTGCAAGAAATTGGACTATCTGGATAGTGTGTCATTATTGTTTCAGGTACGACAGCCATGAAATCAATACCTGTATTAATCCCCATTATTGCTGCTGCAATTGGTCGATCAGATTCAGATGAAATGAACAAACACAAACTTGCGTTGAGTGTACTTGATCAAACATTTCCATAGCTGATAACGGGAAAGAAAAAAGAATTAGCAATTTTTCCACTTAGCATATCTTCAATATGCTATTCATTTTCTAACACCCTTTTCCCCAGTATTTATGTACACAAGTTGGAAAACCCTGTGCATAATTAGGGTTTGTTAACACTTTAGTTCAAGTAAAGTGATCTTCATCAAGAATTTAGGTAAAACTATGTACAGATACAGTGGCAAACAAAAGCCTACGGTGAGGCATTAGCTTAGACAATACATGTTTAAGTGTTCAGTATTTATTGACTTGTCCCTATTAAAATAAACTAATACACAAAAAGAAAGGAACTTTTTAATTAGCTTACCTCCAGGTTAACAGATCCCGAGTGTTAGAGCTGACCTTTTAACCTGCAACCTGCACAGCAATCCAGCCCTCCATGTGACCTAGTCTGGTGACCCCCCTGCAACTCTTTCTCTTTCTTTTCTTGCTTCCTCATTAGTGGCTTGCTCTCATTGAAGAAAATCCATTAGCTATCCTTCTGCTTCACACAGCATGACTCAAGATTTTTTATTTTTTTGGTTTCCACGTTTTAATCCACTCAAGTTTGTATGCCTCCGAACGTAAGCACATGTACAAGTCACGCCGCTAACCCGAAGTTGCTTTATATTTCCCTCTTTGATTTATTGCGCACTTGTTTATCTCCACAGACTCCATTCCTTCTCTACCTCCTTCTCATGTCTGAGAAACATCCAGAGCAGCACATGCATCCCTCTTCCCACGCACTTCTCCTCTGGCACGCGATGCATCTGGACAGGATGAAAGCCAGGTCTGAACACATCTCTGCTGCTCGCATCTAAATTGACTCACTTTAAACTCTGAGTTTTGCCGAATGTCCCGTGGTTACAGACAGGAAGGAGGTGAAGCCACCAAAGGGCTCTGTGCCAAACTATCTGTAAATCTGCCAGAGAACTTTGATGCTCCAAAAACCAAAAACGAGGGGGAGGGTTGCATAATCAGACTAGCGGCGAATATTCAGCCTTACATTTGTTTTACGTGCTAATTATTGCCTAAACGAACGGCGGTATTTAAAGCAAGAGCATAAAGAAAAATGCACTAAAAACACGCTGGAAAGCTGCAGACTGAAGTTGCTGAATAGATTTTGCTCTTTATTAGGAAGCAAAACAGAAAGGCAGCCAGTCTGGGACCTAATTGAATCAGGATTCGATTGATCTTTTTGTTACCTGTGTAATGTTAAAGCAGAGTAATGCAAACCAGAATAAATCCTACCAATTAGATTGCAGCAACAGAGCCGTGCCACTGTCATTTTCAGACCCTCCAAAAGTTATTATTGTGCTACAAATTTCTTTCTTTCAAAAGTCACAAAATATTTTGTCCCAACGAAGCAAATCTGACTGTGCAAAACAAGGGTAAATGTAGCAAAGGAAAAGGTTTGTGTGTGAACAGAAATCCACTCAAAACTACAATAAACATGCGTGCAGGTCAGAAACACATCAACCCATAAATTAAGATCAAGAGTTTCACTTTTAGTATGAAGACATACATGTCAACTGGTGTGGCAAATCACTAAATAAGATTGGCAAAATGTAGCTGGAAACATTTTGGTTTTAATATTGGCCGTAAAACTCCAAGGTGTGAGATTGCTCTCAATGTCAGCGGCTTGGCAGCGGGACATATCTCCACATAAAAACCTGGTAATGTCCCCATCAAACTATTGCATATCTGCCAAGTGTTTTAGTGGAGTAGGAAGACATTTAGCTATGAGCGCAAGTACATCTTTTTTCCAGATATTTCAAGCCTTTATCTCCTCTAATTTTAGTCATAATGACTTACAGATAATAAAAACCCAAAATTTAGTGTCTGAAGACATTAGGATATTGCGTACGTTAAGTGCGGCGTGGCAGTGGCACTGACCGGCTTGCTTTGACTGCGGCAGCCGTCTGTGGGAGGCTCAGGTCAGGCCAGTTCGCCGGTCAATCAAATACAGGAAGCAGCTTTTGGTAGCTTTGGCAGCGGACCAGCAGCCAGGTTCTGCTTGGAAATGAAATCAGCTTCTCTATGTAGCTTGTCATCAGAGAGAAGCATGAAGAGATCGAAAATGTCCAAGAGAACGTCTGCATTGAGCGTGGAGTTCAGAAACCCAAACATGACGATCTCCAAATCATGAATTTCTAAATAAAATTCAAACTTTAATCTGAAAGGAGAACTTTGGACCACTGAACAGCATTCTCGTTCTTTTTCTCCTTATCTCCGGTAAGACGGTTTTGACGGTACTGTTTATACATCCATGAACTGAAAAGATTCTTTTGCAATGGGCCTCAAAGCTATTGCTGTGATTTTGCACTATATAAACAAATTGAGCTGAATTGAAATGTGTAGGATTTGTCTGTATGTAGTGGCTCTTGATGCACCGAGTGCAGCCTCAGATCATTTCTGTTTAATCGCCCCAAGAGACTTGAATGGATTTCACTTAACAATCCTGTCAAAGCGTTGGTTGTCCCTATACTGCTGGTGTCCTTTTTCCTTACACACATTTTCCTTCCACTCAACCATTTATGTCTGTGGCTGGATAGAGTGAACAGGTTATTTAGCTCTGACCTTTTGAAGCTTGCTCTGCTGTGTGGGGTGTCGATGTCAGCAGTCTTCCCCGTGACTGTGCAGGCTACCGATCCAGGCAAAGAATAATTTGCTGATAAAGGTGTGACGGCGTGAGTTTTGAAAACTCAACTTCTCATGGTATTTCCTTTAAATTCTGGGTTTTCATCATCTGTCAGCCATAATATTCAAAAGAAAGGCAACAATGTAGCAGCTGTAATTTCCTTTTCCGCGTAAGGCACAAATGTTTTGAAAATGCTGAAGGTACTGCACATGGATGGCATTAAGCACATATTTTTAATTGTACGAAAATAATTCAGATGTCAACTGAATTTCTTGATCTCGCGCAGATACTCTGTCTGCATCGATAAAGATCTACTCTCCCCAAGATGCTGAAAGCTTAAAATGGCCTAGATAGCGTAGTGTTCTGACCAGTTTTCATTTCCTCAGCTTGACCACCTGAATCAAAACTGTTTCCAGGAGTCAACAATGTACCATTATGTAAAATAATATGTTACACTCAATGTCTGAAGATAATTCTCATAAACAAGTTTGTACTAGGGGTGCAGCGACTTATCGGCCAGCAGATTTATCGGTGCCAATTTCCTTAATTTTCGGAGATCGGTGATCGGACGATTTTTCCATGTGAAGCCGATCTTATCCACCGATATTATCAACCTCGGCAAAGGTCTAAAAATCAACCACTGTGCTTTTCTTTTCTCCTGTTAGAGAGGTTTTCAGGCATCTGACAGGAGAAACCGGCTGACCAGGTCATGTCTGCACATTTACAGTTAACAACAGTCACCCCATTGTTGCCAATTCAGCAACTTTCTTGATATATTGACCAACATTTCAGACAAATAAAATGGTATCGGCCAAAATCGGAATCAGTAATTCAGGCTTTTAAAAAAAACGGTAACCAGAAAACTTCAATCGGTGCGGCCTTAGTTTGTACATTGGTATTAACATAGTAGCTCTCTTTTTTACATTTTAACTCAGCAGCCTTAACTACATGCTTGTAACACAATAAAGTTGTAATGGTAAAGTCCACTATTCAACTAAAAACGACAATGTGGTTAGAAAACAGAATGTTTGGCTTAGGAAAGATGTTGACTAAAACATTAGAACCTGGTCACAAAATTGCCGCCTCCCTCTTTGCTGCTGCTCACTGCATCGTCAGCTGGCCTGTGTTCACTCTGACTGCCTTCTGTCCGTTTCTCATCATCCTCTACTTTTGGTTGCTGTTTGACGTCTGTTGCACCAGAAGTTGATGCTACAGCAAATATGTGTGTAATTTTCCAACAGTTAGCAGCGTCTGCCTTCAGATTTTTCTCTTTTTTTTTCATGCTTTGTGCTTTTCTGCCACTACTCTTTCTCTTTAAGGCTTTCCGATCTGGTTTTCAGTCAGAAAACTAAAACCCATGATGAAAAAAAGAAAAAGGCCCGGTTTGCCCAATGACCAGTTCCACCATGATGCCTGAAAAATGGAGCGTGGGATTCAGTTGTCAGGTTAGTGAGACTTTTGAGTTGCACTTGTGTCGATGCTGTCACTCTTTTTTTTTTTCCCTCCAGGGGGTCTTTTTGTGGGCTCTAGTGTCCGTTATATGACAGTACACTGACAGGAAATGGAGAAGACATGCGGAAAATGTCGCCGGATCTGGGAATCGAACCCGCGACGGCTGCGTTGAGAACTCAAGGCCTCCGAATGTGGGTCGCGCTTTCCCCTACGCCACCACAGCACGCCCAATGCTGTCGCTCTTCTTACGCGACTGAAATGCAAAGCAAAAACAGTGCAATTTAGATTCTTCAAATAATGAGCGTTAATGTTTTTTGAGAGTAGGAGGAAAATTAACGTGTGTAGAAAGAATGTTAAAACTTCACAGAGAATGGCTGGAGGAGCTTCTTCCTTCAGAGCTTCCTCATTGGTCACATGTAAGCGATCAATTAGGACAGCACTAAATACAGGTGAGAACTCACTCAAGACACATGGAGGATGTATATTTTTTTATATGTACACCCCTTTTTAATCTTGGACAAAATGTGAAAGGGGGATTGCAACCACAATTAAGAAGCAGCAGCAGAGAAAACTAGAGGAAAACATGTTAATGGATAAGTTCATCCACATCACATGGTCATCAATACAAGCCAAATGGATGCACTTCCCATTGTGTTTTTAATTAAAATGCACTGCAGGTGCTGCCTATTACTGAGACACGAAAGAAAGTTTCAACTTTAATCTCCGAGATACGGGTCCGACTGTTCTCTGCGAGGATGAAAGGATGAAAGTGAATCAGTCCAGCAGATGAAGTGACTGTTACTGGCTGCGTCTGTCATCCGGCGCCTACAAGATCACATTCGAGGCACCGGCTTCTGATTTTGATCGCCAAAGAATTTCAAGAGATCCGCGTGGATCTGGAAATAAAAATTCACGCACAATATAAACCGGTTTTATGACGTAGCACACTGCGCCATCATTTAGAAATGTTTCATCACTGAATTCATTTTAAGAAAGAATAATATCTAACCTTTCTGAGAAAACTTTGGAGTAACCAGTTTCTGTTTTGAACATATTCAGACATATTCAATAAATCATTTGAAAAGTTTCTTTATTTCAGTAAAGTAAAACACGTGGCTTAGATGAACTTCACACAGCCTTTACTTTTGTTAGTTATGAGTTTCCACCCACTGTGAATGAATACGAAATATTTAAGATTTGAATATTAATCAGAATTTTTGTAAAGTTGAAACGTGGACTTCTTCTCTCTTTTCTTTTTTTGAAAAAAAGTGTTTAATATCTCCTAAAAGGTTATGTAAATGTATTATTAATCAACTCCCAAATTTTTCTCACTCAAGTTAAAACGTGAAGCGTAACTCAGAGGGGAGGATGACCTGTTGCCGCCCACACAGCGCTCCCAGCGCTCCCAGTTTAAGGTTGAATGAAAGACTTCTGGTTTACAGGGACCAGACAGTTAAACATTTATCTCATAATAATTATATACACACATGAAATATTTTGTTTTGGTTCTTTTCCTTGGCATCGCGGAGGTAATTTTTCGGCGCCGGGACTGTCAGTGGTTTAGTTTGACTGTTGGTGTTGGAGTGGGAAAGAGCCAGATAGTAAACTGAGAGCATGTGAGGGGAAGCAGATCTCCCGCATCCCAGCAAAGGGCAGATGAGGCTGAACGCAGGTTCCAGCTGTCACGTCAGCTGTGCTTGCACATCGAGCGCGCCGCGACCTAACCCTGTCATCCCCACCAGTGCACACGGCAAGGCCGGTCCTTATCCTCTGTTACCCTCTCAAGGGTTAAACACACATGGTCTTTTCTTCAGTCTAACTCTTGATCAGACAGATAATGACTTTGGGGAACAAGACCGGTCGAGTGACTTGAAAGGCTGTGTGTGTGTGTGGGCGTGTGTTTGTGTGTGTGTGTGAAACAGAGCGCACGGACACGGATGGCAAGCCTCAGACTTACACTATGCAGGAAACAAACTCGTTACACATAAATATATTTAAATTTAAAGCATATGCAGTCAGAAAAAAAATATTGCAGAGCTTGTGTTCAACAAGGCTGCATTTATTTATGATTACATTCTGTAAAGCAGTATGTTAAGAAAATATGGAAATATGTGGGTTTTCTGTGAATTCTGGTTTTAATGTGTGCACCATTCAGAGTAGCAGCTCTGGGTAAGGTCAGTTCTTCTTTAATGTCACACAAAATAGACAAACTGAGGCCCCTTCTGTCAGGTATAATAGAGCAAAAGCTGTCACTGAGACTGGAAACTGTACTTGTGTACAGTAAATTTAGCGCATGAATAGTAATAGAGGTCACCACTTATAAAGACAGAATGAGGCAAAGCTGCTCCGACACCCTTTTATTAACTCTAAAATGTCAACGCAAATTCATATTCTATGACTTTCCCTACATTTGCTTCCTTTATTTTGCTCCTTTCCCTTTTTTTTTTTTTTTCTTTCCACAGGAAATTTAGAGGGATGCTCGCTCTCTGGAGGCGACACAATTTCCTGTGTCGTACACTCGAGGTCCCCCAGTCAACATGTCTCCCGCTAAATTACACTCAGACTTCACGCTGTGCGTGGAGAGAGACGTTTGGAGGACATGCCTGTTAAATTGGTGTGTGAACATCCAAAGTGGGGGTCTCAGGTTTGCATGAAACTCCGTTTGAAAACATTGCTTTAGTTCTTTTATTTTTTAGATCTATTATACAAATATAATGCTAAGCAATTGTAAACTTTGGGAAAAGAATAGTTTTCTTCAGAATCTTCAACTTGAATTTACATCAGCTCACTCCACAGTTTTCTCCATCTCTTATTTGGGATATATGTTACATAAATGAACAACAGAAAAAAAACAAATTGCAAAGAGCTTGAAGGGAATTAAAATACAAATCTCTCTAATGAAACCACACCCATAGAAAAATGCGCTGGCAGCAGCTTCAGGCACAAGTTACTTTTCTCAAGTAGATGTGGAGTTTTAGTCGAGCCGGATAAAAACCATGATATTTTGAAACGGCAGTCAGTTTTGAAGTGCCGTTAGAAAGCTACAGGAAAAGAGAGGTTTTATTTTTAGCGTCACGCCACAGTGCAGCAGAATAAAGATGGTTTTGGATTGTTACAGCCAGAGTGGCATCATCTGAAGAGGACTGTGGAAACGTGACGTCCTCTCAGCCGGTCATATTTGGAATCTGCAGTGTCTTACTAAAAACTTACTCAAATAGGCTTTAGCAATAAAATGATTTTATTATGGTATTCCCACCAATGCAACCAGTTTTTGACTATTATTATTATTATTATTATTATTATTATTATTATTATTATTGTTATTATTATTATTATTATTATTATTTGTATTTCATGACCCCCCTCCACCACAGCAAGTTCTATTATTTTTAATGAGTTTTTTACCGTGGACTGTTTAGTTTTATGGTCGACTTCGGCTTGTCAGAGCAGAAGAAAAAGAGCGACATGCTCTTTTACAACGTCGGCACAGTGACACAGTGGTCTATTCCCAGTCCAGGTTTTCTCCTGGAAAAGACTCGATCATCAAATCACTGCCATTATGCATCAGGAATAAATGATCAGGAATCCTACTGAACAGCGTGTGGGAATAATTTTTTTTATGACAGGTGTCATGCTGAACATGACACTCCGTCCTCACAGAAAGTTCCAGGGTGAGACCTGTGGTCACGTTAACATCAGGTCAGTGACTGTCTCAACATGTGAAAGGCCCTGGGAGATCGAGCCCGACTTTTAGTGTCATGACATGACGCTCACATTCAGTGACACGGCTTACAACCACCAGAAGTACATTTCTGTCCTCAGGAGAAGGACGTATTTGTGTGTTTTCTTCAGCATTAATATTATTTGCTTATTTTAAACTAAATACAGGCGTCACTATCGGTTGGTAAATAGCCAGGGCCACCCGCTAATGACCTGAGCGGTCAGCAATATTGCCTATATTTAAAACTGTCACTGCTATGTTGAAACTGTAACAAGCACCAGTCGCATTACACATTTGAGTATCTGTTTGGTACAATAGCTGCCCGTTTCTAATTTCATTGCTTTAAGTTTTGTTTTCATAAAACACAGAGTTCTGTCAGAAATGATTCATGCCATTTTTATAAAAAAAAAAGTAAACTATTTCAAGCCTTAATCTACCAATAAATTGGCCGTCCACAGGTCAGGCGAGGAGAGCATTGATTGAAGACGAAGCCAAGAGTCTAAAGGAAAACTTTTGACAAGTCTGAAGTCTGGCGTTTACGGCTGAGTGGCACGAAGAAATCGGAAGAAAACTTCCACTGCACATCATCCGGAGCACCAACAAGGCAGTAAAACACAGCTGTGGCAGCGTCATGCTTTATGAATGCTGTTCATCAGCAAGGGGGCAAGGAAGCTGATCTGAATTGATGACATGAATGGAGATAAATAATAGTTTTTTAAAAAATGTCTGGAGCGCAGTCTGCCAAAACGGTCCAAACATTTGAATGGCCACGTCAGAGTCCAGACGCAGGTCAACTTGAGAATATGTGGCGAATGTTCAAAACCGCCTGAGTCAAGAGACAAAACTCATGATGGCTCTCACTCCTTAAAGAGGTGAAAAGCTCCAAGAAGACTTGATCTCAAAGAACAGTGTGACCATGTAGGTTACATCAGCACACCGCATCCCATGTGCGCTTGGAGTGTGGCTCGCTTTCAAAACGTAGCCCAGTTTGTCGTGCAGACGGCCACAGCTGTGGCACATTGGCACACGCCGCGCTCTGCTCTGGGTGACCCTCCCCCCGCGCTGGCTAGGATAAACGGTGCAGCTGTGGCGAGGCTTCGCCACACACACCATCGCTCAGTCCTGTACTCTCTGGCTCCCTGTTCTCTCGCAAACACTCACAAGCTGCTCGTCTCTGGGGACGTATCTTCATCTGTGGACTCGGAGAAAAACAAACTGCCATCAGAAAGCAACATATGGCTCATATGCTTCTACCGGAGCACGCCTCCTGGGACCAGGACCCACGCACTTCAGACTTTCAGTGTTGGGTTTTGCCAAACGCACGTGTGATATTATGAAGTATTTGTCAGTGTTGCAGCACATCCACACAGGTTATTTAGGGCGGTTTAGCAAGCTTTTGAATCGAATGAACCGTGAGATGCACTTGGCGGTGCAAAGATTCTCCAAACTGCTTGTGGATGTGGGTTGTAGAGGAACAATGTCGGTGTTAGAAGCTCGACCTTGAGGGGAGCGTTTTCTGAAGACGAAGAAAAAGAAGGTTGCAGCAATAAAACTCAAATCTGTAGAAAGCAAATGCATAAACTGCAAAAAAAAAAAAAAAAAACTAAACTAAAAACAGCGAAAGTGTCAACTCGACAAACTGGAAAAATAAAGTGAAAGCAGCTAGAGCAATGAACAACAGGAAGAAGAGGTGACACGGAAAAAAAATACACAGAAAGGCAAGGTAGAAAAATCACGACAAAGCTGAGGGAAGCGACAGCCACCGGCGGCTGTTAAAAGACACAAATCATGAAATGGATTCATATTTAATATTCAGAAATATAATTTCTACTCCTACAAAGAGTTTCTAAACTCTTTGTAGGAGTTTACAAACTCCTACGTTTTATGTGTTTGTGTTATTGCAGCTGAGAGATTTGGACACTGTCGCTTCCCTGAGACGTCTCTTCTGATTGGCTCCGCATTTACTACACTGACGTGAAACTAAGCTCTTGAATTTACAAGCCGGGATAGATCGAGTCGTGGCGGTGGGTCCTTCTGCTCACGAAGAGCGAAGGGGATATCTGGTGGAGAATGTTCAAGAAAATGACATTGCTTGTTCTTTCTGCCTGGAAGCAAAATAAAAATAAAAATATGGACCCAATGACCACTGGTTAGATTTTTTATTTTTTCCAAACAACAACTTATGGTCCGAAAGTTTGAAATGTCTGTGTTTTATTGTTCTGACTGAACTAATAACAAATAAAGCCTTTACTCTTCAGGTCACAGTCGGTAAGCACTTAAAGCAGGAACCGATTCACAAACTCCTGAGTAGAGAAAAACAAACCACAGTGCTAAATTTAAATGGTGCCTTTTCTTGACTTACTGACCACTTTAAGCCCCTTTTCACTGCAAACCAAAGTCACCGTATGATCACACATATCCATGCAACTTTTAATACAACCAGTTTTTGTTTTTTTTCTAAGCCTTGCGGGTTTAATCCTTCTTTATACACAGATTCACAGTCCAATGAACGCATCGCCAGCAACGAGGTCAGAGTTGGGTTTAGTCTCGCCCAAGGATACTTTGACATGTGGACAGACAGTCTTTTGATGTCAGCTTTCCAAACAACAACATCTAAGATCACATTGATCAAGGCTCCCAAATTGCGGTAAAGATGGCGGATGTTTATTCCAGGTGAAGCCCTCTGGGGGAAAGTTGACTCTACATTATGGTTTATAATACAGAGTGTCAGAGTTCCCTTAATGTTTTAGTTCTTCAAATAAACCTTCGTAGGGATGGTTTTTTTTTAGGTCGTTTACCACCTAACGACTGTGTTTTGATGTCTGAAGTGTTGATAAAAGAGTAGCTTGTGTGGCAGAACTATTTGGTTTTATGCGGTTAGTAAAGTTGAATATGATCATTTCAGTAATGAGGTGATTTTACAATATCCCAGGTCAATGAGACTAGAGGCTATTTCATGTATTTTACTTTCTTTGATTCCTATCTAAAAATGTTTAAACAAATAGTTTCTACAGCAACGCTACAAGATCAGTGCATTTAGCAGAGATTGAACAATAATCAGGGGGTGCCTTGCTGTTATTTAAAATTAAGAGTTAAAACTATGATTAGCTGCTTAGCGTCTATTTACCTTTAGCAAAACACCAACTTCATAAAACCATGGCGTGTGGCTCAAACAATAGGATAGCTCACATAAAGCAATAGGAGGAGATAAAACCCAGTGACATAATTTTACTTGGTAACAGAGACAGGTCTTTCAATAGATAATAAGCTAATCAGTTGTAGCAGTGGCCTCCAGCTCCTGCCCCAACATCCAACCTTATTTTGGGTGTTTTTCTGTTGCCACACACCTGTTTTACAGGAACGGGTCACTGACTGGATTCTGTCAGCGCCTGAGGGGTTTGTGCAGTCATTCATGATCAGGTCTGCTTTAGCAGGGAAATATCGAAAACATTTGGGGACTACCTGAGTTAAGCTGTGCCGCTTCGCACATCAAGCATCCAACTACAGCCGTAGTGATCTTACCGCACAGTTGCAGTAATAATAATTTAATAGGGTTTAGTTTATATTATTCTCATAAAGTTCGGTTTTGAGTCAAGATATCGCATTCTTGAATTTCAACATAGTTGAGGTTCAGACTCTTTGCTTCATGAGTGTAATTTCTTTTCTTGCTCCTGTGTTTCTGTGTTGTGTTTACTTGTTCAGCCAATCAGTCCTATTAGCCTCCCCCTCATGCCTCCATCTAGGTTACTTCTCAGCTCTTCCCACTCGGTAATTATTCCCACTTGGTCTTCATTCCTGCAATTATTCTTCCTACTATAGATAAATACCCCTCGGTTTATTAGGTTGTTCTACTTTGCTTCACACTTGTCGGCCTCCAGCCCACCTTAAACTCACCAAATAATCACGGGAGTTTGAATTTGAAGGAGAGAGCAGAGTTCGCTGCCTAAAAATAAAATCCGGGACCACATTCACACTTTCAGCATGAACTAATTCAGATTTGTTCAGAGGAGACGTTCACATGCTAAATGTGAATTTGGACTTTACATCTTTGGTTATTTATTTATTTTAAAAATCCCCAGCTAAAATAAAGAGAAATATGTTTGGATTGGAAAGTGAAGATGAAAATTTGTTACACTAAAACACACGTCTGGCTCAACAGGAACAAAAATTCAGTTTTGATTAGTTGCACTGAAATATTGTTTTGTTTCTAACAATGCCTGATGACAACGGCGCAGAGGAAAGACAAACGTTTCATGATTGCACACAAATATATCTTATTTATTGTTATTCATTAATTCTTATCTGTTTATTGTTGTTTATGTCAAACTCAGCAAAACAAATAGACCGAGGTCAGGAATCTTAACTTGATTTTCTAACAGTTAAATATCCTCATAATTTTCAACATGTTGTTGATGTTTTTTTCTCTTCAGACTGAGTTTGGTATTATTGTCCAGATTCTAATTAAAAACAAGTATGATGAGAACAATGGCAGCTATCAGAGCCTGACACTAATATTACAATTATAGGGCAATTTTTCTGTGTCCGCCATTGTTGAATGCTTTGCATGTTCAACAAATACCATAAAATACCAAGCTACATTTTACAAGCAACCACAACAGATGTTTTGTTTTTTCCATATCAATTTCATATCCGTAGTTTATGTTCTGCCCATTTCTTTGGACCCGATTCTGAAACATCTACACCAACATGAACATTTTCCCAAAAGCAAGTTGAACTCAGCCGAAGATTTCCACTCCTGTTCAACTCCGCAAACACTGATGAGGTCATGTTGGCCTTAGGGTGACAATAATAATAATAATAATAATAATAATAATAATAATAATAATAATAATAATAATAATAATAATAATAATAATAATAATAATAATAATAATAATAAATAATAATAATTTTCCTTAAAATGCCAATGGCATTTTTCTCTTTAAACTCGTCACTTTGCATCAGTTAAGACAGAAATAAACCCCATGCCATTGTGTTATGTAGTTTAATGTTTTGGATCCTTTAGTGCTTCGTTGGGTGTGGCACTGAGGTGACGAGCGTTGAAGAGTAAAACCGTTTTTAAACGGTGCTTGGATGTTTAAAATCTCGACAAAACTCCACAAGCTTAATCTGGATAAATATCCTACGGCTTAATGCTTGTGGTGTAACAATTGAACTGTAACCAGATATTGACTTTGTAAAACAACACAACCTTTTTTTTTTTTTTTGTGCTCAGTGTCCGACATTAAATCACATTAAAGCTGTTGTGGTTACAAAAAATTATCTCAGTTTGTTTTTAAATTCAGAATTTCACTTGGATTTCTATAGAATTGGATTTTTCAGTATTATTTAACAAGCTTCTCACAACGGTTGATGGTATTTTTGGCTTTCAGAACTGGTGGAACTGAGTCGGCTTTGCAGGCTGCCGCGCCTGTTCATCTCGTTGTCTATAGGACTGAGATCAAAGTTTTCAACTGGCCACTTCAAAGCACTGACTTTTTTCATGTATGTCACTGTATGATTAGAATAATTGCACATTTGGGCTCATGTTTTTTTTTTAATATAGATATTGCTACGACATATTAGAGAATGAGAAAACATAATCAAAAAGCGGAAACTGTCCATTTTCAGTCACTGACTCCGGCTAATGCTCTGCTTTAGTAGCTGCAGAATCTGTGCTTGCTGTTTTCAAAGTGAATCTGGTTCAGTGCTGTGGTGTGAAGCCTACATATTGCGTTTCATCCGACATGAAAAATTTAGAACATGTTATATCACCATGCAGCCCACAGAGACAGGGAATTTCTGAGCAAACTCGCTTTTTTGTTTCATAATGCACATATAATTCTCGTTATTATCTCTCCTAAGTCACTTTCTGAGGCTACAGACAAATGTGTGTGTGTGTGTTTTTATAACACTATTACTACACATATGTAGAAACTTAAAAGCACACACAGTCACGGTTGAAGCAAAGGATTCAGAGAAAAATTAAAAGCCCACTGCTGTTAATGTCTCTTTTCTCATCTGGTTTTGCGTTTTATGTCAAACTAACAGATGATACTAATAGAAGGAGTAAACTCAAAGAACATATGATATATTCCCACCTGTTGGGGAAACCAATGAGGAAAAGTGAAGGGATGGCACTGTCTTATCCGACTTCTGAAGACCTTCATCTTGCTCCAACCCAACATCCCCCTCCTGCGCTCCCACTTGCCTTTCTACTTCCTCCCACTCGCCTGATTTGATCTTTACAGTGGTGGAGCGGAGAACTAAAGGGAGAGGTATACGTTTTTCTGTTAATGTGTGCAAAGATTTCCCAAACAAACCCACCCGTACTCGGTCAATCCCCTCGATGCTGCTCATAGATAAGCCTGTTTTGCTTTACGTACTTCTTTCTCTGTCATGAGACGTTAAGTTCATTCTATGTTTGTATGTGCTGAAACCGGCTTGTCTTTATTCAGTACTTTGTTACAGTGCGTACTGCTATGTGTAAAGAGAATATTTTTCGGCTTAAATGAAATACAAGCTGTTTTGTCTCAAGCTCAGCTTTTGTTGCAAGTGGCATTACACTGTATGGACATTTTGTCTCTCTTCAGAGATCCAGCTTTAGTTTATCATCATCTGCAGCCCCATTTTTTAACATAATTTGGCAAACAGGGATGTTTTATATCATAAATCCTTTCACATTCAAAGTTTCCTAAATGAAAAGCCTCATACTTCCTTAATTTTACCTATTTGTTCTTTTATGAAAGACCTTCGTAAAAGAACAAATAGTTTATATAACGTTTTTATAACACTTCAAGCAGTCTTTTAATTTTTAACAAAAACAAACAAAATCTGCCAGACAGACCGATAATAATAATAATTTATTACATGATGTCTTTAATTTTTTACAGGTGTTAGTTATA
This sequence comes from Gambusia affinis, assembly GCF_019740435.1. Taxonomy (NCBI): domain Eukaryota; kingdom Metazoa; phylum Chordata; class Actinopteri; order Cyprinodontiformes; family Poeciliidae; genus Gambusia; species Gambusia affinis. The sequence goes on along the minus strand of NC_057889.1, from coordinate 15,264,122 downwards.
CTTCTAGGTTTTTGCAACCCACTAATATAACTTCCTTCTTCATAAAATGTAAGCAAAAGTTGAGTAGCATCAGATTTGAGCAAATGTAGGATTTCTCATGTTTGCTTTGGTTGTATCTACTCATAAATGTAATAAATGCCCTGTGCCATAGTTCACTTCCTGCTTTCGGAGCGGTCTCCAGTCCGTTTGCATCCACATGTGCATCCGAACTGCACCAGAGTTCACGTCAGTCAAACCGAGGCGAAGGTTTTTAGGTGGACCAGAGTTCGATTGCACATGCACACCTCTTCCAAACAAAGCTATGAACTAAAGATCGATTAAAGCGGACTATGCAGCCTTACAGGCCTAAAATAACAAATATGCGCCTCATGTGTTGTGTGTATTTTTGGTTATAGAGTATGATTTTGACATTTGTCGAAAAGCCGGTGTGAGTTCTCTTTTTTTCTTTTTTCTTCTTTTAAAAAACGGGCAAAGACGGTGGGGTGGCGCTGACACAAAGGCAACCACAGCTGCATGAAGGCTTTCCACACACCAGACAGCAAGTACTGTAGTAGCAGCAGGAATTCAGATTATCATGAGGATTTACACAGCGATTTGACAGGAGGCGATGAAGAGAATCCTAATAATCTTGTCAAGAGACATGATGGGAAGCAGCCACTAATATTTGAGCTATAACAACAGAAAGATGCGTCTACTAACTGAGCAGCAGAGGAGCTAAGACTAGTAGGTTGTGTGTCAATTGCTGTAACATTCATGTTTTGGTGAGCATTTTGACCGTGGTCATCGGAGAAATTAGCTTTCTGTGCGGGCTCTGTGTTTCAAACATCATTCAAATTACTAACTTATTACAGACACAAGAATTGAATATTAAAAATAAATAGTTACTGACATAAAATCTACTGGATAGTGTGTCAGTAAGATGCATTTTTCACCACAGATCAACCACAGAGCTGTTTTTTTTTCTAGCTAATGTATCCCTTCATTGCCAGTTAGCACCCCTATTTTGCAGCCACGTTTTTCCACTTTGTCGCTCCCCACTTGGTGTTTATTCCAAAGATAACAAGACAGATTGTTTACACCTGCAAGTATGCATGAATTATGTACAGACTACATGTGTAGCAGGGATGTGTGGAGCAGCCAAAGCTAAAACTGGAGCTGACAGTTCTCCAGTTTTAGCTTTGGAGCAGGTAACAACTAGTTTTTATTCCTTAAATCTGTAACAACTAACTGTCTCATGTAGCGTGCCTCCAGTTGAAGTCACAAAAAAGGATGTGTCTTTCTTTTTTTTTTTTTACCTGGAAATAAGCTGTAAAATAATCAGGGTTTTGTTCAATGTTAAATAAGCCAAACCTCAAAACAATCAGTTAAATTTTTATTACTGTAGCACCTTTCAGCAACGAGCCATTTCAAAGTGCTTTACATCATAAAAACACAAAAATTCAAAGTCATAGAACACACAGTCAGCAATTAAAACATTACATTTTGTCATTAATTTTGCATTGATTACGTTTCAAATACAACAGTTTTTGATATGGCCCAAAATGAAACTGAGTTCGACACCCCTGATTTACAGCAATTATTACTACATACTACAAAACACTATGGCGTCGTCAGCCAACCTTCTGAAAAACGTTCTAAACACTCGCACATACATCCTTTAAAAGTTACAAATTTCTATTAAGTGCAGGTTATTACCTCCAGAACAAGTCAGTGTAAACTTTAAATATACAGCAGTAATACTATTTAGGACCTGATTGTGTGGTAATGTTTGTCCACAGAAGGAAGACTGAGTCGCTGATGACTCAAACTCACATGCTGATCTCCCAGAAGTCATTTCCTTGCTTTGCATAAACCAATAATGTAATGGGGGGGAAACGTAATTCCCCAATGAACATTGAACATGAATAATTTAAAACAATACAGATGAAACGCATCTCAAAGTATTAAAGTCTTTCCAATCGAAGTCCATAAAAGAATGTAATCACAGCGCACTAATGTAATGCTGCAAAAATCCCCTTTACAAATGAGATGAGTTGCTTGCAGTTGCAGGTATATCACTTCAATCTAATAAGAGCTCTGTCTGTGCATGTTTTATGTATTTCTGAGGGATGCTAGCTGGTTAGTGAAGTCACCACATGATGAACAGATGTCCAGCTTAAGTTTCACCTTTCTGTGAAGTTCAATATTGATCTCATGCTTTTGTGGGGGGTTTTTCAAACTAGCTCTCTTTCACATTGCAAACAATAGGTGATTCTATATTGGATCTTTTTCTCTTGGTAGTTTGGAGGAACATGAACAGGGCAAGGAGTGAAAGACAATTTATCTGCATTCAGTAGTTTTGTCTTTTTTCATTGTTCTAGACCTGATTTGATTTTATATATATATATGTATTTAGCTTACCTCGGTGGTGTTAAACATAGTTTCATTTTGGGCCAAATCAAAAATCTGAATGCTCTTAAAGGGCCGGTTGTGCCACAATGTATTGATAAAACCCATTAAACTGTTAAAACATTAATAACTAGCTCGTTTGTTTCAGCTTTAAATAAGTGTTTATTAAAATTAAATGACACTGAACATCTTTTCACACTAATCAATCCTCCAGGGTTGTGTTTTTGTTTTTGTGGGGGGGTTTTTGTGTGCAAACCAAATCACAGATTTTGTGGCGCTGATTTACAAATATCTGTAAGAAATATTTATGATATTTACATTAATGTGACTTTTTATTAATCACCTTATCAAATTGATCAAAAACCCAATGTCATTGATCAATCTGCAGTAAAATCAGAAAAAAAAGTGGGGATTTGTGGATTTTTGTATGAATTTTGCAGATTAAAAAAAAACAAAAAAACCCAGGGACTTATTGATGCAATCTGGAATCTTGTAGGCCACATAAAAAGCTACGGTGGGCCAGATTTGGCCCCCAGGCCTCGAGTTTGACACGTGTGGCTCAGCTAAATGAGAGAGATTGCTCAACCAGACCCAATGAGTGAATGAAGTCCTGATAAGGTTGCTAAACTCTGAATTGTGGGTAAAGGTGGCGTCGTTTTGACATTTAACTTCTTTCGACACCACAGGCAAAAGGTGACCCCAACAAAAATATCATCCTGGTGCAGGGGGAGAGTGTGTATCAGGGATGTGCATGTACGGTAGATAACATTATGAAATGCCTCAGCGTGGTATTTGCAACTGCAGCTGCTATCTGCCAAGGCTGGAACAGCAGTGTGCATGCCTCAGGTCAAATGTCAATTTGTGGGTAGGTTTTTTAAATACAATGTCCACCGTTAATGCTCCTCCTCAGAAATGTGGTGCAAATGTTCTCAGTGCATCTCAATAAATAAAAATAAAATAAAAGTGCAATATTTGTTGGCAGTTACCTCAGAAAACGAAACTCATACATGATATAGGATCAACGATTATGTCTCACAGATGAGGGAAAGTCTAAAATCCAGTGTCTGAGAAAATTAGAATACTATATTTAAAAAAAAAAGGTAATTATTGGAAACACACAGCTGTAAAGCTTGTATGAGCCTTTAAACTTTCAGTAGGACATACAATCCCAGGGAGTTTAAGTCATAACAGGTAATTGATAAAGAAGCATGTTAACAGAAAACTGAGTGGAAGGACGAAGTGTGGTAGGGAAAGGTGCACCAGCAACAGGGAGAACCGTACAAAGTGTACAAAGTAGTCTTAATCAAATCTGTTGATTATAAATAAGAGGCTAAAAATAATAGGAAATAAAGAAATAAAAGTTAAGTCTATCTTAATCTACGTCAATCACTCTAATCAAGACTCATGAACAAAACAAAGTCATAAATTAAAAGTCAAGAGACAGTATTTTGTCAAAGAATAAACAAGACTTTTAGGACTATAAGTCTACTTTTTCCTCGCTGTGGCTTATCTGTGGATTTTTCTTCAACCACCAGGGGGCTCTTTAGCAGGAAGTCAAAATTGGAAACCAAAGAAGAAAGCCCTAATTTTCATTTAGAACAATTCAATTCAAAAAATCAAATCAAACTTTATTTGTATAGCACATTTCAGCAGCAAGGCATTTCAAAGTGCTTTACATCAAATCAAACACAAAAACACAATGCAACATAGAATCAACATTAAAAACAGAACATTAAGTCAGATTCCGTCAATAAATTTGCAATTGATTACGTTTTGAATACAACTCTAAACAAGTGGGTTTTTAGTTGAGATTTAAAGGAAGTCAGTGTTTCAGCTGTTTTACAGTTTTCTGGAAGTTTGTTCCAGATTTTTGGTACATAGATGCTAAATGCCGCTTCTCCTCGTTTGGTTCTGGTTCTGGGGACGCAGAGCAGAACCAGAACCAGAAGACCTGAGAAGTCTGGAAAGTTGATACAACAGCAGCAGATCTTTAATGTATTGTGGTGCTAAACCATTCAGTGATTTATAAACTAACAACAGTATTTTAAAGTCTATTCTTTGAGCTACAGGGAGCCAGTGGAGGGACTTTAAAACTGGTGTTATGTGCTCTATCTTCCTGGTTTTAGTGAGAACGCGAGCAGCAGCATTCTGGATCAGCTGTAACTGTTTGATTGATTTGTTGGACAGACCTGTGAAGACGCCGTTACAATAATCAATGCGACTGAAGATAAACGCATGGATGAGTTTCTCTAGATCTGGCTGAGACATTAGTCCTTTAATCCTGGAAATGTTCTTCAGGTGATAGAAGGCCGACTTTGTAACTTTGTAGCTCTAAAATGTTCAGGTCAGAGTCCATCACTACTCCCAGGTTTCGGGCCTGATCGCTGATTTTTAGTTGTAATAACAAGCACATGCTAGTAACAGGCACGGTGGAGAACAACACAAAGAAGATCATATGATGCAGCTGGAACTAGAGCCGCTGCCCATAAACTGCGTCCTTAATAGAAGATTTATTAAGGAGGCAGCCTTAGTAAAGGCTGAGTCTTTATTAAGACTGCCGGCTGTCCTTATGGAAATCCGAGAGCGGCGGAGATACCAGCAGTTTATAGCCCGGTGCGTCTTACGTATGTACGTTTCCAGTAAAAAAAAGCAAAAACTTTGTAGATACAGCTTTTAGTATGGTGCGCTCTATGGTCCGGAAAATACGTACTGCAAACATTTGTGCCTCCCGCTACTGCTGTACATTACTCTCATTGAAAATAATCATGCATTACCTCTAAAATACTAGACGCAACAGAAAAGCAGAGCTTTATTGGAAATTATTAGAAATATTAAGCAGCAAAAGAAAAATATCCAGCTAGATGCTGAGCTAGAATGCTCTCGTCTTTTCCATATACATTTTTCTGTTCAACGTATTCAGCCCATCACCATGCCTCAGTGTGACCAGCTGAGTTTGTGCACATCCTGTGGGAGCCCGCGGAGGTCGTGTCTGGAAGGGGGACTGTACATCAGCTGGATGCTAATCGGCAGACTCACCTTCACAAAGCTCCCCGCTGGGATGGGCGAGGGAACCCGCGAAAAATATCCGACTGTGAGTGATTAGGTTAATGAAATAGAAACAATGGAGTTAAAGGACAAGGAAAGGTGGCCCTGAGGCAAATAGGTTTAGAGGAGAACCGGACCAATTGCTGAGACGGTTTCAGAGGAGAGCGTCGGGAACGCAGATTGGCAGAGACGAAATGAAATGTCGGCCGGTGGAAGAAATGTCCTTTCGTTCCTATAAACTGCTGGGAGGTTAATGAATGAAGTGCTGTCACACAAAAGTTTTAAAACTGTCTTCTTTTTACCCACTACCTGTACAGTAACGTCACAAACAAAGCCTCTTGTACAGCTTTTCGGATCAGAAACTGATGTAAGGAAACGCCAAAGTGTCAAAAGTCTGCAGCATTGGCAAGCACAAAATGTGAGTGTGGAGTTAATTTGTAATCAATAACCTTTATTGCTAAAACTCTGAAGATGAGAGCGCAACAAAAATCAGAAAAAGTAATAAAATGACGACCTTTACTTAAATTTTACAAGACATCTATACTCCCCTGCTATTTGGCAAGAAAGATAAGGTATGTAGGCAGCAGCATCCTTTGAGTTTATTTTTCTATCTACAATTTCAAAAAGATTGCTTTGCAACCCATGTGAGCTGATTTTAAAGGAATTTAGTTGCAGTTTCCAAAGAAAAAAGGTGTGAATAGGTTTTCTGCTAGTCAGAAGCGTCATGTATCTGATTTGGTGCAGCACCAGAGTAACTCAACGGGGAACACATGAAGTCTTGAAGATTTCAATCCAAGTTCTGCTGGAAAAACAGCAAAAAAACCATCAGATATCAGCCTGAATAATGCAAAGGAACTGTTTTGTGAAGAGTTCGGGGAATAAACCCCCCCGAATAATAAATACCAAAGAAATGAAGTTTTTCCTTTGTGGGGGTGAATAAAGAAACTTGAAGGCAAAGATTCACCTTTCTCTTATTATTGAAACAGATTCTCATTCGTTGTTAAATGATTTTTCCGTAACAGGGGGTAAAGTTGTTATGATGTCTGTCTTATTCTTTTTATGGTAAATACATTTACACCCTAAGTTTTGATGATCAAATATAAAAAACTTTTTAAAAAAGGAAGACATATTTCAGTTTCAAGACTTTCTTTGAGGAGATTAATAAATCTCAATGCAGCTAATCTCGTGATTATTTTTCCTTTTTTCAGGGAGGAGCTTTATCAGACAAAGCAGTGGTAACGTCACTTAGCTGCCGTCAACACACTTCATACGAAGGACTGCAGAGGATTTTCTTCCTGTAAGAAGAAGAAGTGTCTGTGGGTGATCTATTGCTGACATGTGAGACGGTAAACATTAAGTGTCTGACGTCCACAGGCGTGTCCACAGCATTTATTACTCGTCTCTATGGAGGACTTTCAGGACAAGAAAAATGTCTGATTCCCCATTTATATTCCAGGGACTCGGCTTCCTTTCGACAACACAAACATTCCCCCACGTTCTCTTGTTCAGCCTTGTAATTTATTTTTTTTCATGGTGGATAAAAGCTTTTCCTTTTCCCGGAAAAGGACACCTCTGTTTAAATTCTGTGTGTTTGATTGCCAGCGTTGTCGGCTTCGCTGCAGCCTCGGAGCGTTGTTGAAATTGGGCTGCTGACTGAGACGGCGGCATTCCTCCAGATGTGCCACCTCAGGACAGGCAGGAAAACACTTCTTCATTCTAGTTGTATTTTCTTCTATTGTCCTGAAGAGGAGAAAACAGTAAAAGAAAAGAAAAAAAATCTCTAAGAACAGTGATTTCATAAACTCACTATACTGACGAGAAGCCGTTTTAGCCCTTTGCTCCTCCTCACATTTACATTTTCAACCAGGACACTACTAGTAGACCTGTTTGAGAAAGATGATTTATGCATTGAGTTGGATTTCTCAAGCTAGTGGATAAATTACCTTTTTATCTTCTATGATAATCAACCCAAGTGTTACTTTTTAAGGGGTCTTTTCCAGCCATTTTATAGCTCAATCAAGTTACTCTGTTACCTTCAGTTGTTATAAAAATCCTACATGTATCAAATATGACTGAAGAGAGATGTGACTTCATGATTTAGTAACATTAGAAAACAATGAAAAGCTCAAAAAAGTCAATTCTGCTCAATACTGCCTCTTAAAGGCAACCGCCAAAAGCCCCAAGTGTTCGTCTTTTCTTTTAGAAATCTTTGCCCCACTTTTGTTTGTTCACTCTGAGAAGTATGGACTTTGGTTATGGATGTGCCATTTGTGTTTTGTAGCCACAGGCAGCAAGATTTCATCCTGCACGCCTAATGTAAAAGTGATCGGATTCAGATTAGAGGTCCAAGAGATCATTTACTGGGAGGCTTGAAAGAAACGTCTTTCCGTCTGTTCCTTAATGGGAAGCACTACATCTTCTGAAACTTTTGAACCAAATGGTAAAGAGACCTAATGAGAAGCAAATTGACTACCTTTTGTCGTTTTTATTCACTGGAATAAATGAAAAACTAAACATGTAAAAACTCCTATCTGTTACCCTTTATTATGATCTTTCACATCAGATTTAGTTTTCTCCTACGATACATTTAAAGTGTACCAAAAAAAAAAAGAAAAAAAAGCAAAGATAATAAACCTGCAAGGAGCTGTGTTGGGAATCTCTGTTGTAGTAAATATTATGACTCAAGGTGAAACAAAAAAGATGTTTTCCAGGCAGAATTGAAACATGTTTAAACCACAGACGCAACTACATTTCTCTCTGCACCCACCAGCTCCTTCCATCGCAGCAAGAGGGGGAAAAAAAAGACAACAGAAGAGGAAACTACTGGAATAAAAAAAGTCAAAAAATAAACCCTCAGCAAACTCAGTGATTCACCTCACACTGTAGAGGAGTCCTGACCCAGAATCCCCACATAAACCAACTCCATCACTCAGAAACACTTTCCCTATGTCTCAGCGAGGGCCTTTCGATCCCACAGAAAAAAAAAACAAAAAACAAACACATCGCGTGTTCAGCCGAAACAAAGAGTGTCGAGGACTGGCTTCAAGAGGTTAGAGGTCGCAGCTTCCTACTAATGCCAGAGACGAAACTGATAGGAAAATCCTTTTTTCTTAGGCTAAGAAAGGGACATTTCTCCTTCCTCCAAATATTTTTCTTTGCGTATTTGTCTTAGAGACTGAACGCGGGGCATAAAGTAAACTAACACCAGTCCACCCCCAAGCAACCTCTCAGTGCACCATCAAGAAAGTGTGAAATATAATTGGACACCTGAACCCAAGAAGCACCAAAAATAACTCTGTGTGTTTACACCAGATTTAGGAGGGGGGCTGACTAGTTGCAGCCAGAATATCTCTGTTAGCCTTTGTTAGACTATTTGGCTGTTCATTACTCATGTCTGATTGTGTTGCCACCTCCACAGCACAGGAATACAAATGCAGCCGTTCCTGCTTCCTGAAAGCTGCAAAGAATTTCAAGTGTTTTGTTTTTTTTGTTGTTGTTTTTTGTAAAGAGTGACATCAGTGGAAACTTCTAAAAAGCCCAAGATGAATCACTTCCAGACTTTTTCCACCTTTAACGTGAAATATATTTTGCCTAATTCGACTGGAGAAACTCACAAATGTGTTCGATCAAAACTGTCATCGATATAAAGGTGACGGCGACGGGACTGACCCGTAAGGAACACGTGCTGTCCCTGAATAAACTTTTATTTATTCTATAAATAAATGAATATCTTTTGCACTCATCCACTTAACTAGGGGCTCAAACTTGGTTTATCAGTTCATTAATCTAAGTGTGTTTTTTTGTTTTGTGTTTTTTTGTTTTTTTTCACTTTCTCTTTCTGCCTGAGGTCACCTGGTCATGTGTTGCCATGGAAACGTGCCCAGGAGCAGGACTGGCAAGGAACTAGTCTGTTCAATCAGCCTCACTTGGAGAGAAAAACAATAATAATAAAATAAAAAACGCACATGAGCTGACAGGAAGAGAGGTGACTTGGATTGTGTCTTTGGTTTTGTTTGTTTTCTGCTTGGTTTTGAACTTACACTTGTTTGAGTAAAACGTGTTTGTGTTTCTATATTTTCTAGAAGTGTTGTCTAACTGTGACTGGCTGCGTAAGACGTGCTGGGTCTGGAAATGTTTCTTCCTTTGCTTGTTGAATCAGTGACCCTCTGCTGTTAAAGATGTAAGAAGAATCAGTTTAGAAATATACATAAAAATAAAAATAAATCTGTAACCTTGGATCCTGTGCAGTTTTTTGTTTTGCTGCTTTTTACCAAACTGCCAACTAATCTGAAGCTCTCAAAAATACACATTTGCAAAAGAAATGCAAGAAACATTGTTGAAATACAAGTTGATTTAATTCCGACAGTCATACAGAGCTCTTTGTCTATTTTGTCACCATTTTTGTTGTTTTGCTTCTAACTTATTAAATAAAACTGGGATAGTCACAATTTACCAATATGAAAAAGAAATGGCAGAATATTAATAATATTTTGAGAAATATTCGGAAATATGGACATACGTTCTGTCTCTTAATAATAGCGCAAAAAAACTACCAAATAAAGAAAACAATTTCTTTACCAGAAAGTATTCACTCTTTAAAATCTTTAAATTTAAATGTGACTTTACTAAAGCCTCGTTCTCTGATAGTTTTGAAGGAACTGTTGCAAGACAAGATGTAGAATACTTATTGACAGCATAATGTAAAGACACCTAAACAAAACAAGTCAAATTAAATGCAGGAAAAAGTAATAAAACATATATTCCATTGTCTAAATGTTGTCAAATCTTAAAAAAAAAAAAAAAATCTTCCAAGCACTTTTGCAAGAGTTCAACATTCCCTCAAGTTGCTCTAGACTCAGCCAAGGAGCGCTGCTTTTCACCCTCCTATTTTTTATTTTTTTTTGTCCTTCCGTGTCCTTCCTCTTTCATTTTCGATTTTAGACGACATGTAATTATCTCCTAAGTGAACCATGAATTTTAATGACTGAAATATGGAACAGAAATATGGAGAAGCAGCAAATCTCTTAAGAACTGAAGCATTTAAAAAGGAGTGGATGAAGGAGCAGCTTTGTTTGTCCATGTGGCCACTTCTATTTACAGTTTGGCCCAATCAATAGTTGCTCCGGGCCGTGAAAACCTCACTGAACCAGATCTACATCTCCACCTCGTACCTCTGGGGACCCGGCGAATGCTCTCGGCACACAATTAAAATTTCACACTTGATTGCACTTCACGGACTGTCAATATTGTTAAATGAATAAAATTAAAGTTTAAAGGTATACATAAAGTTAAGGATACCAGAGATGTTCAGAAAAAAAGAATGTCTTATTTTCTAAAAGTACAAATATGAGGAGAAAAGGACTTTCCTGCCCCACTGTTGGTTAGATCCTTAAGAATTTTGTATTTTCTGACCCTAAATTTACTCCAACATCTTAAAAATCCTCACTTTTGGATAAGGCATGCATTGATTAGTTACGTCAATTGACATCAACTATTTACCTGAACATAAATGACCAAGGTTATTCCATCAAGGGATTTCTTCTTCCCTGATGGGACGAGCGTAACTCAAGATGTCAATGTCACCATCCATCGGGCTCAAATTGACAAAGCGTGGTTCAGGGAGCTCGAGATTATCGTTTATCTGTGGACTAGTTAAAACTTACAAGGAACATCCGCAATCAATACCATCAACAGGAACAGATGGATTCTGTAACTTTGGAGCAGCAAGCTGAGGAAAGCCATAAAGCGTCTTGATTTGCATCACTTTGTGGCTTCGCTGTCCTCAAATGGCATCACTGAACAAACATTACGGTACTCTGGGGATGTTAAGAACTTCTCCTTTTAATTTGATATTCCCCGACTAAACATCAGACTGAATGCAGTTTAGCAGAACGTGTCAAATTCTGTAAAACTGCATCTAGAGTGCGTCAAAGATGATTCTCATTTTATTCTTTTTTTTTTCTGTTTACACACTAAAGCATAAGCTCTTTTGCAGTTTTTCACCATATGGAGTTTGAGTAGGTTGTCATGTTTTTTATGCACAAAGTAGACCCTCCATCACTTTCTGCATATCTGCCCGGCACTTAAATAACATCCCAGTGTTACGTTTCTAAATATTTGGTGTGATTTCATCACACGGGAAGCGTTTCATATTACTAAACATTGATTTAGATCATAGATGTCTGCGCTCAGTGAGTAATCTCTGCCGATATTGAGGGTGTTAAGACAGTCACCTTAAATTTTGTAAGAAATAGGGAGAGTTATTGGACAAAAAAGTGCTGCAGTTGGAGGATACAGTGACACAGGCGGCTCCTCGACCCGCTTCAGACAGCACCTAAAATGGAAGACTGAGGAAAAAAAAGTTTTATATTGTGATAAGAAAAAGTTTCATCTGGCCAGGCCTGATGGCTTCCATTACTTTTTCCACTTAGCCACAGTGGCGTCCCGTCGCTTAACCCCAAGTTGCACACCGATCTGGGTAATTGGTGCGTCAATATGTGCGCATAATTGTGAGTGAGATCAGATGAATACGTTATACAAATTCAATCCATTTACCATCTGCAATTGTTACTAGCAGGCTGCACAGTGGTGCAGTTGGTAGAGCTGTTGCCTTGCAGCAAGAAGGTCCTGGGTTCGATTCCCGGCCCGGGGTCTTTCTGTATGGAGTTTTCATGTTCTCCCTGTGCATGCGTGGGTTCTCTCTGGGTTCTCCGGCTTCCTCCCACAGTCCAAAAACATGACTGTCAGGTTAATTGGTTTCTCTAAAATTCTCCCTAGGTGTGAGTGTGTGTGTGAATGGTTGTTTGTCCTGTATGTCTCTGTGTTGCCCTGCGACAGACTGGCGACCTGTCCAGGGTGACCCCGCCTCTCGTCCAGAACGTAGCTGGAGATTGGCACCAACAACCCTCCTGACCCCATTAGGGACGAAGGGTGTATAGAAAATGGATGGATGGATTGTTACTAGCATGACAAGAATATCCCACTGGAGATGTTTTCTACACACCTTAGTGAAGGAAGATTAGTTTGAAAATGTGACTAAAAAGAATTTATTTATGCAAATCTTTGGGCCACTTTTATGCTTCTATTACCATCTCAGTTGGAAGTGACTTTAGTCGGTATAGAAAAGGGTAGATTCAAGCTTTTACAGTATATCTCGTAGCTTGGCGGAAAGCAAATCCCCTGATTTTCATGCTGCTGCTTTGAAGCAGCCAAACCCAAGCACACCTCACAGCAGAAATGACTACTTGTAGTTTCTTATAATTAAGAAGCCAAAGTTGAAATCCTATTGCCAGTTATTCACACCACTGGATAATGTTGTTTATTTGCTTTGCGTTCTTTATTTTCTTCCAGCTAAATAACCAAACAGTTGGCGATCAGATACTCGCAACTCTGTTCATCCTGTGTGGGGCGAGAAGAAAAAGCAACATCCACAAGTACAGAAACTGTGACACAGCAAACACTGTATATGTTTCAGTACCAAAGAACTGCCACATGTGTGACAAGAGCCTGAAATGTGGGATCCTCTTTCCTTGTTTTGTTTTTCTTCAGCCAGCAGAAGGTTTAGTCCTCTGGGAGCAGAGTTGGCACAGGACTGCTGCTTTGTTCTTCACCAACATGACAAAATTGCAGCGCTGTAGCTGCAGTGCACTAATCTGTGTCTCTCTGACCGAAACAAAAAAATAAAAAATAGAGCGAGGGTCTGTGTCGCACGACGTGACACGATCCCCCAGATCTTCTCGATGGGTTTCAAATTCATTTGACCAACCTTGCAAATCTCATTTCACATGCGCCGCGCCACGGCAATGACATTCCAGCACGCTTCTTGCCACAGTCCGTGACTAAAAACAAACAGAATGAAGCCAAGTGAATTTTCAGAGTTGTCAGCCTCAGATAAGTGCAGAAGACAGGTTCGCTGTGGAGAAAGGTGAATTTCGTCGAGGCACCAAGGAGGCAGGGCTTGCACAGCTGAAACCTGAATCTGCAGAGCTTGTCAGAGCCTTGGCGCCGGTACATTTTTCAACTGATTTCCAGCCAGATGGGAGGTTGAGCCACATGGTGAAAATATATCAGCACAGCAAAAAGCTATCTCGCGTGATAGATGGAGGATTTCCACACAAATTCATCATCTGTCTGCATCCATCTCCCTGTCTTACTGTTTTGGCAAATTCAACAACAGACAGAGATAATTAATTGGTCTAAGTTCTCATCTTCATGCAAAGAGGCTCTTTGGTGCTGTGTTCTGGGCTCCACGGCACAAATGTGTGAAATCAGAAGCTGAACGCGGCGCGGGATCAGACGAAACGAAGGCAAGGCTGGAATGGTGGAATTGGAGTCTTACATGGCTTGACACTGATTTCTATCTGAGCTGCGTGTTGTTGCAGATGTTGGCGTTGATGCTTCACAGGAAGAAGGTCCAAGGTTTTTTTTCTGGCCAGGGCATTTCTCCATGGAGTCATAAAACAATCCGTGAAAGGTCAGTGATCCGAACCCCTTCGACAAACATAAGTGACCCCTTGTTAAATCTTGAATAAACTGGGATTAACCACATTTTTAAATTCACACACCAAGACCTGAGTTACTGTCTGGACTGAAGGATGAAGAAATCACGTATATAGAAGCTGCTTGACAGCATGAAGCAGGTAAAAGTCTGGATTTAAATGTTGAATGAGATGAAGTTGATTTACCATAAAAATATCAGTTGTAGTTGAACTATTCTCTGTGTAGATGAGTAGAAAATATTCAGTGAAAAAGAGTGGATCAGCGATTTAAAGGACTTTTAAGCAAATAGTAGGAAAATAGTTGAGATTTAAATACAATCTATACTTTCAGACATGTGAGCTACTCCAAAGCTAACCCATTGCCTATATTCAGCTTCTTTAATCAAAATTTCATTCCTTTGACTATTCCTATTGGGCGTTTGAAACCGTACAAATCTGTAATTCTGGGGATTTCATCGCTGCTCATAAGCAGTCTGAGATGAGCGAGCGCTGGGGGTGGGCGGATCCTCGTGGCATTGTACAGTCGGGACGCGGTGACGAGAAAAGGTCATTTGTGCTAATGCAGCATTTTTTTACTCCGTGTCGGCGCTGATAGATGATTCAAAGGTCGGCCGTGTCGCCACGCCCCGATTGTCCTGTGGGGTGATGCAAAACAGATCCGATGACCGTCCTCCATTATTGTTTTCTTTTGCCCTTCATCAGGGAACAGGCGATGGCGAAAGGCTCATCTTGTGGGCGGCCTGGACCTGGGTGGAGCTCTCTCTCTCTCTCGCACACATGATGGAATAACCTCGCCTGCAACCTCACTGATGATGTTAAGTCCCTGACTGAGAGGTCAACGCAGTGGTGTTGAGGAATCCTGTGTGTCTAACTTTAATTTATTCTCTCGCCGACTCCGGTGACCTTCCCGGGAAAAATTCCTGCTCTTTGGATCAGTATCAAATACTTCCACTTTAATGAAAAAGCCTCTTGGTTTCACACACGCGCGTGACGCCCGCTTGGATAAACACACAGTTCATACAAATGCATCGCCCACTTGGTATGCACAGGAGCAGCAATGATTATTGTGCAGGTTTGTAGGCATTATGCTCACATCTCTCCAGTAAACAGAGCTCATGAAATCCCTTTGTGTCAATTAGTATTTTGAAAGCATCCAGATCCAGCATTGTGCTTTACTTACAGTCTTGAATTAATTAAGTTAAACACTATTGAGAGAGAGCTGCAAATATGAATAAAATGCACCAAAACAAATAATGAAGTGACTGTGTACTTTAATGTTGCTCGTAAAGGTGTTTATGTCTTTTGACCAAGCAACCCAGCAGCAGAGACATAAAGCCGAGTAACGTGACTTAATCGAGTTTCTGATTTAATGACATCGTCTCGACTTAATGGCTTTAGGGAAGACTTTGGACTTGACTTGGATTTCCACACCAATGGCTTATGACTTGTCTTGGACCTAAACCGCTGACTTGAAGAGACTTGTTATCTTACATCAAACAGAATGTGTGTTGCAAAAGGAAAAGTGCCAGGCACAGAACCGTGGAACCATGCCAGGCTCACAATCCCGCTGAGGCCCCCTGCTGTTTGCCAATAATTCCTCCTCTTGTTACAAGAAGCATGCTGCATCTGCTTCGCTCTTTACCTGCTCTCCTTCTACATCCTACCCTGATGGCAGAAACACAGATTCTGGTAGAGAAAATATTAATAATAATAATAAAAAAAGGCTTTTATATGAGGCATCATATAAAATGCATGTAAACAGGCAACTCTGAGCCACATTGTTCAGGCACTTTCAGTGAGATTTTAAATCTAGGCAAAGGCCGGAGTCTCAGACTGAGAGTCATTTGAGGGCTGCAAGCAGCCATTCAGTGTTAATGCAGGAAGCCAGAGTATGTGGGTATTGTGTTTGGTGACAGAGAAAAAGAAAAGACAGAGAACAACCATGATGCCTTCCCTGAAAAAATGAAAATAAAGAAAAGCAAAAAGTATAACTTATAATATCTCCTCTTCCCTTTCCTGCAAAGAATGTTCTCTGTCTTTACTATTTCGGCTTAATCAGTACATCACACATCCAATCCATGCAATGCTCCAGTGTTACAGCTTGGTGTGTTTATTCAATCATTTATGATTCCCCATGCAAATCTGTAAAATGCAACAACGTTTTTCTCTGTTCTGTGTTTTACTACTTATAAGTCTCCATATATATATAAAATAAACATTTTATATTGGACAACTGTTTTTATTTTTGTGAGTCTGTGTGGTTGATCTGCAACATTTCCAGTTTTCTGAAACTTGCAAATACGTTTTGCCACAGTGTCGTGTGTGTGTGTGTGATGCTCGTTCCATGTTTTCTGTTAAAGTTTCGTGCAGAATCCCGATCCAGCCATCAGTATAATTTCAATTCTTTGCTCTTTAGTCAAACGCATCTTCTTGGGTATCTGCAATATAAAAGAAATATACATTTAACATTCTCCTTTTTATGGAAACTCATGGCCCACCCTGTAGATTTCTTGAATGTTAAAGTTGAACATTTCCAGCGAGTTTCTCATAAAATTCTCATAAACTGACACAGCAGAGAAAAAATACACACAGTTTGTTTGCGCAGAGTACAGCGTGATCAAGAGGAAATGCATTCGCTTTAGAAAAACGTCTGCGCTGAAAACTTGAATAAAAAGGCAACAATCTATAGCTTCCTTTCAAAAAGTAAATTTACACAAAGACAGATTGATCAAAATTAATAAAGGAGATAATGTGTGCTTTAAGTTTAGCTTAACAGCTAAGTTATTTGTGTTTTCTAACTTAACCGTGGAGCGTGGAAAGCCACAGGTTAGCAGCAAATCTAAGAGCAGGTTTGTATTGTTGCTTATTGCATGTTGATTATTATTACTATTTGTTAGTATGGATCAGTTTTTTAAATTATTTTCTAATGTTGCCGGATGTTTTTTTGTTTTGGTTAATATTAGCTATTAAAATCAGCACAAATTGCCAGAGGGTGTTGAAGTTCAGCTCAGTTGTTCTTGCTGTTTTTTTTTCTGGCAAACAAAAACAACAAACTTCTAAAGCCCTTTTAGAAAGTCAGTCTTATTATTACTTCAATTAGTTTACACAATCAGTGAAAATAACGTGGCTAATGCTCGAAATGAAAAGTTTGGCAAAACATCTACGCACTTTTCAATCCAACACAGAAATGAATGAATATGTAGAACGAGACAAGAATCAAACTTTTTGACTTTGATGCTCCAACACTGCACATCGCCCTCAACTTACCGCCTACACAGTAATACATGGTGGTGGCAGTATTGGGCTGTGGGGATGCTCTCATTCACCAAAGACAGTCAGGCAGGTACAAACTGATAGAGCTAAATATAAAACACTTATGCAGAAAATCGTTTAGAGCTGTCGAACGGGGATGGAGGTTCACATTATTGCAGAAAGACGACCCCCAAACTTTCAACTGATCTGGAAAACTACACTTTGATTTATTTAAAAGAAATTTTAATTATTTTTCCAGTCTTAATTAAAGCATAGCGCCCCCCCCTCCCGCTGTGAAACAAACTTTCTGTTCTGCATTTTGAGGTCATGTTGTCCCACTGAGGGAACTGTGTGTAATACCTCTTAGAAAAAGGTATCTGTCTTGCACAAAAGACAGCTTATTGCACGAAAATCTTCCATCCGCGTTCCAGAATAGCACATGCTGCCATTATGGCTGCATTAGGAGCAGAATATGCTCATATTAGCTAGAAACTATTTTTCTGTTAAATCAGCTGGAAGAATGAAATTGAAAAGTGAGCCGGTCTATAGTGTCAGCACGCTCTGAGTCAGTCATCGCTGCAGCGCTCGGCGCTGATTCACAGAGCATCCTTAGGGACAAAGCAAAAAAAAAAAAAATCGCAGGAATGGATGGACTAATAAATGATGACCACTGTACTTCTTGGACAGTTTTTTTTTCTGCTTCTCCTCTTTATGTCAATACAGTGGCCACAATTGAAAAGAAGATCTGATGTCTTCCTCCCAGGATGTGCGCTCTTATCACAGAGCGCAGATGTCTGAGTGGGAAGCCAGCGGGCTCAGGTCTGTGATGAGAACGGCTCGTTATGAGCGGTGGCACCCGGTGCGAGCGCTGCCTTCCGAAGGGCAGACGGATAAATTATTCAGCCCCAAGTTTTGCATCAGCACGGCTCAGATGGCGCCACATGAGAGGGATTAATTTATGCAGCATCCATGAGAGGACAATAAGCACTGTCTCAAAGCAATGAGTTCGGTGAGAGGTGTTCGCAGCCATGTGGAGAGGCGACTCTCTGCTCCGTATGCAGAAACTGCTAATTGTTCACGCGCGGTGCAAGATGGTGGCTTTTAAGTTAAGTTTGTAAAAGTGGAGTTCTCTGAAGTAGTTATAATCAGACAATATCTCATCTACATTAAACACAGTACACTGCACTACTCGGAGTTATTCTGCGCCGTGATTGTTTGTTGTTTGTGTGTGTGTGTGTGTGTGCGTGTGTGTGTGTGTGTGTGCGTGTGTGCGCGTGTTTTGTTTCTAATACCTTGTGGGGACCGTTTTCCTGACATATACTGTGGGGACCCACTACTCTTTGTGGGGACTGAAGCCTGGTCCAAACAAGGGGAAATGCTGTTTTTGAGTCAGGGGTCAGATTTAGGACTAAGGTGTGAATTGAGTTTTGGTTAGGGTTAGGATAAGGTATGTATGTAATGGGTAGGGTTAGGATAAAGGTAAGGGTAAGGTTTAGCCTGTATAAATGAATGGAAGTCAATAGAAAGTCCCCACAAAGATAGCCGTGCAAACATGTGCAAACATCACAGAGCTGTGTGTGTGTCTGCGTCCACAAACTCCCTGTTGACGGATTAAAATACTTATAAATAGAGCCCAGAATGTGTGTGTATTTAACATTGAACATTAATGGCTCCTTAATAGGTCCCTAATGAGATCTCACTTTCCACATATGGTCGGGTTGACTTCTGGTTCCCAGCTGGAGGCTGTTCGCAATGAGAAACTAAATAGCTTCTGTTTTGTTTGAAACTGATTTAAAACTCTTAGCAATTTTAGACATGCGTTCACTTTTTATGCTTTTGGTGTGCTTTGTTTGTTTCTGATGGAGTGGTTGAAAAAATAGTTTTAGATCATCAAGGTTAAGACTCCTTCGGCAAAGTGGATCAGGATGTTGTTAGAGCTCTCTTTAAATTGATTTTCTTGGCAAGATACATTAGAACCAAGCGTATTTAACCTTTTATAACATCTTTTAATTTCATGTTAAAGTTACAGTTTGTGATAATAGGATTGGGGAACGACGTACTGCTGCACTGCCGTTAATAAATCATAAAGAGTCCCACTGGTCTGACTGCAAACATCTTTAATTATCATCCCGGTACGACGGTGGGTTTTTACTACAACACGTGCCGCTGGTGAAAAAAAGTGAGGAGCATGGTTTCATTGATAACATGTCAATACAGTACAGGCCACAGAAATGGCAGCTTCACATGTGCCTGAACGACTTTGACAGCAGCAGCACAAGTGAACCGATATTGTTTGACTGACATGGTGGGGGTCAGGCGATGTTAGAGGAGAATTAGAAGATCATTAGCATTCCATGACATTTTCTCATCCATCCAGAAAGCAGAGGCAGCCTGTAAACAAAGTGCCGTCGCGGCGCATGGCAAGGAGAAAAAGGGAACAGAATGTAATGTAAAGCGGCATTGTTTGGCAGCTCGGATACCAGGTGCACATTCAAATGCAGCTCTACGGGGCAACCTCCGGCCGGCTGAAACAGAGGAAGGAGGCGATAAGGGAACGGACAAATGGAACATGCAGCAGGGTAATTGAAAGTGCCGGGGATTTTAAAGGCCAAATGCTACCAGAGGTTATCAGCAACAAAAAACAATCTGAATATTTTATGGGACAAACTTATTATCTGGACAAAAAAAGAAAGAGAGGTTAGTTGCGCTTCACAGAGGTTACACATGACAGAAGCGAGATCATAAAGGCCACGAGTAAACTTCAGAATGCATTTAACAAAGTGGAAAATTACTTAAAGGAGCAGCGTTTGGATTATTCACCCAACAACCTTCATGAGGAAAATGCTAGCCCATCATAACTTCAACTCTGCATTGTTCCTTTAATTATATTTTTCTTTTAATGAATCTGGTGATACAAAACAAAACAAAACAAAACAAAAAAAGGTCAAGTTCAGCTGCTGGATGTTAGTGAATAAGCTTACATCACTGCTCCTGTAACAAGGGCAGACGAACCTCAGACTCAAAGCGAGAGAGCTGCAGAATGTGACAACGTTTTTCTGATTGCCCATCACAGAGCTGCCAACTCCCGGCTCCGCCGTCGCTGAAACGCACAAACATTGTTTCGATGGCCGGGTGTGCAAAGCATGTGTGCGTGTGATCACGGTTGGCACACCCACACTTCCCACGCAGCGCGCACGCACACATTCGTAGCCTTCACTAAATCAGTGGGCAGCCCAAGGAAAGCCCTGAGGCTAAAAGAAGACTGATGGCAAGAACCGCATCTCATTAAACGCTCCCACTGTTCCTCCGGGGAAGGAGATAGATAAACAACACAGCTGGCAGATTCCTCCACCATTGGCAAATAGAAAACTAACCTTTAAGGTGTACAGTACGGCTCTGCCCTGGGGAAACAAGCGGACCCACAGCAAAGGCTAAAACTACACTGAGAGCAGAACTTTGTTTTTTTTCTTACACACTCTTCACCGTACTTTCCAATAATTTATGAATAGACAACTGCAGCATTGCCTTTTAATATCAAACTTTAAATGTGAATGAGAAGGTTGGAAGGATGGGAAATGTTTACAACAATCCACATTACTGCAGTCGGATCGTCTGAAACGAGCGTCGGCTGAAATTAAAATGGTAATGATTTACAGGTGGGCTGACCTGGTTGTCAGCAGCAACGCAGTGGTTCAATGTAATGTTTCCCAAGCTGCTCCGTCTGTGTAAGATACACCATTATTTAAATGCGTCACCATAATAGCGTTTACAGAGCCAGTACTTTGTCTAAAAGTAATTAACTTAGCGTTTATTGTTTATTTGTATTATGTCTTTGTGTTGCTCTATCTCACTCTATCCTTTTTCTCCCCTCACAGCTTCATTCTTCTCATATAATGGCAACCTTTTAACATTTAATGGTGATCTTGGAGCTAAATAATTTTGATTCAGTTCTCCCTAATCAAAATAAACGTGTGACACAAACACGGTGTCAGGGTTTGAATTTCTTGTGCTTCTCTGCAGTCCACACGGGGTCGAAATGCTTTACGTCAGCCGCGGTGAAGCTGAAACTGGGACGTAATTGGCTGTCCAAACGGCTCAATCATACCAAACATTCGTCTCACCTGGTTTTGAAATTGATAAATCAGACTAGCATGAGCCTTTAGGAATGACCTTGTCAAAGCTCAAATCACATCAATCCTGCCAAAAACCAGGGCGATGCCTAACAGTTCACTGGTGGCAAAAAAACCAAAACAACTACTTTAAATACACTTTGTGAATTATGTTGATAAAATGGTTCAAACTTACAGCCACCACAAAAACAACTTAGGAGATAGTTGACTAAATATTAGGTATGCTTGTGAGCCTGTATGCATAATTCTGAAAGTGTGGATCTTTCATAATAATAATATTTTTTTTTTTTCCGCTCACTTTAATGTTTCAGATTCACAAAACTATGAGTAGGGATTTCATTTGGAAGATAGGAATAAAATTATTCAAACCAAATCTCACCACCCCTTTTGTTAAGTCATGACTTTACCATCATTCTGAAAACATTCACAAAGAACTAAATACCTTAAAGCACACTTGCAGGTTCACCTCTGAATTGTAAAGGGAAGAAAAAGGTTTCTGAGTGGCCTAGTAAAAGTCTAGGGTTTGTTTCCTGCTTGAGACGCTTCAAACAGGAAGTTCATGTTTAAAATCTCTACGTTGTTGCTAAAGTAACAGGACTCACGTAAACTAATGTAAAAGTGTCAAACACTTGACGGAGAGGGCGGCACAACCAGCTATTAGGTTTCCCATATGTTTCTTTTCCCTTTTTTTTAACTTAAGAAATTAAATTAGCATTTTAAAACTACTTTTTGCTTCATGTTTACAATCAGATCTAAAAGACTGTTTTTTAATCGTCTTAATTATTTAGATCTGAGATAAAAAGCAAAACCAAAATAAATCTGTGAGGGAGCAGACAGGAAAGGAAGAGTTCAGGTGAATGATTTAAAGTCCCAGAGGTTCGTATCATAACGAGGCGAAACATCTGGCTGGATCTGTACATCCTGTGTTCTTGAATAAGTCTGCCTACAGGAAGTTCAACAAGGCTTTTGTTTCTCAAGAATGTTTTTAGGCACAGCGTTTTATTTAATCTTTGTTGGCTTACTGGCGTCTTATCCGCTACCCAAGGTCAAAGGTGAAGGTAATTATATTTATGTAGCACATTTTCAGCAACGAGGCAATGCGACGTGCTTTACAGGAAATACAAACAAAATAACAAACCAAAGGAAAGAGCAAAAAAAGAAAACGCTAATAATGTTGATCCGAAGTAAATAAAGTGGACACTCCTGTTCAGGGTTGGTAGATAAGAATAACTAAGTGTCCTCTGGTCCAATTCCTTCTCTGGTTTGGAAGAATAGTCTAAAAAATAGTTGCTCAGGTTGTTTTTCTGGGTTCCAAGTTCTGATCCCGGTTCTGGGATGCTAAATAAGTGTAAGTAAGTATCCTCTGGACTTTCTAAGTGTGCTCTAGATTTGTAAAAGTAACGAGTACTCCACAGTTTCTAAGTAATAATAAAAACTAAATAAAAATGTTCCTGTTCTGGAAGAATTTTTTGTGGGTTGCAATAACAGGAGTCTCTCTGCATAATAATCTAAAAAAATAATCTGATATTGATCTAAACTATAAGCTAAAGAGTGACTAATAAACTAATAAACTCTGGTTTCCAAGTTTGTTCTAATTCCTTTTCTGGGTTAAAAGTGAGTATTTCACAGTTTCTAACAAAATATAATAAAAAAAGAGGACGCATGGCAACATTCAGACAAAACAAAGGATAAAAGGACAGACTCGTTTTTGAACCTACTAATCCAGGTATTGATCAACTAGTCCCATCTTTATCTCGCCCGGGTCATAAAAACATAATATTTTAAACATTTAGAATGCTACAAATTTTGTAATAAGTAAGAAATTGCCTTGTGAGCCTTTAGGGTTTTTGCTCAGGACGACTTATCAGCAAAGGAAAAGTCTGGAACTGTTCATTTCAACAGGACTTTCTGCTCACGTTGCCACTCTGTCGTCCAGCCTCTCTCAGCCGTGCCTGACCTGGCTGACCTTTGGATGACTCCCCAAGGGGCTCCACACAAACTATCATCCTGTGTCTTTCCCTCAGATGTGTATTTCTCACCACAATAAAGTCCCAGACTGGCATCTCCGGGAGGAAAACTTGCACTTCTCACAAAAAAAAAAAAAAAAAAAAAAAAAAAAAAAGAATCCCCTCCAAACTTGGAAGTACTGTCAAAGGAACAATTTGCACAACA
The DNA here is from genome assembly GCF_019740435.1 of Gambusia affinis. Classification (NCBI taxonomy): domain Eukaryota; kingdom Metazoa; phylum Chordata; class Actinopteri; order Cyprinodontiformes; family Poeciliidae; genus Gambusia; species Gambusia affinis. The sequence goes on along the minus strand of NC_057889.1, from coordinate 15,240,637 downwards.
CAAAAGCTTTTGTTTCCAGGCTTTTGAGTGGAAGACAGCTTGTCACTTTGAGAATGGCTGGGCTTTCTTTCTGAGGAACCAACGGGGACGGAAGTGTCAAGCGCTCACAGCTAACGGGGAAAGAAAGGTTCGTGTTTAAGCATCAAACATAAGAATCAGAATTCGAGTTTCTTTTACTTATTAAACCTTTTTTTTTTTTTACCGCATATTTGTTCAGGTCATACGAATATACAATCAAATTTGATCAATTACCAGATGATGCTGCTGCAAATGTTTCTTTGGGGAAAAATGACAAACAGTTATAACCCCTTTTCTGACCCGAGATAAACAATAACTTCATATTGTTTACCTAATATGTAGCCTCGGCGTTGTGAATTAGAGAGCTGTAAAATGGGCTTTGTTGGTCGTCTTTCAGCAGATCTCTATTCACATAAAAATAAACCGATGTCAGTCCCGTTTCTCCACAGAGCGGCATTAAACTCTGAAAGAGTCAGTGGAGGCAAACGGAAAGGAAAAAGTGAAAATGTTTCTCCTCACACTGTTGACCTCCTCAGTTTTTACCACTACATTCATTAGTTACTGTCAGAAAAAAAATAACATCAACAAAAAAAAAAGCAATTTATCGCTCAAGCCACACAAAACACGGCTTTGGCTTTGATTTACAGCGTGAGATTTATGCAACCTGCAATTCATTTCCGTTCGGCACATTTGAGCTGAAACGAAGCGCAGCGTTTGCCAACAGTTTTGGGTTTGTATGCCAAAGGGAACAGACTGAATCTCCTGGCAGAATCCCCGAGGCAGAGCCCTACTTATTTTGTTACGTCTTCCACGGCGGTATTCAATTTCAGCATGGCATGATATTGTAGAAAATATCCAGAGGTGGATGAAAAAAAAACATAAAATTTTATTTTTTTTCTTTCTTTCACATTTCTCAAGTCTATTCCTCATTTCATCATCTAAACGGAAACAGAAGTTTTTGGACAACAGAACATTTTGTTGCTGGTTTGTACTTTATACCTGACGTTCTGTATCTTCAATTTGCCACGTTACAACTTCTTTTTTTTTTTGTCCTGCATTCTTGATTGTGTTCAATTTTCATTTAAAATCTAAATCAAGCTGAAACAAACTCACTCAAACTAATAATAATTTTAAAAAAACAAACAAACTTCACAGCTTCTTTTTGGCATCTAGACCCTTTTGGATGGAGGGTATTAGCTGGATCTTACGTTCACCTGGTTTTTCTAAGATAACAAAGCATTAACTCTCTGTTTTCGTTTAATTTCTTTCCTGTCATAAATTGTTTGCAACTTCCAGAGAATAATTATCACACTCTCGCAAAGCAAATACGGCTTTTACATTTCAAACTGAATCACGTAATCCTTGCACTTTCACTTTCTAAAGGTCGCAGGACGACCAAAAGAAATTGACTGATTATGTATACTGTACCAGTACATCTATCTGCCTTGTGAAACTGCATTGAACAAAAACTACAGTTTAATTGGGTATTGCTCTGGCACTTTCTATATGCTCTCTAATTGTGCGTTTGACTTTTTTAAAGTGGCAATGCTGGGCTGGGGCAGAACAACGTGGTGGGGAAAAGAACAGGAAGTCATGCACTAAGGAATCGGTGATCATAGAAGAACTACGTACGTATGTTACAGTTACAGTTCTTAAACCTATAAATCATATCTGGTCTGCTTTCAGAAACACTTTTAATCGTTCCCATAAGCTTAAACTTATTCTCTGGTGGTCGGTTGCAGCTGAAGCACAACTGGGAAAAAAATGTATGCTTTTAGTTGACAAAGTAAAAGTAGGAAGTACACAGCTTTTATTAATGGTAGCCTTTAATTTTGATGCCATATTCGCCTTGATTCGTTGTTTTCTGGTGACAAATGATCACAGCAGGCTACCTTTCTGTGTAATTATTGAAACAAACAAATATATTTTTAGTAATACATCTCACTACAGCCAGGCTGCACATGCTGGTCTGTATCTAGAACTTGTACATGAGCAGCACCAGAAATATGGGAGATAAACAACGTAAATGTGTCAAAAATCATGAATTTCGCCGTTTTATATTACTGCCATCATCAACTGATGTTCTTTATATAAATATAATCAACTGCAGTATCACATTTTGGACTGAATTGGACAGCATGTAAGTGTATCTGGGTTTTTGTTGTGTTAGCTTAAAAACACTTTGAGGTAACATTTGTTGTGAATAATTTTGGTAACACTTTATTTGACGGGGTGTGCACAAACCTGACATGACATTGTCATAAACGTGACATAACACCTGCTATGAACACGACAGAGTCTTCATGAATGTTTACGACCGTTGTCACAAAGTGTCATTTGGTAAATAATGACGCGCATAATGCAAAGTTACTATTTTAATGGACTTTTAATATAAATTTTAATGCAGCTTTGCATTAAATGTGTCATTATTTATCGAACGGCACTTCATGACAACAGTCGTAAACATTCGTGAAGACTTCAGGTGTAATGACAGTGTCATGTCACTCTTATGCGCACCCCGTCAAATAAAGTGTTACTGTAATTTTTGTACGTTTCTCGACTTGTGTCATGCAAAGTAACACTGACGTGGCAAAGCAAATAAAATATTTCTTTCCTTTATTTTATTTTTTTTTCCATTAGTTGCAGGTATGGCACAAAATGGGTGATAAGATCCAAAGAAATACAACGAGAAAGAAGCCTGACCAGTCATACAGTAGATATCGAGCACAAAACAGAGAAGAGTGACGGGTCATCATTACAAGGTGTCTCCACAGAGGAAGATGAACAACGTCACTGAATTCACAGCTTCCTCGCGTCAAATTTCATTCTTCCAATTGTGTTTTCATGTTTCAAAAGGGAGACAGAAGGAGCCTTTGTTAGCATATTACAGTTTTTAGAATGGCATAAGTTGGGATTGATGTGGAAAAATCATACGGCCTCTGCCTGGCCTGTGCTTCCTGATCAGAAAATAAAAAAAACAAGAAGAGAAAAGCCATCAACATGTCGTAAGAGTCGCTGTGGCGGTGATGAGGCAGTTTACCGACCTGTGAAGCTGTCAGGCTGAGCGGTGATGGTGTCAAATGTTGACACGCCGCTTCTTCCTGACAGCGTAAAACAGGATATTGTGTCTGCCGCTCTCTCACTATTCAGTGAATCGCACCAACTTTCATCCTAGACGTCACTCACTCTACCAGTAAAGTAAAACTTTGCATATGAAGGGGACAACTTGAATCTTAAAACTCCAGTAGTAATAAAAGAAAATCATGCGGGGTTTGTTTCCTCTTTGAGCCCTTTAAATAAAGACTTCAAGTTTTGGCTCACCACAACACAGTTTTGTTTGGATCACTGCCGTCTCACTAAAATGCTCTCTGTGTTTTTCTACGACGACTGTGTTGTGTGTTTCTACTCATAAAGGGGCAAAAGGCTACAATTATATCAGATTTACGTAGTTGGAGAAAGAGGATGTTTACTTGAAATGCGCAGAAAGAAAGTTTTTCTCTCACTTCCTGACCTTAAATCAGTTTAAAACTCCTGTTTTGCTCATGAGTCGGACTACAAACTCAACTCCGTTCTCCTTGGAGGAATTGGCCAAAAGTTCTGCAAACTGTTGCGAGAAGCTTGTGGGAGGATAGCCAAATATCTGGCCCAGGTTTTCACTGGTAAAAACACAATTCTGCCTAATTTTAGAAGAATATGTGTAAATTGAATTTAAATTAGAGAGAAAAAAAATAAAAAATCTGAGAATCACTTTCTCTTTATTTTTGACGTTTGGCAAACAGAAACAGTTTTGGTAACTCTGACCTGAAACGGTACAACTTCGCAGTGAGAGGAAAAACAGTTTGTTTTCTTCCACTGTGTGCCTTTAAATAATCGACACAATGTGTCAAAGCCCTTCGTAAGTTGTACTGAAAATGAAATCGTTTTCATTCAGAAAGACACGCTAGGGGTCTTTTTTTGGAGAGACCCCTGACGACTGGGGGATCTTGCAAAAAATACCCAAAAGAAGCCACAAAGGGACATGTTTTTCCTGAGCAAAACATCGCTCTCTAAACTAAGTTTGTTTCAATGTGCACTTTATGTTATTACAAGGTATGCACTTTTAGGAATTAAGGCAAAAATCCTCCTATGAATTACATTTTGTCCCACAGCGGCTTGTCATGGCTCTACACACATGGATAAATTTAATCACATTTACTAAAGAACTGGGAAATTGTTAGAACATATTTCATGTTGCAGTAATTATTTTCCATCTGCTGCCTGCAAAAAAAAAAAAAAAAAAAAAAAAAGCTCCTGACAGACCTCATCCCTGTAACGCTACGGTACCTCTAATTTAATGGCATTAAAGTAAGAACTGGATACATTCATGCACAGTTACATTTTCGATCAATGTGTTCTACTAATGTCGGAATAAGTAACAGATATTTGGAGAAAATAAATAAATTTAAGACGCACCTGCAATGAGACTTTATGCAGTTTTTTTTTTTTGATAATCCTGGACCAAAGCCTATCTGACAATAGGTTACTTTATCTCTCTTCCCCAGAATGAAAAAATTGCTCTATCAGTAAAGATGATAAAACTGCATTAAAGCAGAAAAAACAATTTACTGCAGCATGCTTGCTGTCCTCCAGCAGGCAAATGTTATTGCCTTTGGACTGCAGTAAAAGTTGACTTGAATCACTTGTTTTCTACTGCAAGCTAATATCTAATGTGTGACCAGCATGATGCAGAGGTTTGCTTTCTGACCCAAACAATGTTTGTTTCATTATTTGTCCCTTCTGCAGACTGGAGGACTATCATGTTTCTTTCTATTGCTTAAATTCTCCATATATTCCAACCAATTTGTGATGTGTGTTAGTCTGAAGGTTCAATATAGCAAAAATGATTAGTTACAGGAAGAAAAATCAAGATACTGAACTGAGGAAACCTGCTGACATTTTAACTGAGTTACACCAAAAAAGTAGATTCAAAGGAATTCAGTGATAACTGCAGCCTAAAATCAATAAGCTGAAATATTGCTTCAAAAATGTGTTATTTTAAAAAAAATAAATATACATTTAAATTTATACATTTTCTATGTTTTGAGATTTGCCTTCGTTATGCAACCAAACAACTTTGTGAAATCTAAATCTGCTAAGAGGATAAATAGTCAGACCTTTATCTATCCAATTGCATTTGAATAATTTAGAAGAAAAAACTCTCATAAAACAGTTAACCAATTTAACTGCAGATTTAAGAAAAACTGTTGGTGTTTATTAGGGAAGATAACGCCTGAAAAAAATGAAGCCACTTTGATAGGAACAAAATCTGATTAGATGAACGTTAGCCTATTATCAGACAAGTAAACACTGATGCTGTTTTGTGTACAGTGTGGAAAGCACATTTATTGCATCATACTTTAGCTGCTAAAGTCTGCATGCTGCATTTCAATTCTTGCTGATCCGTTTAATATGAGCGTGGAGCTGTACGCCGAAGAAAAGGAAGAAATGCTTTATTTTTATTATTCAAAGAGAAATAAAAAAACCCACACGCGTCACAGACGTGATGGTGGAAAAACAACACCACAAACCAAATACATTTGCCACTTAATATTAACATCCAGTTTTAATTTTAAACAAAAACTAACGACCTGCTTTTTATTTCTGAAGCCTTTTCACTTTCGACAGGTTCGCTCATCTCTTTTTCATTAAGATAACTCATTAAAACCTGGAAGAAGCACAAGTGACCCACATTGTTTATATATTCAAAGCCTATTATTTCAAACAATGGTACTTAGTCGGAGGTATTTTTACTCAAAGAGGAGATCAGGGCTCAGAATGTAACCCACTTTTTACAATCACAATGCTCATGTACAAAGGCAAAAGAATGGCTTTAAATTAGCGAAATGCACAAAATTATAAATGAGGGATGGGGTTGATGCTGCAGCGTAAAAAAATCTTTCTTCTAGTGAAGTGACTCAGGTCAAATGTAAATTTCCAGTTAGTCAAATTAAATGAAAATCGGATGAGGTCTGTCAAAGAGCTCCCAAGCTAACATATTATTTCTTAGTGCGATAAAATTTGGACCTAGTGGAAAACTGAACTGACTGCCAGATTAAATCCAAATATCTGAAGTCTAGACAAACAGAAATTTATACTTTGTCCAGGCCCTCTAACTTCCTTTCCCCCAGGAAAAAAAAATGGCAACTCAGAATTTAAACACTTTATTTTATTAAGGAATAAACAGACAAGATATAATGCATTATTTAATGTTTTGGAGGAGATGGTTAAAAGATTTTGTGGTTGTTGGACAAACTGCTTTTTCTCGCTTGTTTTCAGTCGTAGGCTATGCTAGTAGCATGACACTGGTACCAGTAGAAAACAGTTTCCCAGAATGTTGCAATCATTCATTACCTAAAGGAATCCTTCAATCAAACGTTGAAGCGTTTGTGTTTTAAAAGCGTCTGTTGTGGCTATTATGTGCCATTCTGGTTGACTGCTTAGGGGTATGAAAGCAAATATTTTTAATAAACTCATATTGATACCAATAACAATGACTTTGCACGGATACTTTGGCACTTTTTGTTCTCTGCCATACCATTAAGTGATACGGTTGTTTTAACTGAGCTCGAAGTTTTGGAAAAAACTGCTTCAAAGTCGTCATCAGACAAATCTTTTATGCTTTATGATGCTGCGTCAAATAAACTAGAAAGTCTGCATCATCAAAAGCACCTGGACAAAAAAAAAAACAAAAAACAAAACAACAAAAAACAAACATGTGATTTAGTAAAACATTACATCTAGTCAGAGTGTAAGGTTAAAAAACGCCCAAGAACTTCATATACATTCAGTGTGATCTGAAATTGAAAATGACGAAAATAATAATAATAATAATAATAATAATAATAATAATAATAATAAAATAAAAACAAACAAAACAAAACATGAATCTATGGATAAAATCTTTGATAAACATATTTCTCTGATATCATACAGACCAAAACATTACTGTATGGATGCCCTGAAATGCTCGTCATCCTGCTCTGTTTTGCTTCTAGCATATTTATCTTCTTTACATGTTTCAGTTTCTTATAACAACTATTGTACACAGCTTTATGCTCACACACAGACACACCCTACTCAGACTAATCCAGGCTTTTACTGAAGAGGCTACATATGTTGAACCACGTCTGCATTCGATGGAGATCTCATTTATGCTCTCGGCTGCAGTGGCGGCATTATAAATATGGACAATATAAGTAGAAAATGGACAAAACTTCCTGTCGAACGCGGACTTGAGTGACGAAAAGCCTGAATCCGTGAGAGTAGGCCCCGCATGTGTGGAGAAATATAAAGGAATATTATATTGTCGAGACCTTAAACTGTAGGTTGTGCTTCCTGTACTCCAACATAAAACATTTATCATAAACCTTTGAATAGAACTTCTTGAACATTTACAAGTTATACATGTACCAAATTGGTTTACTCCTTATGCTTCCGTCGGCTTTGATATTTCAACAACGCAAAAGGGAGACGACGAGAAGAGGAAAGGAAGTTTAAGTCATCTTCAGAAAAAAACAAAAAGAAAAGAAAGCAAAAGAAGGAAAGAAAGAAAGAACCAAGACACAAGTCCTCAAAACCAGCAATGAAAGGAACTCTTGATATTGTTGATTTCTTTTTTTTTTTTTATATAATACATTTTTTAAAAACCCCGCTGGTTAAGGTTATGGTCTCAGGTAGATCTTCCACAGTCAATCTTCACAGTTTGTGTAAAAGCAGAGAAACATTCTCGCTAGAGTAATAAAATATCTCGACTATTATTATGGTCACTATCCCTTTTTTTTGATTTCGATATTGTTCCATATAAATGGGGGTGGAGACGGGTGAGCGGCGTCACCGTGGCGAGGAGCCTGCGGTCCCAAAGTTTTCGCTTCCCTCCCTGTACAACTCCGTGTTTTACTCAGCAGTTTCTCCTCTCTCTCTCTCGATTGTTTAAAAAATACTCGCCCACAGGGAAGGAGGATTATGAGAAGAGAGTGGGGTATTCATTCCTTGAGATGTCTTTATCCACTTGCTTGATCTTCAACCGGCTTCCAGAAGAAGAAGAAAAAAAAACTAAAACAAATCCACAGCCTCGCTTTTTCCGTTTTTCATCCACATTGCTTCTGAACGCGCGGTAGCCGGTTGGCTGCCCCTCACGTCAAAAAAGAAGAAGAAAAAAAGAAAAATGCAACGCCTCAGGCATGTCACACACACACACACACCCACACACACACATGGAGTCACAGGCAACCGACTGTCCCATGGGGAACATAATCACTGAGCTTCTCCAACCCTGTGCTCCCTCTGAGCACGCGTTGCCTTCCCTTCAGCACTTGTGGGGCGAAAGAAAGGATAGAAAATAGCCCATCAAAAGAAACATGAACAGAGACTTGTTCAATGTTGATCAACACTCAGGCTCACGATTCGGTTTGTAATCTGAAGGCACTTTTGTTTCATGGCAGAAAGTAAAGTGGCTTCTTTTCCACAGGCAGGCCACTAAACAGATCCCTCTCTCCTCCCTGCCTGTTTCTTCTCTTTCAAACTCTTTTTGAACACATCTTGCTTCTTCTTATTATTTTTTTTCCCCCCCTCTAAATTTGAACTAGCTGTGTACAACTCTGCTGATCGTTCTGCCTTTTTAAAAAAAATTTATTTATCTATTTTTTTCCCCTGCCACCACACTGTCCATTGGCCACTTGGACTCGTGAGCACAGTGTTATCAGATATGTAGGCAGCTACAGGGGAATAAGCAGACATAACTAAATGTTGTCAGATTCCAGGTTTTTCTACAGAAGAGCACCGAGCAGATGAAGAAATGCCAAAGTGTAGTATGAGGCTGGGCTAGAGAGAAAATAAAAATGGTGGCGACTGGCATCTACTGCAAGAAAATGAAGATAAAGATACACAAGGAATGGTCTGAATCCACCTACTTGAAAGGAGGGAAAAGGTATTCAAAATTCAAAAAGTCAGCTTTATGTCCGTTCCGCTGCCATCCAAAGATTTTTTTCCATTTCCTTGCAAAAAAGGATTCTTGTGCTTCGCAAACTGATTTCCCTCAACCCATGTAAACTCCTCTTTCTTGTGCTCGTAAAAATCATCCCAAGTCCTGCACCGAGGAGTGTTTTACATACAAGAGGTCTCTTCAAATGGAAAAGTAGCATGTGTTCTTTATTACTTTTTGTCTCGTCATGCTTTCACAAACTCCACCCCGCCTTCCCCCCGTGGTCTGTGGTCCTTCTGGGGACCCTGATGCTTTCAGTATGCATGAATCTTTGGTGATTGGATGCTGAGGGTATAGCTCACAGACGGTGGGTCTGAACTCTCTCCTCCGAGATGACGAAGAAAAGGGGTCACCTTTGACCTTCCAGGAGGGTCAGCACCAAGGTGGTGCAAAGCAACCATATATGGGAGGATGTGGACAGAGCATTGGCACTGATATCTAAACAAGGGGAACAAAAAAGGAACTGTCAGCTTTATGCACACTACGGAAAACGACTAAAAGATACATTTTAAGGAATATAATGCAACATGGCTGTAGCAGTAACAAACATATTGTAGCCTAAAATCCAGATAAATCACATAGTCTTATCCACGCCTTTTCTGAGTTGGAGATGAAAGGAGACTTCCTGACTGGCTGCTAACTCCAAAGGTAAATGGGTCGCGGCGCTAAACTGATTGTTTGCTAACCTTCTGTAGCAACTAGCTGTGCTGCGAAGCTAGCTTGTACATAGTGGCATTTTGGTGTTAATGTCCTCCTCTAATTTATTTAGTTTTAAAAAGCAGTTTCCACAGAAAACTAAGTAAAAATATATAACATTTTTTTGATTGTCTAATGCTACTAGTGAGTAACTTCCAATATCTTTCAGCTGCTAGCATGAGGGGCAACCCTGAAAACTCCTAAACATCCAATGCTAGTAGCATTTGTTGCTAGCTGTAGCTAGTAACAAGCTTTGTAACAACGAGCTAGCCATGGAGCTAGCCATGCAGCAAAGTGCAGCGATATATTTATAGTTTTCTCCTCTTAATAATCACAAAATAAACATTAAGCCTAAAACCACACAACTGCAACAGACTGAATGTTCTGCTCTTTGTGCGCGAAATATTTCAGTGATTTTTTTTTTTTGTGGCGTTGTTGTCAGTTGCCATGGCAACGAGTCTGCGCGTAGCTGCGCTGATGCAGAGAGCGAGAAAGACGTGGTTTTGAGTTGTACTTCAACGGTTTCTCCCTTTGCTGCGTGGAGCACAGCACGAAATTAATAACATCTGCATGTCCAAGTTTGATTGAGTTAACGGAATTTTTCTACGTTTCATGACATATTAAAGAATATGTGTTTTTGCCCTCCAGCGTTGTCCGCATGCACGAAATTTCCTTATGCAAACAACGACATGAAGGGGGTCTGTATTTGTAAATCTGATTATGATTAAGTCAGTGCCTCATCAACTATGAACCTCACCGCACGTCACTGTATCAGATATATGAATAGCTCAATGTAAATCTAATGCTTTACCTAAAAAGCATATATACTAACCCAAGTTTTTACTTGGGTTAAATTTAACCATATTTGTTCTAAAGAAAAATAAGTACACTAGCTAGCAAGGAACTCGTCAAAATACCATCTGTATGGAAATAATAGTAAACTTTCCCTCTGAAACAAATACTTGATACCCCCAAACCTCAAACTATTCTTTAACACTAAAACTTGAGTCTTTATCAGCTTTTCTGACGCTTACTACCAGGTTAACATGAGTGAGAAATCACCTCCTTTTAGTTCCTTCTGAGAAGCTGCTCAATATTTCTCTCTTACATCTCCTAAAGTCATGTAAGATTCATCATCTGAGATTGAATTCCATAATTCATAATCCTCTACCCTCAATCTGGGTGACCAGTCTTTTCACTTTCTATGAATTAATGTTGTCACTACTAAGCACAACGGATCCAAATAAATAAGGATGTAAAATAAAAACAATGCAGTAACAAAAGCAATACATCTGGCAGTCCAGATTTGCTTCTGCTTGATTTGTGTTTTTGATTATTTTTCTGCCACTTAAGTAAATAGATATAATAGATAAGGCCTGCTTTGTTTGTGAAATATTTAAGCTCAACTCTCTTTCCGGCCATGAATAACAGGAATTAAATCAAAGCAGCAGCGTTTCCCTGGCTGACAATATGACCTTGTCAACTGCCGGCCATTTTCTGCTGCCCATTTTCTGTTTTTGTCTTGTTTGTTCCTGAGGCGCAATTACTGTGCCCCACTCGGCCAGCAGCATGGCTATCGTTCATGTGATTACAACCTCGTTGCTGTGGCAACCATGTTTCCTCCATGTGAGGCCGGGTCGGCGCTGCCAACTGTCTGAGATTAGATTCTGTAAATCTCAAGTATGTCTGGCGATGCAAACAGAGGATGTGGAGCTCAGACAGGAAGAAAGAAAGGAGCAGGCGGGCGCTACTCACTGGGCGGTGGATCTCGACACTCCCCTTCTTCGAGCGTGATATCGTCGATGGCGATGTCCCCCTCGATTCCTGGGCCCCGGACGCCTTCGAGAACAACCTACAGAGAGTGAAAAACAACTTTTATTATTGCAAAAGGTGCCAGATGTTGGTGAAACAGCGTAAATAGTATCAAATTAAATGTATGAGCAGGTAACAGATGAATCTGTCTGAAATCACTTCAAAGTATACCACGGTACGCAAAATAAATAATACTTCTTTTCTAGTTCCGTCCGCATCTGCAGAAAACAAACAATTTACAGACACAGGAAGAGACTCGGATAAAGGGCAGAGTCGGTGCTCAGAGGATTGATTACGTTTTTGTCTCACCTGGAAGGACGATGTGGGACGGATGCTTACTTTGGCCTGCTTCCACCGGTCACCTTGGTTACCACTTAGTGACCACACAGGAGCCTCTAAGGTCATTTGGCCCTTTTGCTTTAGAAAGGCATTAAGTTTTCCTGTGTGAAGCAGAGAGAGAGAGAGAGAGAGAGAGAGTGACAAGCTTTCTTAGGCTATGAATCAGTGAAATAACACTTGCTTTCAGTGGATCGTTTTTACTAAAGCACCAAACAATCCTTACCGCCTATAAGGTTTCAGCTGTGTGAACTAACTGTGTGGATTTTTAGTCCGTCATCATTTCATTAAAATGGGTAAATAATAATAAAATAATAATAAAAAAGCCCAGACTGGTGGATTTTTATGCGTTTTTATTTGTTAGTTAGAAACCAAGCAAACAATGAAATAAACTACCCAAGGGATGCAAGTAGTCTGTTGTTTCTCGAATGTGCATTTTAGTCCAAGGTCTTCCTTTTCCAAACTCTAATAAGGTATGAATGGTTTTGTTCTGTTTTGTCCACCAGCCCCCACAACAGCAACACACTTTAGAGAAATACTGGTTTGTTCAAAAATGTTCCACAAATCATCCCCGTGTAACAAGCAAAGCCACGGCTTGAGACACGAGAACTTTATCAAGACGAAGTTGTTCCCAAGACCGAGTGCGACCACATGCAGAGTCGCTTCAATGATAAATAAAATGGAAAACTAAATGAGGCACCAGCTGTGAACTGAAAGCTGATTTTTAAGTCAAATCAAGCAAGACATTTCACCAACAGTTTTATCGATTTTATTAAGAGAATCTACTAGAACAGTAGACATTTTGTTATCTTTTTAAGAAAAGATAACAACAAATCAAGGATTTAGGTTTCAAATTGGCAGATATGAGACTGGGATTATAAGCAGTTAGTTTATTCATGGGTTAAAATTAACCCTACAGTGAAGCATGGTAGTGACCGCATCATGGTGTGTGAATATCTTTGCACTTTAACACTGGAGGATGGTGGAAATGAACTTTTGGGTCAGAATTGAAGCCCGGGTTAAAGCAGCCATGAAAACGAGAAGATTGTTCTTTTTCTAAGTGACAAATGAAAAAGGATCTAAACAGAGAGATGAGAAAGCTCCTTAATGTAGGGACAAGTGAGGCGAATTAGCTTTTGCTATTGCACTATGACGTAAACATGGGACTGCTGTTTTTTTTTCAGTTTGTCTATGTCGCTATATGTCTGTCCCTACAAAATAAACTAATTAAAAAATCTCGCTCCCACACACAAAGACTTAATTGTGTATTCAGGTCGCAGTGATTTAAATGTGAATTTAAGAGTTATAATATCTTCTGCTTCCCATCTCTTGAAATATTTATATTCGCTTGCACATAAAGCAAAGCCAAGCAGTGACAAAGGTTAAACTTGGGTCATATGAGTTGATGCATTTATTAGGTGTTGCAAGCGAATCATTATTCTGTAGCTAATGATAATCCAGTCATACTGACATTTGTGGGTGATGTGTGTTGAGAATATGTCTGGCTAAAGCAGGTTTATTCCCACGGGATGAAAATATGGTTGGTTTCATTTGACTCAAACTCTTTTCACTCAGTTCGGGTGAGTTTCCTCAGCCAAACCTGTACCATTATACAGAAACACTGGCTCCTGCTGATACAGAAAACCCTACATGGCCGGGCTGAGCTGAAGCCTGCCTTCACAGAGACCTCCTGTCTGGCCTCAGGCTTTGATATGAAACTGGAAGATGATGACACCGAGTGCAACCACTTTACCCTTCCTCCGAAACACACCAATTGTGCAATTTATTTATATAATTCATTCTATTTTCCAAGCTGCACGTGCGAAAGCAAGCACTCTCCTTTTGTAGTTGGACCAGCAGGAGAAGCTTCCAAAGGTTCAAATGAGGTTAGCTTTAAAACCAACTGTGAAGCCCAACAGGACCACTCCTTCAGGGTCCAGCGAGTCTAAAGTGTGGTGTATTTCTGGCTTGGAAAGAAGCATCCAAGCACCAGCAGAAGTGGTGAGCCAAAGCTGCAGCAGCCTTGGGTTTAATACATCTTTTCCTCAGCAAGGTGTCTCATTACTGCTAAAAAAACCCCCCCAACATTTCTATGTGAGAAATTGAGGGGAAGCTACACTGTATGTCTCTCTTCATAGTGTCTCATCAGCACAGCACACACTTTCCCCAACGACAGCACAATCTCCTGTGAGAGATGAGCTCCCGTACAAAACATGACCCGCGGTTTCATCTCCTGTTGGAGTGTTTAGGATGTAGGAGGTTTTCCTGCTGAGCAAGCGGGCTCACTTTTTCTTTGAACCCATCATGATGTAGGTGGTTATGTCAGTGTCATCACATCCCGAACAAAGGCGTGCGCTGTATACTCTTTGTTGTACCTGTTTTCTTCTTCTTTTAAAGAGTACCTTTGGCAGCCGTGTGAACTTTAAAGAGATGCGAGACCTAAAAGATGTGAGTCTGGTGAATAGTGAGCGATAGCTCCTGGAAATGTTTAATTATACACTGAAGACAAGAGAGAGGTGCATTGAGAAGCAGTACCACCATACTTGCTAATAAAAAAAAAAGAAAGTTATTGCTACTAAAAAGGTCAGGCTTTAACAGATGCACCAACTGTGCTTTGCTGGATACTTAATCCTATAAGCAGAATCTGATGCTCCAAAGTCAAACTTTGATGTGTGGCTCAGTAATTGAGTGTGACCTTGTCTCAGGTATACCTCCGCAAGCAAACTACGGAGGAGTTTCTTTGACGCTGTGCCACAGTTCTCCTCGACGTGTAGGCAGCTCGCTATATTGACTGATTATGGTTTTCAGCACGGCTGCACTGAATCCTGTCTTTGACTTCCTTAAACAGAACAACCCAAAATGCAGAAAAACAGCAGGAATGATAAAAAAAAAGCATAGATAGGAACTTTTTTTGTGATGCAACGTTTAAAAAACCTTACACGGAGTTTCACAAAACGTTTTCTGGTTGAACTTTTTAACATTTTCACAAATATTATAAATATTACAACCACAAACTTAAATGTATTTTTTGTGACAAACCAAAGTACTCCAATGTAGAAAATGGTTTTCAAAATATTTTACGAAATCAAATTCTTGTGTCAATTGAATGGAGGGAGTCTGTGAAGATCAAATTGTCTCGTATTATGACAGCCTTTCCACCAGATTTTCTGAACTTTGACTGGGCCATTTTAAAGATAGTGTGCTTTATTCTGAAATATTCAACATTTAGGGGCAATACTGACTAAACGTTTAGGGTCAATACTCCTGTTTCCACTTTAGGTTCAAATTGTTTGCAGTATCCGACATATTTTCTTCCTATATTGCTTTGTAGTTAGTTCTATCCATCCTCAAATAATCTCTAATCAGCTCCATTGTTCTTGCAAAAGGGCAAATTTATAAAGTAGTAGACCTCTAAAGGCAACCTGCTGCCCTGTAGCCTAATAAAACAATTCTAAACTTTGGGTTGTAATTTAAAAGATCTAAACATTCGAGGTGTATTAATACTTTTTTCAGCTACTACAGAACACTGAGCAGCCAAAGTCTCGAGTGAATTACTCTGTTGGCTGTAGAGACGGTATACTAAACAAAGTGTAGCTATGGACGGTATGAGCCGGGTTTGAAGTCCTTGACATTTAGCCCATTCATCATACCACACCATAGTCTGGGCATGGATTTCACCGCAGACAGGGAGGGCAGGGAAGAGAAGGTTGGCTGGCGATCAATTTGAGCAAATTGGAAATGTCACGGCCTACTCAACCTCGGCAGGGAGCCGGAGGAGCTCTCGTCTCCCCCGCTGAGCCGCCCCGCCAACACCTCTATCCTTATATTCTCCCGACTGCCCTCACTTCCACCTCTCCAGATGTTTGCTCGGGCCCCCCTGCCAGGACACTTCCACTCTGCATTTCCAGAGGGGAAACCCAGAAATGTGGCTGAATAAAATAAATAAAAATAAAATAAAACACATCCATGTTTCTGTTTTTTTTTTCTTTTTAATATCATTCAGACTTAAAAAAAACACTTCCAGGTAGAGTATGAAATTACTTCAGTATATGTACATTTTCCTCCTTACAAAGTTCTATCACATTTTGTTAGCAAAAAAAAAAAAAAGAGAGAAAAAAAAGCTGTTTTCAAAATAAAACTATCCACTGGTGTGTAAATCGTAAATTAAAGCTGCGTTTAGTTTCACAATTCACACCTGGGCTTCATTAATCCCAGAGCAGAATTAATTACAAAATCTTATCAACAGAACCAGTGTGATGATGTGAATTGGCTAAAAGATCTAGAAGAGAAAGACGTTATGTCCTAATGCTAACGTTAATAATGTAAAGACATTCAAGAACAGAGAGGAAACTAAATCAATAGCATCTATAATTCTGGAAAAGCTTAAAGAGATATTTCAAACTCAATAAAATGCAGTGAGAGTAATTGTCCAGAAATGGAAAGAAAATGAAAAAGTTGTGGTGAATGAACTAGGAGTGAGTAGCCATAACCATATTTACCCCGGAAGCTCATCACTGACTCATCCAGGAGGCGACAAATCAACCCGACCCAAATCATTTGTACCTCAGCGCTGCCTCAGTTGAACTCAGTGATTATCATCCAACAGTAAAGAAACCAAGCAAAAATGCCGGCTAAGATGTGAACTACACCTTTTTTCATCAGCAAGAACAAAGGAACATTTGACATTTCCCCCAAAATATCTGAATGATCCACAAGACTTCTGGGAAAACATCCTCTGACTGATGACTGATAAATTCACACCTTATGGAAGGTGTGAATTTAGTAAGATATCAGACAAACCTACCGCAGCAATACAATTTATAAAAAGAACATCACACTGACAACATGTCATTTTCATATTCCTCTTCTTTTTAAATGAGCAATGTATGGTCCCTGACAAAGATAATTTATTTTTATCAGTCTCAAACTACTCAAAATCTGATATCTGAAAAGTAAAACACACATTTTTAGAGATAATTTTAATACATACTGAGGTTATCCTGGCATTGTGTGAAAGTTTTGGTGAGACTTATTCCTATCCATTTGCTACCTAAATTACTACATTATTTTGGCCACATGCCTGCAGTAAAACGTTGCTATGGTGGCAGAACTAATGCAATATATCAAAAATGTTTTCTCATTATGTACAACACTGTGCAAAATGTAATCTCAATAGGACTTACATAAATCACAGGATGTAACAGTTTGAATTTAGTCAAAGCGAATCAATAAATTGCCACTGGTAACAGAGGAAGTTGACCTCTTAACTCTGCTCTATGATTCATTTTATATTGTAATTATATTATGTGCTTAAGCCCTTGAAACCTTGAATCCTTTTGGACTTTTGGTTCTTTTCATGTTTATATTTTTCATGACTTGACTACAAACAGCTCTGCTTTGAGACTTCTGTAGCCTTCAAACTTTGTCCTCTTCTTAATACTTTTAAGCCACACAAATTGATTTTTGATATAAAAAACTGTTAGATAGTTTTAAATGCACCTTAATTTAAAAGAAGAAACCGTCGTGTGCGTAGAATTCTCTAATACTACAAATGTTTTTCTGGGTTTAAATTGCAGAGGAGCTGGCTAACGACTCAAAATTTGTTCCAGCCATACAACCTCATTTGAGCGTCACCCAGTTAACGCCTGTAGACCTTAACAAAGAGCCCATGTGGGCTCTTCTCTTTCTGGACCTTCCTCCACCTGGTGCAATTTGTTAAAAGTCACATTCAGCCAGACCCCCTGCCCTGACATGTTCTCTGTCCCCGTCCTGCTCTGCCAACTTGGCCCCACATTCAGGGACTGAGCGAAAGAATTATGCCAAAGAATTATTTGGCATAATTTGAACTATGCCAAATCTCCAATTGTTCAGCTCTGATCATACTGTTCTCAATCAACCAAAGTCCTGATCCACTGTTCCCACTGACCAGTCAGCTGGTAGAAATGCCAGATTCTTCAATGTCACTTTGATCTGTGTGTGTATGTGTGTGTGTGTGTGTGTGTGCACTGGTTTATAATACTTTGTGGGGACCATTTTCCTGACACATAGTACTTTATGGGGACCCACTGCTCCTTGTGGGGACCAAATTCTGGTCCCCACAAGGGGAAACGCTGTTCTTGGGTCAGGGGTTAAATTTAGATTCATCTTGGATATCTGCTAAAAGAGTCTGGGATCATTTGTAGTTTTATCCAAGAGATTGTTTCTTCCATAGCTTCCTGTATTTTTTGAAAGTCCGTCAATACCAACATTTTTTTTTTTACATTCTTTGAAAGTACATTTAGGAATGTCAGGGATAATCTTCCACCTTCACCCCTTCTCTCTTCTTCCACTTATCTTTTTCTCAATCCTGGTCATCAAAAGGATACACTTATATGTTTTCAGGATGCTAGTCTGGAAGCCCTGTCAATATTCTCCCAACCTGCCAATGTTTTTATTGTAATTGGACCCAATATTATGGATATTGTATATCTTTATCTCATAATCATCGCTATTCTCACTTCTTTTAAACAGGCTGGACTCCTTCAAACCTAGGTTACGCTTGAAAACCAGATTGTTATTTGGCCAACAACTACAGTGACATTTCTTAATTACCCTTTAACTCAGATATCTTAGAAAAATTGGGGGCTGACGAACTGATGTCTGTTTCTTTGGAACAACAAAATTATTTTGATAAAAGCAAATGTGGCTGTTGTTAAATATATCTAACTGTGAAATGTATCTAACAGACACTGGGCAATCTACTATTTGAACCTTTCAGCAGCCTTTGGCACTGTCGATCACACCATCGTACTTTAACTTCCGTATTTACTCACTAAACAGAGGTATACAAATTAATCTTTCGTTAAAACTGCACTGCTTTTCACTGTTTTTAAGTAAAAAGTACAGCGTATAGCTAGTATTACTTGAGTAAAATTTCTGGACGATACTCAGTGAGAAACTTCACTGAATTACTTTCATTTTGATCTTTAAAATATCAAAATTTCCACATAAATTTATAATTCGGTCTGTCTGAAGATGTAACTTTACCCAGAACTCGATTGTAGTCTTTTTACCAAATACTTTCTTTACTCTTACTGGAGTAATTTCTTTTTCCTTGAGTAAAAATACGTTGAAGTACTGCCACTCTTACTTAAGTACAACCTTCGGGTACTCCACCCGCCTCTGCATGGCCCCTGACGATAGGAGGTAAACCCGAGGTAGCGATTTCACCACAAATAGCCTTCAACTGAGTCTGCCTTGGTGTGGCAGAAGTCATCTTATCCACATCCCCTAAATGCACAAACACTACAAACAGCATGTACTCAGAGAGCAAGGAGTGCTTGCGGTCGACTGATTGGGTCCCCGGTGAAGAGAGTCTCTCACGAGTAGCAAAGTGCTCCTTCAGTCGCTCCACTATCTTCAAATGGGCCATGCAAGGTTGTTATCTATATTCAGAGATGAATGTTAAGAGCTAATGCCCAGGATCTTTGTACGCACCTTTGAGGAGGTTTGTTGCAAAAGTGAGATACCTTTTGCTTCAGACATCTGTCAGATGCTCTTGCTAAATTTAAGCATCAAAGCACAAATCTCCAACCTGCAACCACCATCGATAAAAAACCCTGTTTGCTACAAGACAAATTCTGTTCTCTGCAGCAAGAGTGCTTTGCTTTCTCCAAAACATTTCGTTCCTTCAAATCAGAGACCAGGAGACAAGTTGGGAATTACATGATTTGGTAAATAAAATAAGCTTTCGTACGTCGTTCTTGATGAAGTTAGTTGTTGATGAACTTCAGTAAATCAGTAAAGGAAACGTGAACAACACGTCCTTCAAAGGGTCACAGTAATTATTCTTTTCTTCCAGTGTGTTTATGATTTAATTAAGATAATCCTTCAATGTCGATCAACTGCTATTTGTTTCAGAAAGTAATAGAAATATTTCCGTTGTAGAAGACACAGAATTAGTATAAAAAGCATGTCTTACCTATGTGTTTCCCGTACATGTGGTAGAAGAAGCCAAAGCAATAGGCGGGCGGGTTGTTGATGCCGTAAGGATTTTTGGGTGCGATGTTGAAAAAGGGGCTTACAAGCCGTGCCTGATCTCCTTCTTTACGTGGCCTGGATGTCTCAATATACATGTAGAAACCTTAAAGAAACAGAGATGCATTTTTAAAATGGGTAAAAAGTTCAAACAGGCAAAGAAAGAGGAAAGATTTTAAATTGTCTTGCTCAGAAGAAAAATCTTACTGAACTCATAGTAGGTCAACAATAAATCAACTTACAGCAGAGATCCTCAACTTAACATCGTCACTAAACATCAGTCAGTCGACCAAAATAACATAAAATCAACACAAAAGCAGTGATCCATCTATAGTATTGATTACAAACAGTTAGCTGTGATATAAATAAAGTGAGAAGCCCAAACATGGTGCTCTGAAACTAAGACAGGACACTTTTCTCTGTATAGTGAATTTAATAACACAATGTTTTGTCTCAAATTCAATCTTAGTATTATCTATTAATAACTGTTTAATTTTATTTTAACTCTGTGACATAAAAAGTGCACTGTGTAAAACATAAGCAATGGTTATAATATTACACTCTTATCAATTATATTCCTATAGTTTCTACGGTTTGCACCAATAAAACGTCCCAAGTTTTGATTGTAAAACTTCCAAAAACAGTAAATGCACCCAACGATAAACCTATTGATTGTTTTTCATATCAACAATATCTAAACTCTGTGACAGATAAATGGAAACTAAACCTTCCTTGTGCGAGATAACGTGGTTTTCTTTGAAGTTCTCTTTCTGCTAATCGCGGCAGCCCGGAACCAATCAGGCTGATAACACGTGGGTTAAACTTACACTCGTTCGGCCTCACACTCGTGCACAGCACACGGGCAAAGAGACTCCTTTTTCCGATTGTGTCTGAGTGAAATAATCTGAAGCCAATCTGTGCTCTGCCACAGGCACAAGGAAGGTAGCGAGTGAGCAGCTCTACGGCCCTGCAGCCAAACTCAAATGGAATATCTCCCTCTGTTGAATCTCATATCAGATAATTATACGCAGAGAGGAATCGGCCTGGTAATGAAATGCCGGACATTTGGAAACCATTAGGTGATTAAAGCCAATGCATTATTTACTGCTCCAGCTGCTGCCGGAGCCACAGCAGCATAATAGGCATTTATATTCCATCACAGATAACAACCATCAGAGCCCTCATATGGAATCCTCAAACTGATTCAAACGTATCTGGTTTGAATGGTTCTGTCCTGATTGAGTTAGTTAATTCATGGGCCATGGGGACAGAGAGATTATTTCAAAAATAAATAATCGAGATTGCACATGGCTGGACTGAGATGTGACGATGCTGTAAACGTCTCCCGTGCAATCAGACGTTGAGCGATGCAAACTTATTCAGCTCGTCAAAAACAACCGACAGAAGGGACCAAAATAGTCAAAACACTCGCAATATGTTTGTGTTGGCACATCATTAACACAATAATCATGCCACGTTTCTGTGCACTGCAGGAGCTTTGCGTTATCTTACACAAATTGCACCACGACATCGTAGTTGTGTCAATGTTTAAATGAATGCACGGTTGTGTGTTTTGCAGCTACGCTTACAGCTGTCAGCAGTGATCACCACGGAGCAGAGTGGGTTTGATCTGATGGGTTGCCATTATACTGCTTGTGCAACACAATGACATTTATGTAAACCTGGCGTGTTCATCCTCAATCAGTTGCAGAAAGAGCAGTATTTAGGTTTTCTTCAGTGTCTTTGTAATTTAAATGTTTGCTGAGAAGTTTTCGGAAGCAAATAATCATATTTGTGTTACCGACATGTTCCCAGTTCTCTGTATGAGAATCTGACTGAAAGGCAAAACACGTATGTAACAGCAGACCCATAAACATCCAATCATTAATTGACTGGATGTCCAAAAAGATCACTAAAATAGTTCTTCTTTTGTTTGTACTGGAGATATTTCTGGTACTTAGAGTGCTTGTTTTGATGGTTGTTCAGCATAATGAATTAGCCCTCCACAAGTAAAGATGTTTACAAAAGCCTTACCTGTGTTGTTATTGGGATTTTGAGACGCCAAGGTGCCCTGTGCTGCTGCAGTTCTCATACACTGAGTGTTAAGAGACTTTTTACCTTCATTCTCATCAGTGTGCGTGGTTGTAAAACAACATGAGTCCTTGTCCAGCCGTGTTAGTCATGCAATAGTTTATTTATTTATTTTAAATTATTGCTTTGATTATAAACCTTGCTTGAACAATTTTAAGTGAGTAACTATTTTAGTTATAGACATTTTTGCCAAACAAAGATTCTCACTTTACTTGAAAGATCTTTATTTTGTCATATTTAAAATCTATAGTCATAGAAAGTGACATTATGCTAAAATGCAGAACCGTTTCCTTGCAGAATAAGTCAAATGTTTTATATGTTGACAAATATTTCAATAGTATTTTGCATAACTGTCTTTTAAACTTTCCCAGGGCGAAACGTTTGGGTGTCCTTGCATCAGCTTCTCAAAACAATTGTGAAACTGAACAATAATAAAAGTGTAACTGAGTCAGGAGTATAAGTTTTTTATTGCTTTGTCTTTTGCTTTTGTTCAGGTATTGCTTCACACATTTCATGCCAAAAAATATTAATCTTTGTGGCACGGAGCAGGACCGAAGGAAATTCAATTCATCTCTTTTTTCAATCACAATAGGCAAGAATCATTTCACTGACTCCAAAATCTCTCTGCCTAGGTTTATGTTGACAGACAGAAATTTGAAAAGGTACAGCAAAAGCAAATGATAGCCAAAATTCACTCAAAGATTTAGAACGAGAAAAAAAAAAATCAAAAAGTTTTGAACTTACAATTATCTACTTTTAAGGTCCCAGAAAACACTAGTATGAAGTGATTGTCTTTTATTTTCTTCAGAAGATCAGCATTGCTTAAAAACAGCACAGAAAGAGATGAAAGCTTGGGTTTTGCAACCGTTTTGGATTTCTAGAAATAAAAAGTCTGAACTTTTCAGAGAGGTGCTGGTTATGATCTCATCACTTCGTTTCAGACTTACTCATGTATTCTGAGGCTCTGTCTGTGTCGGAGCGGCGATCTTGTTGTGAAGTGATGATGAGTGGTCATGAGCAGAAGCACTTTATACATTTTTGTACCCCACCAAAAAAAAAAACCCAACTGTAATATGTGCATATCTATCTGAAATGTGTCATCATTTATGACCTTGAAGGCAGTTCTGTGGTTTTATCTCAGCAAGCGGTTAAACGTGCATGGAGGATGCTGTAGTCAAAAATGAAATCAGCACTCAAACAAAATCGGTGCTGCATTTTTATGGCTTCCCATTGACGCGTATGCACAGTCTAAATTAGATTAAACAATTATGAAGAAAAGCAAACAGCAGTAAAACTGAACGATTTCTTTAATATTCCTGTTGACAGAGATTATTGTAAATAAGGTCACGTTTCACAGATTTTATAGAAAACACTGCAATGTGTGAAGAATTACACTAATAAAAACAGATAAGTTTGGAAACATCCCTCCTTTCATCAAGTGTAAACTCACTTTTTGGCGAGAAGCTTAGCGAAAGGGCAAAACTTGATCCACTCACCCTGCTTAGATCCAGTGTGGTCCGCGCTGGGGCCGGTGTTGGGTGTGTACTTTGTGTCCCGGGTGGCGGCGCTGTGCCTCGTCCAATCAAAATCATCGTTCTTGTCCTGGGTAAACATGCAGATCGGCTCTTCCTCAAAGCTGCAGTGGAACTCCCCTGGAGATTGGCAGAGAGCACACCCGGGCGTTCGCGTCATCGCAAAGAGAGCGGAGGACGACACAGACTGCCTGGAAGCTACAGTGATGCATGTGAGCTGCAAGACGCCTGCTGTATATTTATGGGCCTTCCTGTAGTGTCTCTGTCTCAGGAGTAAAGACAACAATCCATGTCCTAATTACATCATGAAATGTGGCGCAAAGGGTTTCTAAATTAAGACGTGACCTCTGTTTGACTGTAGAGAACGCGCCGTTCAATGTTTTCAACCTTTTCCCTGACGGTGGCAGGCGGTGTAGCGAGCTGATGCAGATGTGGTACTGAGAAACTTACGGAAATGCATGTGTGTGTGTGTGGGTGTGAACAGGCATGCCATTACTGAGGCCTCAAAGAAAAATATTCAACTACGCACGAGTCTCATTTGAAAACATTATTTTTTACGGATTTTGCCAGGGGTTTGACATGAGCTAAAACCAGTTCTTTTAACATTACTGGGTAAAAATATGAGACGGCTGTCCTTGGAGGCTGAGTAAGGCTTCATTTTGTACACACTCATCTCAGTCACACCTCATCCTCAAGGTGCTCTGCAGGTGGAGCCACTGAGCCCCCTGCTCTGCTTTTCCTTCTGCACCTCTCCGTGCCCCTTTGACAGAAATTTATTTATTTTTTTTGAAAGTGGAGTGTGTTGAGAGAATGAAATGGAACGAAAGGGTAATTGTAGCTCTTATATGAGGTTATGAAGGGTCACTTTGACGGGAACGTCTAACAGTGGATATGCTAATGAATAGTCAGAAATCCCACGCAAAAACTAACGAAGAAAAAAAAAAAAAAAGGCAGAGTTTTGGTTTAATGAGGGCAGAGCAGTGGGATCGGCGGTGTCGAAACCTCCATTTAATCCGCAAAAACAAACAAAGCTAAACACATAATAATCAGAGGACGTGGCAGCGCCGAGCAACGTCCTCAAAGAGACAGTAAACCGGGAGCATTTAGATGCAGGATGTAGCCATGTGAGCTGATAAATATTCATTGATTTATTAAAACGTGGCCAGCAGCAGCATGGAGCGGTGACCTTGCGAGGAGCAGGATCTGCAGCTTTTACTCAGGTAATGGATCTAACGTCGACAGAGGTACTTGGTGGGTGGATCGACAGAAGAAGAGAAGAGAAGAGGGCATGGATGCCGGGAGAGCGCCAGGCGAGAGACGGAGAGGATGGAGCTGCGTTTGCAGGCCCTCTTGACTTTTTTTCCTCACAGGCACACAGATTTAAATGTAGGCCTGGTGCGAGACATTACCGCCCCCATCCGCTCTGAGCTAAACTAAATGTTTCTGCCTCCCGCGCCCGAGAGGGAGTTGAAGATTCAGAGAATAGGTAGAGGATTGAGGGTCGTAAATGGAGGCGTTCAGGTAAGATAGTCTCCTACGGGGATTTGGATAATGATGCCGGTGATTAGGATGTTTGTTTCTGTGCTGGCGATGTTTGCGTGAACACCCACCAAAATATAAATCAGCTGCATATAAATATATAACAGCAGCAACGCACAGCAGCTTACCACAATACAATAAACAATGATTAGGATTCTCTGGCGACAAATAAAGTGAATTTGTAAAGTTTTTGTGTAAAAATGTGCAACAAATGAGACTAAACATTACGATCAAAACACACAGAATAGGGAATATGCACAAAATGGAAGCAACATACAAACATTTTATCCAAAATTTTAAATTTCCCTCCCAGATTATTCACACCATCCAACACTGTTTTGTGGAAAATTCCATTATCTGGATATGAAACTATATTGAACTACATTTTCAGATAAATCAACCTTTCACACAACCTGAATCTACTAGTTAAACTAAAACCAAAGAAAAAAAAGAATAAATTTAAATAGAATTTAAGAAACCTGACGATACAAATAATTGATTTTTTTTCTTGGAAAGTTTTGCAATTAGTGCATCATTTTATGTTAAACTAGTAGTTCTCCATTGGATCCAAGAAAGGTGCAATGATATTACAATTAGGAGTTGTGAGAGGGACATCTTCATTGGGAAGCGTTATCTAGTCGCTGTCAACTTGTGACTGTCTGATGAAGTAAATGTGAGTTAATATTAGGGGCCCTGATATGAAGAGCTTTAAGCTCGACACCCAGTTCTATCTATGACTGAAGCGCCATAGACACAACTTTTGAAGTAAAAAAAAAAAGGAGCCAGACCTTGAGACGTGCCGACAGCCTCAACCAATAGATTTCTCATCAAGTTGTCTGAAAGCACTCTTTTACAAAACCATCCAAAGAGTCTCAATCTCTCTTAATCAGTTTGGCTGGCTCGACTTTGGAAACTCAGCAGAATAAACAAACTGTGAATGACTGACAGATGAAATATGATTTGCAAACACAGTGAGCATGCACAAATTGTAAAAAAAATAACAGGCTACTATATTTCAATCGATATGAAAATGCCACTACTGACGGACTGCTAGTTGCTGACGATGCTGAAGGTAGCATTTCCTTGGTAGCTAGCAGTAATGAATATTTCAGAGGTTTGACTATATTTGATCAGTTCCTCTATTAGATCAAATTTGGCATTAGGATTATTTTAGATTGAGACAATCATGAAGGTGGATTTTACCCAAATGTTACTCTAGATTAAATACTTTACCATGACAACAACCACCAGAATGTGGATGTGCATCAATATGTTTTTTACAGATATAACTGTTCGATTTGCATTCGAAATGTATTTCTTAGTTTAAAATGCATACCTACAAAAACAGGAAATTATCAAGAGGGTACATTCAGCATATTTTCCTTTTTTATTGACAAAAATGAAAGTGTATGCTGCACGACTGCTAAATCGTTACACAGCACACAAAGATATATAAAGTCATATTTAAATGCTAGAAACCAGAGAGAGCAAATGAAATATCAAACAGCTTTTTACACATGTCACATCTTAAAAGACTCCATTAGGTGATGTGGTATAAAAAATAAGAAACCTCACAATATATTGACTGGTGAAACCTAAACTTGGATATATTACAAAGTGGAATGTGATAATAAAAATTGATTCTTAGTTTTTTCCCAAATATTAACATCTTGTCTTGTTTGATATATTAGAATCGTTACACCTGTAGAATCCAGTCATGCCAATCCTTTTACGCACTCTTTTGCAAAACATACAGAGAAAATGTTACTTACTCAGGTGAGGGTTGATGGGAGCTGTGGAAGAGAATCACCAGAGACACGAGTTAGCACAGCAGTCTGTCAGCACATGAATCATTTTTAAAAGAAAAATACGGACATGCAGAAAGTAGAAGCACCCAGTTTTGAAATACTTTGTGTGATTCGCTGTAGAATCGAGTGCAGAATGATGCACAGGTATATATACATATATAGCTGGAGCACTGATGGTATGTAAAACTCAGCCCATGAATGACTGAAAGTATAATATTACAACAGATGAACAATAAAAAAAAGGGCTGCAGCAATCCGCTTCAACTTAACACGGTGATTACAGAGTAGACCGGAAAAAAACCAGATATCTGAGATTTCGGAAAGAAAAGGTGGCAGTAATCATTCCCTGACTGTTATCTAATGTAAAAGAAAGGATTAGGAAGACGGCCTGTTCAAATTAATAAGCTTATAACGCAGCCGGTTATCATTACTGCCATTTACGGGCGCTGCTGATGTTCTCGTCCAAGGTGACTTCCATTTAGAAAGCTAAGCCTATTTTACACGTCCATTTAGGAGCCAATAAATTTAAAAAATGACTAATAATCGCAGCCGTGTCGGCTAATCACCTCCATGGAACATCTTGTCTGTGTTTACAAAAGCGTCATTTTAGAAACTTGTAGATTAAATGTACCTGGGTCTCGATGAGATTCTGTTTGCATTTTGTTCACCTGAAGCACAGTTCAGCGCGTTCCTCATTGATAATTTAAAAGGCTGCCGCCGAAGCAAACACATAAAGGTCAAGGGCATCATACAGAGCACAAGCCAGTTAGCTGCCACTTCACTTTTTGCAGATTAAATACCATTTAACCTGTCTAGAAGATTCATGAGCATTTTCATGATCGATTGCCGACAGGCTGAATAGATGAGATACATCAGCTTTGCTACAAAAACCATGTTGCTGTGTGATTTATGAAACCTTTCTGTGCAAGGGAGGAATTGATTTTAATCCAGCCAATTAAAGGAAGCAATAACAAATCACTCATACAAAGGAAAACATGCACTGAAGTGTGAAGAAGTATTGAAATGCTGGAATGTCTTTTAAAGCAGTAACTTGAGTCGTCATTTCGGTTTATTATGCTGCTAATGGAAATGTATGTTACTTGTAGAGAAAAGAAAAAAACCTTACACAGCATGAGAACATCCACTTTTACTCTGCTTTCTCATCATAATAATATATGATGTTAAACACACCTGCATACCAACAATTACAGTTTTTTTTTTTTTTTTTTTTTTTATTGAACCCACTGGGCTGTAGAGAGGCACACAAATTACAGAAGGGCAGGAAATCATCCGAGCTGTGGTGGAGAAAATGTTTTAAGAGATAACTTACAGCCTCGGGCTTGCAGAAAGGATGCAGAGTTTTCCGACAAATCTCTGCCTCTCTCTCGCTTCTTCCCCTCCCTCCTCCCTCAACCTCCTTTTTCCCCGCATCTTCCCCCGTCTCTTCCCAAATCCTTCCTGCACTCCCCCCCTCTCTCCCCACCCTCCTTCCTCTTTCCGACACTGCGGTTAAGAAAGTATGTTTTGTTGTCATATTTCTTACCTGCAGCTTCTCTTGGCTGATGCTCTGTGCCCGAGTCCAGATTAATGTGTCTGCTCAAGCAGCGTCTTCCCCCCACTGAGGAACTCAAACTGAGCAGTGAGCTGGCCCCGAGGCTTTTTAGCTACCGTCGCATATGCAAGCGCTCTCTCCAAACCACATACGCACAGATAATTTAACTTCTATTGTAAAAAAAAAAACAACAAAAAACCCCCCCAACAATTTGGAATATGAATTAAAAATAAAAATGTAATACTTTTACACCGAAGAGCTACTTCAGACTGCATGAATCATTATAAATCTTTGAGCCAAACAATACAAAACTTTTGTTTGGTTCATTAATACGATCAAATTTATAGGCGTCCTCAGAAATGCATGTTTTTGTTATTAAAGAATTAAGTTGGTAGTCGTATAAGAGAGCAAATTTCAAACTGTTGATGTACTAAAATTAGCCCATATATTTAATAGCAATTGTATAAATTCATAATAATGCTAATATAAACATCTGCAGCCAAAGAGTTTGAATTTTAGACTCATTAACAATTTCTGCTTTCAACAAGGTGCTTGAAATCCCCTTACAAAAAGAACCCATGTGTTATCTTGTTAGACAATGGGTGTAACCATAGCAACGCATGCAGGAAAGCATTCAAAATCTTTATAATGGGAAGAAAGACCTTTTATCACAAGGACATTTTAAATATGGCCTGAACTAAAGCGATACCATGATTAAAAGTCCAAAAAACACATCTTCACATTCTATCAGTGCAACCTGCCTACTTTGATTTCATAAAATCCATCAAACAATAATCTGTGTATCCTTTTTGGAGCACATAAGTGGCCAGCATATTCATATGGTATGCCAAGAAACAACAAATAGATAATTAAGAAGCCAAACAACAAATGTAGGTCTTAAACCTTTCGGTTACTTAACATTACATTTGTGAAGATTTACTTGCTGTTTTCAGTGAAGTCCAGAATATGTCCGACTCGGTAATAAATGTGTCTGAATGAACAAAGTCCTAAACTCCCAAAGCAAAACTAGAAAAGGACGAAACCTGCTGTCTGCAAGGAGGGAGAAAATATACAGGGGATCTGGCAATGAGCTGCAGGAACCCAGTATGGTAAACCCTATAGTGGGCAATTAGAGATGGAGAACAGGTGGGTTGATTTACTGATGAAATAAAGAGTGGGACAAACAGGACGCTGAGCCATGAGCTGGAGGGATGTCAAAAAAATAAAAATAACAACAAGAACAAAAAAAAAAAACCATCAGAAAGGAAAAACAAAACAATCAATCACCAAACAAAACAAAAAAAGACTCAAGATACAAAGCCAACACCAAAAATCCCTCATTAAGACAGGCTATTGCACACAAAAAAGAAAATTAGTTTGTGTCATGAAGAGAAATCTCGTCAGTGCGACAGGATTTACCTCAGATGTTTGTTACTGTGACATGTAACACAAAAAGGAATACTGAGGTCAGGGAGTAAAACACTAACTAAAAAACTTTGTTGTATCCTTTGAGAACACAATAAGAGCTAGAAAATATTCAACACAGCATTTGAAATCTTCACATTTTCTGCGTATCGTAGAGACAATCTATTAATCCTGGTGAAAGTTTTGTAACGTGCAGCGGTGCTATAAAACATCCACTTGTATTGGGTGCATTGCTGACTCGTGACGTGTTCTTTTCCAGCGGAGAGGACAAGACAGACTGTTGTCTGAAGCATGATTGACTTCCATCCAAAGTGCCTAATTTTGATTGAAACACAAAGTGAGCTCAGTGACCGCCAAAGGACACCGGTCCATCGAGGCAGTTTCAGATACGAGCGCTGACTTCATCTTGGCAGGAATCCCGGCCCGCTGGTACCTCGGTTGTATAGCAAAGCGGCAGACATTTCCGTAAGCGCAGCTTCATGCCCTTACAGAGAAATACCGCTCGGACTCTTCCGTCACTTCTCTGACCTCGTGTAATGTAGGCTATGAAAGATTCTCTGTGATGCACAGTTTGAACATCAGCTAAGCAGCAGAGTGGGTGAGTATAACAGAGTGATGTTTTTCAGGTCACATCAAACCCTTTAGCTAAAGTCTGAACTGTGCACTCAGACTCTAACATGTAGAAAACTCAATTGTGAAAGTTATTCTTGTTTTTCATCAGATTGCAAAGTTGCAATAATGAAAGCCTCTGAGTTTTCCAATAGACCCTCATATTGATCAGCTTCGCTAAATAAAGATATCAAAAACACAAACAGTCGAAATCAAATCATATATATTTCATGACTTTTCTTTTTTTTTTTTTTTTTGAAGCATCAAGGGTACATGGCTAAAATCCAAACAGATGCTGCCGTCTGCTTTTCAGGAGCTGATTTCTAAAGAATGTCAAGCAGAGGAGCCCAAATGAGTATAAGAAAATCCATAAGAGCCCCTGAAACGGGGTCTTAACAAGTAACTCGCTTGCAGTCTGGCACAGCTGGGGAGCTTAGATTACCATAAAGAATCCTAGAGGCAGCAGGTGTCGTCATATGTTGATAAGCAAGGAAATTTACCCATCGGAAACCTCAAGAGCTCACTAATTTACATCGATCTATTTTTTTTTTACACCTACTTAATTCTCTTCAGGGTTGTGTGTGGGACTGGTGCCTATTTCCAGCAGTCAGCATTCAAGAAGTACAGAGTGAACATGTGCTAATTTACAAGTTATACCTAATATTACTGCTGCAAAACTGATTTGTAAAACGGCTATGACTCTCGTATTTTCTGTGATTTTGAGCAGCAGCCAGGCAAACAAAAACTCCAGGGAGTTGGCGCCTCGAGTCCGTCTTCCAGTCTTTCTTTCTGTTATCTTGCTGCTGACTGAATTTCTTATATTTAATAGATTCATCTAAAGGATCCACTGATCCTGTCATCGTGGGACCTGTTAGAGAATTTGTGGGTGCATTTCTTTATTTTATGAAAATAAAAAAATAGCGACTGTGGTGTTTCTTTTCCTTGTAGAAGCTTTAGAAGGAGTTCTGTGCTGCACCTATTAGAGAGCGTTAAATAAGTGTTTGAGAAATGAATTTTGCACCAAAACAAATAGAGCTGAAATTCATTCACAACGCATAATACACGTTTTAGATTTTTTTGGTAATTAAAAAAAAGAAGAAAAATGTCATTCAATCAAAATGTGAAGGTATGAATGCTGTTTGAAGAGACTGCATAGCATTTTAGCCAATTTTTAGGATTATTATTAAGAGAATTTGATGTTTTCACTTCATTTCAGCCAATTTACTATTACAAGACCTCCACATGAACATTTTAAAATTATAAATAATTAAAGAATGTGTTTCATTTTTCAGATTTAAACAGCGGTTCAGGTAAAAATTAGATTAAACACACACAAAAAAATAACAGTTTTTTTGTGAGGTAATGTATTCGATTTTGTCCAAGTAAGAAGAGAGTCCAAGTCAGCACAGATATCAAACATCCTCCACAGAGATAGTGAGACAAGCATCCTTCATGCATGAAGGTATGGCATCAGGAAACAGCTGTTGTACCGAGAGGACTGACATAAAGCTTAAACTTTAAATCCTGCATTATCCAGGGAATGTCATGACAGAGAAGGGAGGCGATGACAAAAACCAAACAGATGCTGAGTTTGTCGCTGCAGTATATTTTAAAAAGGCATCCAGAGCTGGCCGACACGACCATTCTTCATCCTGCAGCTGGAGACACAAGAACTGCTTCGGGTGTTTTCTTGCAGAGTCACAGAAAATCTACTGCCAACGTGGATAATAAAAAAAAAATGGCTCGACCAGCTGAATCACGCTTTTTTACATTTAATTTTTTTATGTAGTAATTTTTTTAGACTCTTCGTCCACAACTATGGTACTTGTGCCAAACGTCTTCTATGAAGATAAATGTGTATAAAGCTGAGCGCACACTTAATAATAACTAGAATAGCTGAAAATGTCCAAGTAAATTCACAGAAACAGAGCAAAAAGGTTGGAACCCCTAAAACAAACACAATGATTAACTACAGTATACCAAAGAAAAAAATCCTACAATATATTTCTGGAGATTGGAAAGCCCTGAATGTAATAAAACACTGACAGTTTGTACACAGGAGCCCCCTCAGGTCCTTGTTCTCCTACCATGATTAAACAGAAGCCATAGCGCAGACGATCTCGGGCCGCATTTCAGCCGTCAGTCAGGGTGACTAATGGGACCCGTTCTCGGTGCAGAGTGAATTTGGCTCAGACCTGCGTTGGCCTGATACAGTAACGTTATAGAGAGCACGGGAGAACTGAGCACCCTGGAGTGATAATTAGTCCAGTCTCTTGTTGTGCAGGCTGGAGATTTGAACACCAAAACTTACTTGGTTTCTTTCTGTTCTGTCTCTCCCCCTTTTCTCTTCAGCTCCAGTTTGGCTTCCTCCGACTATCCTCCTGTGCTTCTCGCTGTCTTAATTAGCCACAGTTCTTTACATATTTGACTGAATTCAATTCGATTCAGTTCGTCTGAATTCAATTCAAGCTTTAGCCCAGACCACTGGGGGAAAGTTTGCCTGTTTCTCTGTCTCCCCCCCCCTCTTCTCCGATTCTCTTTTCTCCTAACAGTCGTGATGAGCTGCAGTGAAACTAAATTATTCACAACTGCAGCAGCAGCGCCACTCAGGAAGATCTCAGCAGGCAGTGATAGACGGAAAACAGTTACTTTATGAAAATGCACATCTCAAGTACCTGGGTATCTGGATGGCACTGTCAACCCTTTCGTTGCATATCAGTCAACATGCCAAGAATAAAACTGTACCTGCAAGCTGGTATTTTATATCCTTAAAATAAAGTGTATTATAGTGTGTGTTCACTGGGCTCAACCGGCCTGATGCCTGCAGTTTACTTGGCTGATTATTTTTGTGGTGAGCCAATAGTCTCACTAGCATCTTGTGTATTTTGAGATTTTGTGTCGTCTTGATCTCCATCTTTAATATTTCTAGCATATTTTCCTTGAATGAAAGGACAAATCTTCCTTCAGCCCTAGTATCTTAGTCATAGTGCTTTATGAAAAATATTGATCTAGCTTAGTTTTCATTTCTTGCAATATTTCAGACATTGTATCAAATATTATCAAAAGTAATCTGTCTATGTTATATTTTCAAGGTTTTTCCATCGTCTTTAAAAGACATCCCTTACCGTTTGCTAAGGGATAAGAAAACAAGGTCCCGAAACAAAAGCGGTTGTATTTGAAAATGTAACTGACCCCCTTGATAAATCATAAAATAGCTGAACTTGACACGTTTTTTGAAGGGTGGATTTCAGTAGACGCAGCGATGCCTGATTACTGCCTGGTGGCTAGAATAAAAAAAAATCCATCTAATATAATTTGTCAAACAATAAAGTATGCTCAGGAGGCAGTAACTTCATGGAATCCTCTGATCTGATAAAGTGCTATACAAATGCAAGTTAAACATCTAAAAGTCATATCTGTGATCATCAAAGCTTTCTGTGATAATATACAGTTGTACGATTTGGAAGGTTTGGCTTTCAGTCAAATCCGGTGTAAAACGTATTTACAAAGGGAAGACATGCATTTAAACATGGTAGTCATGGTGATGTGATGGACTGTGGTCAGAGAACTGGATGTAATTGATTAAGTCAGCTATGTTGCAGGACTGATACAGCACACAGCAGCGAATTTGTAACTGAATGACTTAAAAATAAAACAAGTTTTGGTAAAATTGTTTCGCAGTGGTTGTGGAAGAGCAGTGAAAGTGCAGGCTTGGATTTAACAAGATGGATTTAACATTCAGCATTACTGGGTTTTTTTAAAAATTTCGTTTTATGTTGGACGCCTCAGAGTAGTTTTGTTCACTTCATAGTTGCGTAAGAAAGTAGATTTAAAAGACATAACTCAACATTGCTCTCTTCTGGTCAGACAGAACCGTCTCTCATCTTTCATTGCATGTCGCGTTATCGAATGGATCTGCTTGATTTCGTGTAAACTGCTAAGGAATGGCTAAAACAAAAGTTTTCCAAGAGGCAGCCTGCTAAGCTGCTTTTACTCTGACTCAGACTCTTAAGTTGTCTATTTATTCTTGCAGCTCAGCTACAAAGAGGAGACAGCCAAAGCGCAGTTGAAACACTTTTCTCGGTCATCATAACTGACATATAGAGGATAAAGATGTAGAAAAGATCACCTAGGAATTGTGCATTTATATGGAGGGCTGCAGAATATAACAGTATTGACTATGTGTCTTACCTATTCCCGTCTCTGTGCTTTTGTCCTCCAAGTCTGGGACAATAATCTGAGATGAGGCAGTGGTTTTTATGTCATATTAGAGAACATACAACACTAAAGAACACTAAAGTCTTATTGATGTATGCGTATTACTATGATGAAACAATATCTCCAGTGTGCATTCAAGTTTAAAACTACGTAATTTCTTTGTGCTTCAATGTAAATATTGCATAGACTCCAGATCTGATGTTTCTGTGGAGGAGAATCCTTCATGTGTTCCTTCAGAGTTCATTTCAACTGTCAGCAAAGTCTTAGGCTTTTTGCAGTATTGCTCAATTTAAGGTAAATATTCATATTATTTAGGATATTAATGTCACAACCTTGGTTTGCTTCCACTACGCAAATCCTGAAACTCCTGTTTTGAATCACTTTGTTGAAACTTAGTGCAGTGGGCTTCTCAATGCACATTTGTTTCTTCATTCCTTACGTATACAAGGAGAAACAACAGTCAACAATCTCAAACTGAAACACTCATCTTTTTGCAGTTTCACTACAGTTTCTACAACAGTTCTTTGTAAAGCACAACTCTTTATTTTGTTACCATAACCTTTGGTTTAGAGTCTAAAACCGGATGAAATGTTACGATCAGCACTGAAATAAAAGTACCTTCTTGCTATTTGAGAAACATTCCAGGAGACACAACAAATCCTCTTGCAGAAAAAAAGAGACAAGAAAAAAAAAAGTTGTCCGTGGGCAAACTGAGTGCAGAGAAACATGAATCATCTCTGACCAGTTTTGTTTGGTCTGATGACCTAAATGACATGTTTGAGTCATCTGATGCTCTGATGTTACGGCGATCTCTCGAGCACACAAACAACAAGTCAGCCTTTAACCAAGCCAAGGATAAAATCCTGACTCAGGGAATAAAGGTCAGAGGAAGAGATTAGTCAGTTGATCAGAATTCATCTGGCTCAAGCTGGAAAGGAGCAAAGCACGCTGAAATCAGGCTCAACCTCTCGAGACTTAATGCGTTAGATGCAATTCAAATGACTTTAATGAGTTCACTTTTTACTGGTCCGTCCTCATTCATATCGTGCATAATAGATTTCCGTCATGATCACAGAAATGGCTGCTGATGCCAAAGTGAAATTGTGATATTCATCCATGAATTGATGAACATGTGTCATGGTACGGACGCAAAAACTGGAGCCGGGGTTAATTACAAAGTTACAGAGTCACTACTGCAACACATAGAACCAACACTCAATTTTTATTTTTTCTCTTTTTCGACCTGCTTTTATGTCGCTTCTTGAGACAACAATTAAAAGACACTTCTTGACTCTTACCGCTGTAGGTGATGATCCGGACGGTGGAGTCACCGTCTCCAAAACGAGTGATGGGAGTGAGACGCACCTCGTACGATTCGGGTCTTATCAGCTCGGTAAGGTTGTGTGTCATGAGCTCCCCTTTGCCGATGGTATCGCCCACATGGATGTCCTGCTCCCACCAGCGCTGCAAGCCCACCTGAAGGGAAAAACCAGAAAGAAAACTGGATTAGTGCAATGTCAACGGCACTTGATAATGTTGTCACTCACATTTGTGCACAAAGCTGTCAATGTAAAATGAGCTTTAAAGTCGAGAGAGTTGTAAACACATGAATATTTGATTTGCAAAAATCTGTTGTATTGTTTTTCAAGCTGTACAGAAATCACAGCCCTCCTGTTTTAACGAGTGAACGATAAGTAACAGCTGTTGCAAATATGACAAAATGGACTCAGACGTCACTGTAAATGTGTTCGAAACGATTAAAATGTTTGAGCTTTGTCAAGAAAATCCCTCCAAACATTTGATGCAATGCCACGTAGTTAATTTAGTCCATTTTGATTTTCCTTTCAGCTCAAAACGGTTACAAATACGTAATATACCAGCAAAATCTAACGTTTAATTTGACTCAGACTGTTTCCCCTACGACTTCCATGTTGCATAAAATACAGATAAAAACTCACAATACCATGGAGCAAATTTTCTCGCCCTGCTAATTATTCTCCACTAGTAGATTTTTAACCAACTACCCGCAAAAATGTAACGTTTTTGATGCATCAAAGCACATTTTGCTGGGTTTTCAAAGGTGTAAAAATGATGGAAGGAATAAAACACAACTACACACTTTTTAGGTGTGAAACATGAAATTTAGAAAATAATACTTTGGGGCGCAAAAAATCATGCTTTTACACTCAACAAATAATTGTAATAAACAATCAAGATTGCAGTACTGACCAAGATAATCACATATTCATGGGCTGCTCAGTTTTGCAAAGACAAATTAAAACTCCAAAAGGCAAAAATCAATGCAATCCAAAGAAAGTAGAGGACCGCAATAACGTAATTAAATTTCGGTTTCAAATATCTTAAGTTTGTTGAGGTTTGCGCTCTAATCCACAGGCTATAAAACACGACTGGTAAAAATCAAAAGTGGCTTTAAAGATTAGGATCTGCAGGTTATGTAGAATATAAATTGGTGTAGCATTTATTAAAGAACTGAAGGGAAGACATGCAAGTGAAACCACAGTTGGGTTTTTAAAACTGAGGAACAAGTCACGATGTTGCACCTTATGTCACAGCTCTCATCGGATGATGTCAGTATAGAAAATAAGTCAATAAAACCAGCTTGTTACCCCTTTATTTACAATATTGTGTGCAAAAGACTGAATATGTTTCTTTTCCTATATAAATGTAAACCTCTAAAATAAGGCTGTCATTTTTTAATTAACAGTTTCTATAGGGCGACTAAAACTACCACTAAGTGCCAGTAGAAG
This sequence comes from Gambusia affinis, assembly GCF_019740435.1. Taxonomy (NCBI): domain Eukaryota; kingdom Metazoa; phylum Chordata; class Actinopteri; order Cyprinodontiformes; family Poeciliidae; genus Gambusia; species Gambusia affinis. The sequence continues at coordinate 15,203,198 of NC_057889.1, read as the reverse complement.
TAAATACATTGAATTTCTTTTGTTTTTATGAATCAAACTCATTTTTCCTGGCTGCTGCAACCATTTGAATGAAAGTAGTCAAGCAGAAGAAAGAGTCTTACATTCAGTCGTGCAATCAAAATTCCCAGCCATATGTGGGTGACCCAGGTGTTGATGAATGCTGCTGTTTGCATCATTCACCCATTTTCTAAAGTGTTCTGCAAACCCATTTCAACATGGACCTTAGATTTCAAATTTGGCCCTGCAGTGTACACAGCCTTTCTCCAGCTGAATAAGTCCAGTTATCACACAAAATATTGAGTGTTTTTCGTCAGCAGTGATACAATGCGGCCCATCTGGATGTTGAAAAGACCCAAAAGCAGTGTATCAGGGGCAAAAAGAAGCAGAGTTGGCTACATTTTAACTTTAGGAATCAGTTTAAGGGAACGACCTGTTCCAAGATAAGCTACTTCTTCTGCAGCACACAGATTATTCATGCTTTCGTTTGCACTCTGAAGAGTCAGTTGCAAGCCTGGTGCAATGGAGATGAAGTGAACGAAGGTGTGATAACAGAGCACTGGAGTTATAGTATTCCGGTGAGAACAGTACTAATGAAGTAATGACTTTCTAGTTTGGATGATCTGCGAGTACGGGGTGCAAGTTTTCATCACCATTATCTTTGCAGGTAAATAGAGTGATTCACCCGACGGAGCTAGCTTGTCCCTACCTGAAAATATTCACCTTCCTCTTAAGTACAAACGGCATTGCTGCTGATTGCTAATGCAGTGTTGGGCTGACAGCGCGTGTGTTCGGGTGTTTTCTCAAACCCTCAAAAGATTTTAAGCAAATCAGATCTTTTCTTTTGGAAGAGAAACGACGTTAATACGTGTTTTTCTTGTTGAGTCTCAACATCTCAAACGATTCTACCTTTGAACCCCAAACACCAACAAAGTGATCCTGCCTGGACTTTTAATGTTCACTAGAAACACTCTCTTTTATGGGCCATTCTCTGTAAACCCACAAAGTGGTTGTGTGTAAAAATCCAAGTAGATCAGCAATTTTTGAAATACTTAGAACATCCCATATGGCCCCAACAATTTAATTCAACCTGATTGTGTCTTTTTTTTTTCTTAAAAAAAGACACAATGTTTTGATACAAATACTATAATTTCCAAAAAAGTATTATGGATGAAGTTAAATGAAAAAACTAATATTTATTTATATCACATTTGTATTTACTATCCCCACATTGTTATTGTTACATTTACATTTATTACTGTCACATTTATGTTATTACTGATAGAAATTATTTACAATTTATATCACATTCTAGATTTACCTCTACCACTGTGTCTGAAACAACATCTACAATAAAATTACGTATAATGGAATGTAACAACAGTTTTCTTTAAGACTATTAAACTTATCTTTTAATGATAAAATCAATCTGTTTTCCATCCACAATATCAGCCTATTAGCATTCAGCCTTTTTTTTTTTTTTTGGTCAGGCTTCCAGAATGTCTCCAGTTTTTCCTGTTTGCTGCTATCTTGACTCTTGACACTTGCTTCACTGAGTGAGATTTGAACAGAAAAAGAAAAAAAAAAAACAATCACCTTTTGTTTGCTAAGCACAGCACACTAAATGTGGACTTACTCTGCCGCCGGTGGAAAGGCTTGTGGCAGAATGTCAGTGTGTGGGGAACACTTCAAGTCCCATTCAGAGAGCACAGCATCAGCTCAGATAGAGAGGACTAATGTTACTTCTAAATTGCCTGCTTCACTCACCATCACAGCGACGAGCTCTTCAGCTGCTTTTTGGCAACCAGCTAATTATAATGCCTTGTGTGAACATATAGAAGTGCACAGTGGGGCATTTATGCTTTTCATGTTTGCCGTTGTGAATTCAGCTAAGCCTTCTACGTGTTGTTGCTTTGTGTTTTATTAATTTCATGCTGTTATTGTTCCCTGATGTGCATACATTTTTACAATGGGTCTAAAAAAAGGGTTCAAGACACATGTGGCCTCCAGGGGCAAGCTGGATAAAGAAACGCAGATATTAATTTTGAAAAGACAGAGGACTGCTGAAAAAGAGGAAGTTCAATAAAAAGGAACATTTCAACAAAAGTAACAAAGAGTCACAACTCGAAAAATGGAAAGATTGCAAAACATAAACACTATGTTATTGTTTGGCATTTGATGGAAACGCCAACTTGAAATGTCTTATTTCCAGCAAAGACAAAAAGGACAAAAGAAATCAAAATGAAAGTCAAATATTTTAATTGTCAAAGTGGATATGTTGACAATTATATATTTAGCTGTAAATCTGGTATGAGGGCAGTAATTTAGCATCCTCTACAAATAAAACAGCTACTTTTCAAAGTTCCTGCAGCATCTAGCTGTGCTACAATGCTAACACAAATATGGATCCAATCAGCAACAACAAGCACAGACTCTGTTTCAGCTGGTTTTTATATACAGATATAAATAAAACTGTACTAAAGTTTTTAGAAAAACGTTGTATTCTTGAACGGTGTCAGACACGAGATGTAGTGCAAATAAAATTATCATAGAATAGTTGCTTGTTCTTTTAACAAAAAAAAAAAAAAAAATCACAAAGCATGTTTTGAACAATTTATCAATAAATTAAGCACATTAAACCTGGCATTTCTTATGTGCAGAGCCATATGTGTTAACTTGAAATTTCCATTAGATTCCACTCTCAGCAAAATCATTGCTAAGATACAACAGTGTTAAAATGCAAGGAGATGAAATAATAATAATAAAAAAAGCACGAGATTAATATAACTGTAAAGATTAAAGAAAAAAAACAAAACAACTCATGACACCCATTTTAAGTATTGGTTTGAGGTCTCAAAAATCTGTAAAATATGTTGTAATGTGAAAAAAGATTCACTTGGATGGACGTAGTAATAGTAGTAACAGTTCTGTATCAGAAGATCAATGTTATCTAAAACCTATTTGATAACAACATGGTTAGAAGAAGATGCTATTGTGGAGAAATAACAGATTTTCTTCTAGTACACGCTTCATATGTTTTTCCAGACTTCACTTTTAGTCGAGTTGGATAAAAATATATAATGCTGCACATGAATCCTAAAAACACATATATTATCATGTCCAGAGTGACTTGGTCATTGTGTATTTTCTGAAGCTGCAGTTAGAAGTAAGCCCTTAAAACTAGTGTTGTCAAAAGGAAAACGTCAAGCAAACATCAACTTTTCCCTCATTTAAAAGAGAAAAGCGCCGTTAACACACAAATGAAAATGAAATAGTCAATTTAAACCACAGAACTCCTGACTTTTGGATTTTGCGCCTTTGTCTTGGCTCTGCTAATTTGAGTCATCTACCTCCTGTCAAGTTTTTTTTTTTTTCCTTTCCTGAATTTCTGATTAAAAACATATCGATTTATTTCACGTGATTGCAGCAGGAGTGGTAACTTCAGAAAAAAAAAAAAAAAAAGAAGAAGAAGACGTTAGCAATGTTCAAAGTCAGCCTGTGAGCCAGAAGCAACATGAGAACAGTCAAACGGACGGCGTCATGTTTGACAGGAGCAAATCGTCGATGGATTACCAGCATGTAATTAATACAGCCTCTATTGATCCGCTTGCTCATCCTGACGTGTCAGATCAATTCAACAAGACAATACAGAGGCAGGAGAGTGGAGAACAATGCTGGTCAAGTTGTATTAATTGTGGCTGAAGTCATCCCTAAAATGTATGAAAACTCACTAAGTATGTGTCGGTTTTGATCCATTTATAGCAGTAACAGAACCGCAATCGCTCAACAAGTATTTTAGCCCAGATTTTCTTTTTATTGTCACTATTGGGGATTTATTATTAGTGTTGGTGGTGGACATTTCCTACCTGTAGTAAGAAAATACTCACATTTTTGAGTTCAGGTCTTCAGGAGCAAGGAAAAATGATTAATAATTAAAACAATTTAAAGCAAAAATCCAAACTATGTATGAGAGCAACAAAATTTCTGACAAAACATTTAGATAATCACTGCTGTAGCGTGCTGCCAAACCTACAAAACAGTTGTTCACCAAGCTACAAAAGGATAATCAGAAACACTTTGACACTGTTTGATGATTTGCCTGGAAGAAAATCTAAATAAACTTAATGAGAGCTTGCTGCATTTTTCATCCAGTGGATGTCTGTGTTGAAAAGCATGATGTTGTTTGGCTGAGTTATTACTGAAGCCACAACATTTTGTCCTGTAGCAATTAAGGTAGCCTGGCCGTAGCCTTCCTGTGCAATTTTGCTCGAAAAAACTCTCAGCTGATGTTAAGCGATGGTTACATAAGTATTTTTTTACTGTATTTTTCGTACTATAAGCCGCTACTTTTTTCCGATGTGGCTTATCTGTGGATCTTTATTCAACCACCAGGGGGCTCTTCAGCAGGAAGTGAATCATTGGAAGTCAAAATTGGAAACCAAAGAACAAAGCGCTGATTTTCATTTAGAACAAGCACATGTTAGCAGCAGGCACGACGGAGAAATGCTTTCAAACTCAAACCCCCTCATCATGGAAACAACACGAAGAAGTTCATATGATGCAGCTTTTAAGTTGAAGGCTGTCAATCTGGCAGTTCAGGAGGGAAATAGAGCCGCTGCACGTAAACTTGGCGTGAATGAATCCATGGTTCGGCGTTGGAGACGCAGGGCTGCGTCCTTAATAGCAGATTTATTAAAACCTATGAAAAATTGAGAGTGGTGAGATACCAGCAGCTTATCGCTCGGAGCAGCTTATATATGTACATTGACTGTTTAAAAAATAAATAACTTTGTAGGTGCGATAATGAGGTGCGCTCTATAGTCTGGAAAATACGGCAAGTGAATTTGATAAAAATTCACTTGAAAACTTCACAAAAACCATGCCAATGAATTTAACTATAACTTTTTCTGTTTGCTCCTATTATATACATACTCACATACATGGGCTTGATCCTGTACATGTGCAACATGTGCAACATGTACAGGACAAGCCCATGCATGTGAGCTACCATTTGGTATCTTGCTGAAAGAAAATCAAACTCTAGGAAGAGGGAGAAGATTTTGAAGCCTGGCTACAATATCAAAATAAGGGCAGATGTCACACGTTTCTGCTGCATCTCTGACAGATGCTATGATTTATGCTTTGTGCGTCTGACTGGTGCATACCTTTCAGCTACAGCTTTATTCCCATTTCCCCTCCAGTCAGACTGTTTCTGACGAGGGCACCGGGCGATAACACACAGCAATCCGTTATAAAGGCATAAGGTTCACCACTACCAGGTATTAATTCAGAGGCAGTGGGGGGGAAATGATCATAATTCTCTGGGAATGGCAAGGGAGCTGCTGCTGGATCTATAAATAGATTTAAGTGTTGCAGTGTGCATGTGAGCTTTCTTTACTGCACCAGTCACAGCGATGCTGGGGATATCTCTGAAATTGTTTATCTACCAAAGAAGCCTTTACTCCCACATGTTTCTGTTTCATTTCTTGCTCTTTCTTTTGCACACGGCCATAAAACATTTGCTGCTGTCTGACTAACTTTTCCAGAATACATATCTAAAAAATCCAATCAGTCTCTTCAAATCTGTTCTAAACACTGAAATGCAATCAGCTACAGAAAGAACGAGTGGCAACCTAAAGAATAATTATGAGCTCACGTCAAGAACGCAAAACATAAATTAATGAATTTACATTCATGGAAAATCTATGCGATTTTTTTCTTAGTAATAAGTAAATGAAATTATTAGATTTTAGCAGGGTTTTGCTTCGCACAAACTTAAAACCTTAGAATGTGCAGAAAACTGGCTGAAACTTTAATAACAAATTGTGCATTTTGTGCAGGTTTTCACACAAAATGCCCAGTAAAAACAATATTGTTTTTACTGACTGCCAAGTAACACAACAGGCAAATAAGTGCATCGCACTACACAAACATAAAAACCTTAGAAAGTCTTTTGAAGCCCTGTGTTCCTTCAGGGTGTAGAGCAAACGTGATTTTTATTATTCATTACAAACACAACCAAGGACGCGTTTGCTAATTCTGAGCAGGAATGAGATAAATTCAGAATTGCAGCTTGCATGCATTTTTTATTTGTTTTGCTTTCTGTTTGATTTATTCTTTGTTTCTATTTGTCATCATCCAATTCCTAACTGCAATGTCAACATTAACCTGAATTTCTAAGGGCAATGCAATGTTTGTGGCCGTAATTGAAAAAAAAACCAAACACATATATATATATATATTTAGAATGAACCTTTTCTAGTTGGAAATCCGAGGAAAGAGAGAGAGACAGAGAGAGAAGAACCGAGAGAGAGAAGGTAAACATTGATTGCCCAGAGAGAAAATGCAACCTTCCCATCCATCAATGCCGCCTGCCTGTCATCTGTGGAGTTTGCAGGAGAAGCAGGGAAAACAAGAGGAGTGCGTGCTAATTCTCACTGCGGGGCTCCACTTCCACCTCTGTGATGGGAAGCACAAACAGAAGCAGTTCGAGAAAAACCACCGTATACGGCTCCTAATATGTTAACAGCCTCCACCAAGCATAATGAGACAGACCATGGAGAGGAAAAAACACTATAAGTACCACTTCTAGTTCTTCTATAGTCAACACTCTTGTTTCATGTTGAAAGGTTTTTGTTTATATAGTCTGAAAAGTCTGAAACAGCTGAGGAACGAAACAACTGGACGTTAAACACGACAGAGTTTAAGTTGGAATAATTCTGACTTCAGACGCATGCCTTTTACTATTTAAGCTTAATATCCACTGTGAACATTTAAGAAGATATAAAGTTCATTTATAAAAAAGTAAATCACACCATCACAATCAATTAATGAAGTTTATGTACAATAATGAAGTTCTTGTTGTAGGTCTAAAAATCCTGGGCTGCTGACACCAAGAACCCAGAAAAAGAGTTTCTCAATCATGTAGAGTTGACCATGCCCTTCATGTTTTCCCGTTTTGTAATTTTACAACACACTTAAATTACTTTGTTATCATTTGCTGAAAGTGGAAGAAAAACATTACAGAGTTTAACAATGTGTGGCATGTACTTCTACTCAGATGAACCCAGTGCGACCTCAGAAGTGACCAAAACAGTTAATAAAGCCAACCTACGTGTAATTTAATCTTGGCATATTTCCAGGTGTTCAGTTATTGCTGGAAGAGCTCATGTTGCAATGTTACAAAATCTATATTTAAACAACAACAAAATACACACTATTCTTTTTTTTTTCACAAAATGTTAGAAATGAAACCCCAATGTTGAGTCTTGAAATACTATCAAATGATAAATTTGTTTCCTCACAGGTTCAGAAACTACCACAACTGGAAAACTGGAAATATTACGACACTGCGGTAGCACATTTAAATCGGCATCAATTTTTAAAATGATCACAATACAAGTATCCTCATGTTCCTCCCTTCGGATGCCCCATTTTATACAACTCTGGAAAAAATTAAGAGACCACTGCAAAATGATCTAATTCTACTCTTTACAGGTATATGTTTAAGTAAACTGAACATTGTTGTTTTATTTTATGAACTACTGACAACATGTCTGACATTCCAAGCACAAATTTTGTATTTATTTGCAGAAAATTAGAAACGGTCAACATAGGGAAAAAGATGATCTGAAATAATGCAAAGACAACAATTTCATGTTCACTTAGAAACAACAATACTAATGGTTTAACTCAGGAAGAGTTCAGATATCAATATTTGGTGGAATAACCAGGAGGTTTTCAATGGCTTTCAGTGCAGGGGGCTCTTCATTTTCCCCAGATCTGTATAACATAGGCAGTACGTTTCCGTCTATTGTAAAAATGCAAGGTTGTATTGTCGCAAAATGAGAAAAGGTTACAGGGTTTAGAAAACTTTCACAAGAAAATTAAGCTATTATTATTATTATAATTTTTAAATCTTTGCATTCTTACCTGTCTGATGCCGAGCCTGTAGGCAATGATGCGGTCCACGGCACCAGGGTTCATCTGGGTCCACTGCAGCTTGAAGCCATAGACTCGCGGCCTGTACTGCCACAGAGGGCTATAGGTGTCGTAGTAAAACTCCGGAGGGTAAGCTTTACCTAAAGGCAAGCACAATAAAATAAACATTTAAATTTCATGTTTATTTAAAACATTTTGGTCTTTAAATTCACATTTGTTCAGCGCTTCGGCAGTTGGGGAGCGGCGCTTTCTGTGAAAAGTAATCTCTCTCTTCTTTCGTGGGCTCTGGGCTGTTTACTTTTGCTGCCATTTATAACATACTGAAGAAGAAAAAAAAAAAAGACCCCAAAGCCAAAATAATTCCTCTTTAAAGTTCCCCAGAAACTGCTCGCTGAGTGCTATTTCCTTCTTCAGATTTATTTAGCTCCTGATAGGCCATTTCTTCGTGGAAAAATCCAAGTGATTTGTTCCCATTAACTTAGGTGTTTTGATTAGAAAACCACTTCCATTCTGCCAAGGTTTCTATAGAAATTAAACTGTTGTTTTATCTGTCCTGCTATGAGTTAGTAATTATGAAACCTAAAAAAAAAAAAAAATCAATTACTGTTAAGAATGTATAAAATTAATCAGTATGTGGGCCACATGCTTATGAGAACAATCTATAGAGCAAGACAGAACACACACAAAAAACTAACTTTATTTTTCTTACTCATAAATACTGTAGCAACAAAATGTAAAGTGTTCAATTGGAAAACCAATGTAATTTGTTCTCTATATAGTCAAAGGTCTGGAAAACAAAACAAATCAGAAAACCTGCAGCACATATCAGACTGGCATATAGCTACAATATTAACTTCAAGTTTTCTATTTTTTTGTGCCTTGAAAACTATTTTCTTAAAAGCAAAAATAAATTAAATTAAGCAATTTTGGAGCCACAGAAACAACTATTTTAAACTGAGAAGAACATTGTGTTTCACAATAACTGAATATGTTTCTTTAAAGCTGAACCATTAAGCAAAACGACCAACAGTTTACATTTCTCTGGAGTAAAAACAACATTAAACACGTCACTTGCATCAGCGGATATAAACGTTAAAGATCCTTTTAGAAAAGCAAAGAGGGGGAATCCTAAAAGTTGTTCTGCTACGTCTTTGGTTCTCAAACTGTGGTGCAAGTAATACTTTTAGTGGACTCAGAGAAACCGTTGTGTCAGTTATTTTCAAGAAAATAAAAATAATTAGTTATTTGGACAGACAAATATTTACTTAAAACATGCTTCTCTAAGTATGTTTCTTCTTTAGAGAAACATAGTTCTCTAAAGAAGTATATTCTCCACTAATTAGAGTGGAGAATATGTCGATTGAGTTTCCTAAATCAAGACTGCATCTGATGTGTTGGTACAAACTTCAACCATGTGGGTTATTTGTGTCTGCGTGTGTGGCTGCGTGTACATACCAGTGAAATTCACACTGGAAGGGACCCTTTCAAAAAATATTCACTCTCAAAACACGAATTTCCAACATCAAGATACAAGTGGAAGTCGTAATTAAGCAAAACCCAGCAGATAAAAAATATTTTGTTTTGATGTAAAAAGGCAAGAAACTGAAACAAAAAAATGAAATGCACCACATACTAGGTTCTACTGGGAGAACCTAGTATTTTCTGAGCTGATACTATTTTTGAAAAAAGTGAGAACCATTATTTTACACAATTTAAGCACATTTTATACTTGCCTCCTGCATCAAAACACCTTAGGAATGCTCCTGAAACTACATACAAATACAGTAATGTGAGACAAATGCAATGCAATGAGTCTAATACATTTATGTGCTCTCTGCCAGGACTAAAAAAAAGAAAAGTATACAGGCTCTTATCAGTAACATTTCTTACTTTGTTAGAATCTGTGAAGATATACAATACTGAAACAACAACAACAATAATAATAATAAAAACATATTTTTCCAACCTTGAAGCTCATTTCGGACAACTGAAGAAAACATTGACTTGTACGCTGAATTCTAATCAAGATCCAGCAACAAGCTCAGAAGATGACTTTCCATGGACAAATAGAAATCCACCTCAGTGACATGCTATGCTGTGTTTGTCCTCGTCATTTGGGCTTGTTTATAGTAGGATGATAATACCCAGAGCAGATGATTTTAATGTCCATGCTGCAGTTGAGCTGCTATTATTAGAAGCCACACAGGGATCTCCACACAGACATGTGGTGATTTTTAAAGTACTTTATATGGATAACAGGTGATAAAAGGTTATGTTAATGACAATATTTAAATGTTGGTGTGTTAGGCCCGTGATAAACTGAAAATGTAGTCAGAGTCTGAACCGTCTTTTGCCAATGCTTAAGTTTAAAAAAACCTCCTAGTTCCTTCCTAATTATACTAATTTTATAGCCAATTAGTTTTTTGTTGTCAGTGAAGGGAGAGAAAAGAGAGAAAAAAGTTAATCAGCACCACTGGGCAGCTCCTAACTTGGTAAATCTCAAGCTGACTTAAAATAAATTTAGTCCATACAAACAAAATGTTCTGTGAGAGGAACTATTAGGTCTGCAGTTTAAAAAAATAAAATAAAATGTCTTCCTCCGTTAAGTACTTACTAGAAATATAGTCCTTTGCAAAATAAAAAAAGTTTTAAAATGTTGCCACATTACATCTACAAGCTACTGTAATACATCTTATTGAGATTCTATGCTTGAGATAAACAGTAAAGCATAATTACGGAGAGGAAGGAAAATCAGACATGGCGTGGAAAAATTCTTGCTAACAAGAAAAGTCTCCTTCTGCTTATTTTTTCAAACTCAATAGTTTGTGCAAACACCTCTAGCTGCAATTACAGCTGCAAATGCTTCTGGTTTGTTTCTATCCTCTTTGCATGCATGAATTTTATTCGCTAATTTCTTCATGCAACAAAGCAGAAACTCAATCAGTTCATACATGTTGAGTCTTGAAAGGAGCAATATAAAAACAATTCTTATTTACTTGCTTAATGTGTGGGATATTTATATTTATATCCACTGTAAGGTCTGTGATGACAGCATTTATAGCATTTATAATATATAGAGATAAAATAGTGCACTAACTTGATATACAAATGTCTCAATCATAATCAATGATATCACAAAAAGAAAATTAAAGACTTAAATAAACAAAGATGAACAAATCTATACAACACAAACATGTTAATGACACTTACCACTGAATTTCATAAGTCTTTTGAATACAGCTGAAACAGCCAAACACTCCATGTGTAATTATTGAAAATTGCCAGATTTGATGTTTCCTGCAGCCTCTAAATAGTTTAATCAATTCTCTTAATAACCCAGCAAGTCAAAGCTGCGCAAACAGTGGGTTTTGTTCTGCATTTTAGACAATAAATCAGCTTAATGATGTTTGGGCAGCCTGTTGCAGATCATTTGGCCTTTGCATGGCTAGATGTATTTAAAATAAAAAAACAAAAGAAGAGGGGGAAAAAAACAGCAATACAGAAGAAAATAACATTCATTCATCATCTTGATAAAATCACTCAAAGAGGAAAACAAATAGGCTCTGGCAAAAGAAACAGTGCTGATGATTAAACAAAGTAATTTATATACAAATACTTCATGGTTTAGTTTGAAGCAAGAAATTCTTGGCTGGTCCTCTGCTGGCTAAAGCTAGCTGACAAACAGGAAGTGATGATGCCGCCGTGCAAGCTGCCTCCGCATCTCACCGAGATGAACCAGAGGAGAGCACACGTGCTAAAACCAAAATAAACATGTTCACAGAAAGAGAAAGAACACGAATGTAGGGATAATTACTGTCTGCACCTCGCTAAGCTCTGTTTTGCTGCATTGAGCCAGCTGTGTTTACAGCACACTGTACAGCAAGTGTTACATAAGCCTGCCTAGAAGATAGTGACAGATAGTGCTGGGAAGGAAAAGAGGATGCCGCAATTTGCTGCGAAGCAAGAGTGAAGAAAGGTTAATTAAACAGACTCAGAGAATCCCACAGAGATGCTGCTTCTGGAAGGCGTGAATCAGTTCTTTTATCGCATAAATGTATATTGTTTCTGACATTCGTAGTAAAGCAGGTTATATATCAACCTTTTCTTGTTTACCTTTAGGCACTTAAAGGGAAAAAGAAATATCAAAAAGAAATTTCTTGGCGCATAGTCAGGACTCTTTCTTTGAAAATCGCTCAAATATAAAGTATAATAAAGCAAAATGGACTGACTTCCTAATCACACATTATGTGTGGTAAAGCGCATTACCTAACCCACTTAGGCTGCTTGAAATGGGTAACTCTGGGTGGGAGACATCAAACATAAAGCAAAGAGGGCTTAATTGATTTTTTAAAAAAAAATCCTGTTTATAACACCATAACCAATGCAGTGATTCATAACAGCTCAGTACAAACCTTCAGGCAAGAAGTTGACCTTATTTGCAGACTTATTTTTCCTTTTTGAGAATTTACATGTGTTTTCATCTTCAGGAAAACACTGTATGGCTGCAGCTGTGGAGTCACAAGGTTCAGAAGAAGACGTGTTAACTTTTGGATCCACAACTGAAACCAAACAAAAAAAAAAAAAAAAAAAACGAAACGAAAAACACAAAGGTAAACAAAAAATTAGAAAGAAATGGCTCAGCTGCATTCTAATGTTTTGATAAAGGAATATTAACTTTTTCAATTAACAAGGCTAAAACATAAACTTGTATTTATACAGTTTTCTTTTTCTCTTTCTAGTGGAATCTGGCTGTTCTAGTGTGAGAAACCTTGAGATTATTTTACTAATGCAGAGATGCAGCAGAGAAAATATAATTCAACATTAAATAAGGACAGCAAGGCAGAAAAATTGCAAAACAGGATGTAGCAGAAAACATTAATATAGGCTACCTATAACATGCTGTGTATAAAGTGCAAGCTCTGGGAACTGGCGACAGGTTTTAAACACAAAAACAGAACTTTTGTAAAACCGCCAAAGCTTAATAAGATTGATGTTGATTAAGTTTTTAAAATCCCTTTTCTAAGAAATTGAATGAAAAGGTTTCAAGGTAATATCGATGTACTTCCAGCACTTTTTAAAAGACAAAAAAATTATATAAAATGCACAAATTGATTGAAAAAGACCAAGGATGTCTTATTAAAACAAGCAAGAAAGAGCCAAATAAACAAAATACAAAGTGATGCCAATGCCATTTATAAAACAAACAACAACAAAAAAAACCAGCATAAAAGCAACCTTGAGGACCTCATCTCTACAAACTGCTACATTTGAATAACAAGTGAACTTTGTAGTTCATTGGGTTGATTTAGATAATAAATAAATAAATTCTATTGAAAAAAAAATCTAAACTATTCAAGCAATTCACTTATTCATATCCGGTTAACAACGAAAAGCCAGGAGAGATGAGGAAACGTAGAGACCAAAAACAGTTTTAGATACGGTCAAAACAGACCAAAAAGCATCGCATCCTACACAGACAGAGCATGTCAATGTTATTCCTAGCATGCTAATGCTAACATCCATACCTAGCTAATCTGATTAGGCCATTAAAAATGCCGGTTCATGAGAATACAATTGAAGTCATGTTCTTCTATATCTGGAATATTTGAAAGTTTGACAATATTTAGTTCTGTACAGTGACCATCTTTCAAAAATTTCTGTTAAAGATTATAACAGCTTCAGTTAAATAAAATAAAATGTTAACATACAAGCTATACAATTGCTAACCAATCATTTTCCAATAGGCTGCTATGATGAAAGGAGTTTTACTATGAATACGCATCACAGTACACCAAAAGGAAATTAAGTTCCTGTTATGTACAGTTATTTTTGGCAATACAGATTAGTGTCAAAACTCACACTTAACACTACAACTTTAAAATATCTCACCTTGCTGGGAACAGACTTTAGTAAGACTTTTATTGCAGTAATTATAAATTGTTGGAGTAAAACAAGCTAGAAGCATGCGTGTTTCACAACCTATGTCTCAATCTAGAGCTGCTGCTTCGGAGAACATTTGCTGCCTTTGGACAGGAACCCTGTGCATTAATCATCAACCGCATCAGACTGGAATGGAAACAGAAGAAACAACGGCGCGATGATTCACAGACGGAGAAGCAATTCTCTGCCCGTTCTAACTCCTCAGAGGACAGCATTTGCTAAAACTCAGGGTTCCAGCAGCAGAGTGTTCATGCCAAAGCTCAGAGGTACACATTACATTCCTCTAAGGGGCCTCTCCCATGGCACAATTTAATGGCCAACTTGGCCCTTGCAGCCAACTCACAGATGTCCCAATAGCTTAGAACATGGGCATCCATGCACATGCACAAACGCTCTCCCCTGGCACAATCTACTTCTTCTGGGTGACAGTATTTATGTAGGCCCAAGACTGGCTTGCTTGCTTACATTAGTGTGTGTATGTGTGTGTCTGTCGGCATGGAAAGAAATATGTTGTGCATGTCTGATGAGTGGCTTTGCAAGTTGAATGGCTGCAGGCCAGGACTGCAGACTGATATGTTTGTTACTCATCAGCCCAGCCCAAGAATGTCAGGAATGCAGGTGTGAAGGAATATCTATTAAGGTGGTCTCCGTAGAGAGAGTAAACTAATATTTCACCAAACTGCATCAACCATAAAAGATATTTGATGAACTTCAGCTAAGAAAGGACTCTCTCTAGCTCTCTACAGCATATTATTCATTTCATCCACACACACACAGTGGTGCTGATATCATGGCTATTGAGTTTCAGATAAAATTGAAAAATCGTCAAGACTAAGAACTGGGGTTATGGGAACGGGGTATGGCAGACTTCATAGATGATGGAGGGAACCAAAGTGGATTTTCTGCACTGTGCTCCTGCACTCAGGGAGTTACTAAAAGAGCCTCCATACCTTTGGCAGCTACTGAGTCCAGATGGTAGGAATCTGGAGCATTGGGCTGGAGGAATCAAGCAATGCGTAGTGGGAGGAAAGGAGGATGAAAGGGGAGGAAAAGGGGTGAAAGTAGAAAGAAGGGGTTGGAAATATCAGGAAAACCTTAAGCCATGTTAAGGAAAAAAAAAAAAAGAGACAGTTGTCTGAAGGGAAGTGTCTGCCTCTGTCTCTCTGCTCTATCTAGTTCACCAGGAATGACTGATTTATGCAACACAGACCCGCTTTCTTTTCTTCACAGCACGTTGTAGGAGAAGCTTAAAAGGAGAAAGAAGGATGAAGAAAAAAAATGAAAACACAAAGAGGACCAGAAAAGCAGCAGAAATGCTGAAATTTTAAGATTAGAGAACGCCAAGAGATCGAAAGGAAGATAATAAAAAAAGAAAAGGAGAAAAGCAGGTGGCAAAAGATTGAAGTGACAAATACTCATCTTGTGACCCTGCAGCTCTTGTCCCTAATAGGAGGTCTAAGAGATTGAAACCTTGGTCAAAGTTCCTGCGGTCACTCAGTGTGGCCAAACTCATTTGGTCCTGTCACAACAACCAACTCAAAGATGGACGCATTGTGTATGAAGTAAGACGAATAGTGACTTCACAATTCCAGCAACCTGTTGGATTGCAAGTACAAAGAAAATAATAATAAAAAAATCCCACTATTGTAGAAGAAACGTTGAAAGATTTAAAGTGACCTGGACACATTTTGTATCCTGTTGCAAAAAGAAAAGAAAAAACAAATCACTGATACACTGATTTCCTACAGGAGTAACTTTAAATAGGCTCTAAACCGCAGTGAACAACCACATCTCTCAAACAGCAAATTGGCTGTTAAGTGAAGAGGAGAAAGAATAACAAAACGACTCTCTTTCCTCTATAGATCAGTTTTTGAAACACAATGGCATTTGTGTCATCAGGCATGAAAACTGTGAGGAAAACCACAAATGAATTTTAGAGCTTACTGGATCCAGCATGAAGTGGCAAAAGAAAGGTTGGCCTACAGGTCAGCAAAGACAGTCTCAGATCAGGTCTAGCAATGAGGCTAGAAGGGAGAGCTGCATAGAAGGAAGTGATTAGCAATATGAAACACTCAACTAAAAAAATTGGAAACGGTACAAAATGGTCGGAGAGCAGAGGTTGATAGGACCATTTTAATCACCACGTTAAAAGGTATGGATGTCCACATTTGGATGAATGGACAGATGGCTAGATCTAGGGACTGATGGACAGAGGTAAGGCTAGACAGAGAGACTGATAAATTCCTGTAACAATGCTGTGCAGATTAACAAATTGACGGGTGAACCTAGGCCAATGGACAGACAGCATCATGGGAGGGTGATGGACAGGTTGACAGATGTTAACATAGATGGATGGGCTGGACGAAAAGCTGGACTGATGAACAGCTGAATGGATGCATGTATGGATAGATACTGTTTTTGCACAAAAGACAACATAAACTTTGCTTTTACATATTCCAATCTCTACCACAAAGCTGATCTGATAGAAAAAATGATCTAGTTCTACAGAAAACATTTTCTGTTAAAACGTTGTAAGAATTTTTTTTAACTTTAAGCCTCTTTGGAAACCCTATGCTGTAAAGAAAAGACATACGGGTAGACATGACCCTCAAACAGGCTTTACAGGTAAATTATCTGAAACTGTTGAGAACCTACTGGCCAAATGCCATGAATCAGGGTGTAGAACAGGGGTGGGGACTCCTAGTCCTCAAGGGCAGGTGTCCCTGGTCCAACACACCTGAATCCAACAGCTGAATCACCTCCCAAGTGCAGTCAGGTTCTCCAGAGTCCTGCTAATGACCTCATTATTTGACACAGGTGTGTTTAAGTAGAGATACATCTAAAAGTTGCAGGACACCGGCCCTCGAGGACCAGGAGTGCCCACCCCTGGTGTAGAAGGTGAGGATGGACGCGGCCAGATGCAGGGTTGAAGTGCAACAATGAGTTTCATGATGATGCAGAAAATCACAAAAACCAGGTAGCACAGGTGAACGGTGATACGAGCATAAAAATCTGGTAGACACGGGAACGTGACTCGGAGAGGAACGACAAAGATGACACACAAGGATCCGGCAGAGAGCAGGGGACACAGGTGAGGTTAAATACACCAAGGACTGATCAAGAAAACAAGAGACAGCTGGGAACAACCAGGGGGTAAATAAGACGAAACTGGAAAACAAATACAAAACTCAAATCAGCACACAAATAGCAGGGAATGACAAAAAGTGACTGGAAAGCAGGCTATCTATCTAATGAAGGATTCTGCAGTGCAATGGAGAACTTTAAAAATGCTTAATTAGCCCAGAATGAAAAGAAAATTGATGTGTGATAGACTCGCCTCTATCAGTATAAAAGGAAGAAAAGCATAAAGTTGAAGGACAGACAGAACAGTTGGTTCAATCAGTGAGAAATGTGAAAAAAAAGAGAGTAAATCTTAAAAGACATCGCCTCCTTACCTGTCACCTGGAATGTGCATTTGCCTGCTCCGGCCTCATTGATGACGTTGCACGTGTACTCCCCCCAGCCTTCACGATTCAGGCTGCGGATTATGTATTCGGACTCGTCTTTGTGTGGTTCAAACGCGCCGGCGTTGAGCAGACGGTTTGAGAAAAACCACTCGTACTGCAACACCCGAGAGGGGTGGGCTCGCAGGACCCTGCAGGTCATCACCACCGGCCTCCCCAGGCCCTGACGGACCTCCATGTGCACAGGCTCCACTGTGGGAGGGTCTGAATGGCAGGAGAGAGAAAAAAAACAAACAAAACTCAATCATTTTTGAACGGGACAAAACCAAAAAAGAAAGGAATGAATGAAAGGTATAGATGAGGTGGAGCAAGTTGGTACAATTGCTGGAATGAACAGGGGAAAGAATATTTTATAGATAAGGACACGGAGTCATTTCACACAAACTTCCACTTTGACGTTATAGTGTCAAAATATTTACAGGTAAAGAAACTGAAGGGAATAAACTGTTTATTTCTTAATTCATCACATTACATCCCCATAAAATACACTGAAGTTTGATGTTGAAACAAGAAAAGTTGTGAAGAACTATGAATACATTATGTTGTAAGGCAGTGCAGTGAAATTGGCACAGACTTTTGCAAGACAAACTGCTGAAGCACATTCACTTTTGAGGAAACGGGGGGGAAGAAAAGATGGGGGAACATTAAGCACCTGGTAAATAAACTTCAGAGCATCTCCACTGTAAATCGATACATTTCAGAAACAGATGAAAAATGAAAACAACGGCAGGTGGAGCGGCACGGCCGCGTTGAAATCAATTTGCACGAAAACCCCACGAACGTCTGAAATAGAAATCAGTTTCGCTTTGCAGAAAACGGGTAACAGGATGATGAAGTGCACCTTGAGCTTTTAAAAATGGAAAATGAATAACTTATTTGAGTATCTGACAGCCTTCACCTCTTCCCACACAGAAAACCTGCTGGTGAATTATTCAACCAGTTGAATGGCCTTGATGAGACCCAGGCTGAGTTTCGGGAAAGTTTCGCCATGTGTGATGCATGCAACCCAGCCCATTTAGTTTGCATGAGACAATACGTATGACGGTGCGCGTGTAGATTAACTGTGTTTAGGTGTTTGTGTGTGCAAGCAGTGGAACAGTTATGAATAATTCCCCCATTTCAGGCATCTTTTACCGTTGACTGGCTCGGGTGGGAGCTTGACAAAAGTCACGACGGGGCTTGGAAAACGACGGCGAATGAACACGGCGGAGACGCGACAGAATGACTCGAAACCCCTTGATTGCCTCAGATTTGCATAATTTCTGACAGAGAGCAGGAGAGACGCCAGCTTCAGAAAAGGTTGGCGATGCTATTTTTTCAGAATGTAATCTGTTACAGATCACTGATTACCTGATTGAAACTGTTATCTCCAACATAATCTTCTACATTATTCACACTCAGTAATATAATCTGTTTACTGAGCCTTCCAAACTTGATAGGATGTGGAGCCGTGAGCAAAGTATGAAAATGTACAGCATTAAATTTGATAACACTATTAATGTCATTATCCCTAAGCCTAAGCAGAAATTAAGGGAAAAAAAAAAAAATGTTGATTTTGTTTGCCGTGTTTTAGCAACAGTTGCCTTTTTTTTCCTCTATTTTTTTATTTGCACATAAATAAATTAACCTCACCCCTGGCAGTAGAGAAGGACAGATCCACAAGGCCAGAGAGGTGCACAAGGGTACGTGGGCTGTGAGATTATGCTGAATGCAAAACAACACGCTGACATGCAGTAACAGAACAGAGAGAGGTTTTATATCCTTGCCCTCGATGCTAATTATCCTTCAAGTCGCAACATCCTACAGTTCACTGAGGCGCCATTATGATTAACGACGCACCATTAGATCATATCATGACTGGCCGAAATGGGGAAAATGATAAATTGTAACAGTGGGCGGTCAAAGTAAAAGTAAACATAAACCTTCTGAGGTTTAGGACTGAGAAAGAAAGACAAAAAACCAAATCTTTCACCTCCTGATTCTATTCAAAAGGTGGAGAATTAGAGATTTTTTTATAGCTCTGCTAAGTGAGACAGCAATCGGTTCCTCCTCTTTCAAAAGAACACAAGCTCAGCTTCTACCACAACCCAAAGGCTCGTCTCTGAAGCCAAAAGGAGTGCCGGGAAGTCTACTTTAATCACATTAATATTGTAGGACTCTTTAGGAATAACCGCTAGTTCCACAGCCTCCGTGAATGGCACTGGATCAAATTGCGATGAGTACATTCCAATTTACAAAGAAAGACAAATAATAATAATAAAAAAAACCCTCTCGTATAATGAAAACATCCTTTAAACAAGGAGACAAGCCTCATCTCTCCCCGGTGCATTTCCTGTAAAGCAGCTGCCGAGGCAACATATGAAGAAAGGAGCAGGAAGGGCCTGAGTGATATTCCCTGAGCAATGCTTGCAGTGGTTAGCGTAGCAGCCACTGTGTGCTCAGAGTTGCTATAATCCACAGGCTGGGGAAAAGCCTGAGTGCCTCCTGAAATGTAATCTGTCATCAGTCACTGGTGGATGGCTTGACACTAATGTTGAGAAAAACAACATTTAGGGAGCACAGAGGCCTTTTCTCCCATGGCCCATATGGACTGACATCTACAGTTGCCTAAAGAGATATGAATGAACTTTAGGGAAATATACAAATGTTTCTTTCCTATACAGGAAGCTATGAACAGTTTTACATGCAGCTGCCTTCCCACAAGTCAGTTCAAAGCCTACAAGAACAGGCTGTGCTAAGGAGTCACTTGAAGTTTGTGCAAGAAGGTGAACATTGGTTTGAAAAAGAAAACACACTCCTGTTGAAGTGACAATTTCTTTGTAAAATAAACAAAAGCAAAAAAAAAAAAAAATTACAACCAAACTTTTTTTCACTTAATAGGATGTACATCCTGTGAAATTTTATTAATAGGCAAATCTGTGAAGGGGGAACTGAATAGGGATAATAACATGGTCACTGGGAGTTCACACCATGGATCTCACACTATGTTGCAGCACTACTGATTAATAACAACAATCAGTAGGTAAATCAGCATGCCACATCTTCACAATAAAACAATAATTAGCTGCTCCACCAGTCGGCCGCCCCCAACAGAATTAGTTTGGATTCCAAATACGCCTTTTCAAAACCTTTAATTTATTCTGTTTAAGCCATTTTCTTGTTATTAGGATGAATGCTTGGACAAACTGTGAAGCTGAAAAGGAAATCTCTTTTCATCTTAGCTTCTTAGGAAACAAATGAAGGTTTCAGGTTAAAACTGCCTGCTTATTGTAAGAGTTTATGATTTCGTCGATACCTGACAGGCTCATCGGTGACGTCACGGTTCATGCAGAAAAATCAGTTCTGTGGGATCTCTCTCTCTTTTTTTTTTCCTGACATCAGGTTTAAAACACGGTTTGGAACCAGAACAGGTTCCGAACTGCAATGGAGGAAAAGAGCGATGTCAGAAATCTTATGAGGGGATTTATGGTGAAATTCTGTTCTATCCCGTTTTAGATTACAGCTCCAACATCGCACACTGGAATATTTAGAAGTTTTGAAAAGCACCAGTAACTGTTGCCATTTGCATATTTTGCAGTAGTTTACTTTATTGTGGAGAGTTCTTTGCTTTAAAGGAGCAATTTAAAGCAATATTACGTAAATGAGCAATGTTTTAAAAGGCCACCAGTTAATATTAAAGTGGATATTGATTCGATCAAGAATGGTTTCTAAATAATGACCAATTTTACTTTTGTTTTTAGGCTTTCCATTCTTTTTTTGCAAATCAATTTCTTCTCATATTCAATACATAACAATTTATGGACATAATTCGTCATGCTTTATTCTCAATACGCGTGAATTACTTTGGTTGTTGGTGGAAAATCTGTTATATGTTTCATATAAACAGAAATATCTGTGTCTTTCGACTACTAACATTATTTTGAATGTAGACAAAATTTTTAATGGAACCATGGCTATTGTTGAATTGTTATCATTCTCAACCAGTTCCCTGTTTTATTAAAGCCATAAAAATGTGACAGGAATATTCAGCATAACGTAGGAAGCATAAAGTATTCATCCTCTACCTATTTCAAAACTGGACTTATTATACCGTCATGAGTCACCCGTTCTTTCACTAATGTTTGCAGAAGCACTCTGCATGCCTCAGTGTTGGATTTTATTCACCTCAAGCTATGAAAGTGAGTGAGAACCTAATCAATTAGGTCCTTCTATGTGATAACCCAATGCATTTGTCACTAAAGTCTATTTAAATAAGGTTTTTCTTTCTTTTTTTTACCCTTATTGGCAACTTTATTATAATTGAAACCTTTTTACAATGACTCCCCTTTTGCAACCTGTTAGCACAAATATGTTCTCAGTTATTTACATAATAAACGCTTTGCATTATAAAGGTGATTCGAACATGTTTTGCATTAACTCACTGAAGGACTAAAAACATTTTAAAACAAATACTCTATGGATGGATGTGGCAAGAGAAGAAATTTCAAAGAAAAAAAATATATATTACAGATAAATTCTATAGACATTCAACGCAACATGAGCTTTTAGCACCTATACTCACTTTATGGTATTAAGAATAAAAGCACTAAGAGCAGTTTGCTCACTGCCACTGAAATAGACCCAGTGGCTCCTTTTCTTTTATTGCACATAAAAGCCTACATTTACAATAAGGCTGAAATACAAGGCCAGCGCAAACAACTAAACGTCCCTGGACACAAAATGAAGAAATTCTATCACAATAAATACAAAACTGAAGGTCATGAATATTGTAATACATGATATCAATTTGATTTGCAAAAATAATATAAGTTACTGACTTTGACAATTTATTTTAAATTGGTTTTGAATGGCTACAAGAGCGATGCTCCAGGCATGAAGTATTCATCCTTCGACTTTTTAAACAGTAATCTACAATCACCTTTGAAATTATAATTTCAAATATATAGCCACGAGAAAGTTAATTGTTAGTCAGAAATGAATGTCCTTGTTTTTGTATGTCTCATTGTGATGCCTGAAAGTGATGAACCGACATAAAGGCCAGATAAAAAGATATTCACAGTTTCCTTAAGCACACAAACTGATACACGCATGTGACATGTGCTTCATCCCGATTCTTCCTGAAACTATTTTTTTTCTGATCGGTAGAAATGCGAGCACCGACATAAAAAGGCATAAAAGCACTTCATTTGTTTCAGAAAAAAAAAATAAATGTGAAAGTGATACCAATTGAACTAAATCCAACTGACAATTTATGGCAAAAACAAAAAAAAAAATCAGACAGCACAGAAAGGACCAACATCAAGATTTGAAGACAGTTTGTACGGAAAAATGGGTAAAAAACAGTTGAGCAATGAATGGGATGGACAGAAATATTTAAAAAAGTTCATACATTACTTTTTTTTCCATTTTTCCCCAATGTCATTTGAGGAAAAAAATTGCTTTGATTTCTTTCACTTTTTAATACTCTAAGGAGGGGTAGGCAGTCTTTGAGTGCGACAGAATCAAATGAATAGAAATGACTTCACCTTTGCTAAACCTCTCTGAGATCCCAAGGAGATAGTTAAGTGCAGTTAGAAATGCTTTAGAAACATGCTTATTGACAATAAGTTGTTGTGTTCGGTAGTTATTGTACCCACTGTATTTCATTTAGTGTTCTGTGACTTTGGGTGACTTTATATACTCTCTGTAATGTCTTCTTAATGTATACAAAATAAAGGTCAGATTTCTCAGTTTCTTCAGGTAAGCATATACTCATAAAGCTCTAAACAGATTTACCAAATGTGCCAAAAAAATCAGGCAGGCACTAAAAGCCTGGGCATTGCGTGGCCTGTGTGAAATTGGTTTGACCCTGTATGTTGTGTCAGAACAACAGAGCATTCACAAAAACACTCCAACTTATGTTTTTCATAGAGCTGGAGCAGCTTTATTCTATGTGGGTGGAAGACAGAAAAACAAGGACTTTTGTTTTTCAGATGGAAGCAACAACCTTTTTAGTGAGAGATTAACCTTTGTAGTCTAACAGCTCAGTATAGAGGAAGAAATACCTTCATTAAGAAGTCACCAGATATATACAGAATATAAAACAATAACCCTAATTCAAGTGTGTTATAATGAGTTCCTGTGTTGAATAATGCATGAACACACAACCCTGCATCAGCGCGTTGTCCATCTCTCCTTCCCTCGCCGCTGTAGTTGCTCACAATGAACCTGAGCACCATTATTATTATAATACTGTTTTTAGAACGGAGTGGCACTTCATAACTAAAACCCCAAACTAACAGCATGAATTGTAAATGTTATTATTACTGGGAGAGAGGTCTGCTGATTAACCAATAGTTTTAGCACAAGTGACCAAGTAAGGAATTTGTTTCTCTGCCTAATGCAAGCTTCTGTTTACAGGATACAAACATATTCTCGACCACTTAGGTTGTTTGCTCGCAGTGGCTCATCGGTGAAATTACTTACCACCCAAACGAGAAAAAGAAAATTACAATTTTAAATCTAAAGACTCTGAGTGAGACCAGATGCAGTGAAAAATATTAATTTGCTAACTTGGGTTGGCGGTAAGCTAATGTGTTGGAATAACAGTGACTCTCAGGGGCCAGCGATGCAGCTCCTCTTGATGCAATAAGGAAAATTAATTAAACACAATAATCTTGTACTGCTGCTCATTACTTTTTCCCAGACAGTAGCTCTGTGACCCTGTGTGTCTGCTTGATGCATGTCAGGAGGCAAGGCAGTTGCTCAAGGGGACAGTCGCTTGGTTGAATCGGGCAGGTGTCATGAAGGATGTGGAGGGGAACAGAAAGGGACGCCTGGCTAAAAGATTTCTCTGCATCTCGGCTGAAGCAGAAGTTGATCACACCCTGACAGACATCACTATCTAGGACAGACGACTTCTCTATACCTCTTTCCCCGCTCTCTATCTGCGGATTCGCTCCCTCTTTCAGGCCCCTGGACCATGCCAAGTCAGTTTGACTAAGAACATTAGGGTGTCACAGCTTGGGATTTGGCTTTTGCAATTCTATTAGAGCGATGCCTCTAAAGGCAGGCGCCTTCCTTTCCCCCTACCTCTCCTCCTGGCGTCGCCGCTGCCAGCCAACAGATGCAGGTTTTTACATATCAAAGCCGTTGACTTGCCAGAGTCGTTCCTTCACGCCTCTAATGCTCTTTGCTTCAGAGGACTGTACCTCGGTGCCTTGATCAAGTTACTAAACGCGGCTTTGCACATGGCTCACCACCAAAGGCGGGCGTCTCATGCTGGGACCTGGAAATGCAGCTGAGAAAAGCATCTCAGAGGGATTGGCTTGTGCTTACACACCATAAGACAGGCCAAGAGAAAGGAGGGGGTGGGGGGGATATTCACACAGCCCAGAACACAAGAAGGACCAACTATTGTGCTAATAAAAAAATAAAAAAAATCACAATCTAAGCAAGATGAACAAAGGTGTTTGTATTTGGTAAATGTAGACAATGACACTTGTGGATGTACAAATAGTGGACAAAAGAACGTCAAAGCAATAGAACAGCTCAAGTGCTTTTTAAAAAGTGAGCTTTGATCCCAGCTAATAGACAGAAACAAGTGTAGCTCTGCAACATGGCAGAATGATTGATTTATCACAAACGAGGCCAGAATAAGTCTCTGTATTTTATGTTTTGCTTTGAAGATGGAGAGCAGATGAAAGTGTTGCACGGCATCAAAAACTACAGAACAAGAAGGCTGCTTTATTAAAATAATACCAGATAATAAGAAATAATTGGAGGCTCAGAATGAATTTAGTTAAAACGAAGAGGGGATTTTTTTTTTTTTTCCCAGTGTGTTCTGTAAACTCTGTGTTCATCAAACAATGATGCAACTACATACCAATTTAAATCTCAACAAGAAAAGGAATAGATTAAACACGTGAATCTTCCTTCTATTCGGCTGAAGCTCTGGGAGTCTTTGCCTTCTCCCTGACAGTGTCGGTACGGGCAGAAGCTAAAAATACAGGAAAAGGGACGCAGCAAGTCTGATCTGGTTTATCCTCACTGGACATTAAGGAGAAGCCACCGTTAAACTTCCGCACAGAGAGTTGTTATAAGTTACGAGACCTCAACAAAAAATTTGCTTACCTTTTAAAAAAGTAGTCTTAAGAGGCTGTTCTGAACTTTCCCAGCATTATATGTAGGGAAAATGTAACACCTATAAAACTTAATGGTTTTCTCTTTTAGTGCTCACACTAATGTTTACTGGCTAGTCAAAGTCAGAGAGATTTATTGTCTTAACTGAATGTCCAATACGGATCATCTGTTAAGACAAAGACCAAATGACGCTGCGTCAGCAAACCTTTTGTAATGACAAAAATGCTGCAATGCTTGATTATTATATCCAACCTTTCAATATGTTCTTCTATCCAGATTAAGATGCAATGCAGGTTTTTGTAGGAGAAAAGGAAAAATAATATAAAAAATAAATAATTGTGGTGGAATTAACGATTTTAGCTATAAAGCTTCTGGACATATTGTATTTTCCTGATGTTTCCTGTCTGCATTTGAGCTGAAAAAAAAAAAAAAAAGATTATCCAGAGAACTGTTCATGTTCATGCTTCTCTACAAGTAGCGATAGGGTCATTCTGGTCTACATGCTGTGACTGTAAACTGGTTTCTGATGAGAGTGTCAAGCTGGTGATATATTATCCATTTTTCTTTTTGTAAGACAAGACAAATGATACCATGTTATTAACATATGTGTGTTTTTTTTTGTGCATTTGTTTAAAAACAATAGCCTTCTATAGTGGCTATAATCATAGTTAATTTAGAGATACAGAAAAATTATGTCCATAAAATGTCACCATCAGTTCACCTGGATGCTTTAGCATAGAGTAGCTTAAAACCATTGAAACAATGAGGGGAGAATTACGTACTAGTCCTTTATGGCAAAAATGGAAGCTGGTTTTTGATTCCCAATTGTAACCTTCGATCAAAATATTTGTAGTGGCAGCGTGAAGTTAATCTTGAATCAAAACACACACAATGAGATGGCACAAATCTCCACTATTCATATGTAAAATCTTTTTGGACATTTTTCGTTAAGTGAAAACATTAGCAATAAGAAAGGGCATATTACTTATAGTCCTTTATGGGTTCTTGCTCTTAAAAGGGCGATTTTTAAAAAATCAAACTAGAGAACTCAGTCTTGGGATAATTTACGTAGATATTTTTATTTATTTATTTTTTTTTGCAACCACCAGTTGTAATTGAACTTTCTGTAAGCTCAAATTCAAACCAATAAAGTTATCTTCCAGCATTACTATACTGCTCCCAAAGATTCAAGAGTTTTAATGTTCTTTTTAAGTGTTGACTTAAGTTTCTTCACCAAGTTCACATTTTAGCCATGACTAAAATGGCTAAAAGAAAGAGCTTATTTATTTAAGAAAGAGCTTAAATAAATAAGCTCTTTCTTGGTTTTTCCTGTTTTTTGCCTCATTGGCAAAATACCATTTTTGAGTTTAGTTTCTTCAGATGATCTTTCCGGGCTAAATGACTAGCTCCATGTCTAGGTGCATTTTGGTTGATGTATTTAATATAAAACTTACATAATGTCACACTGGTTTGGTTTAGGTGAAGAAAATAAATGCGCAAGTCAAAATAGGAGAAAGTATGGATTAACTTCTGTAAGTAGGCCATGAGGAAAATGATGCGAGCTTGGAGACTAAGTCTTTCCAGTTGCTATAATCACTTGCCAGAGAAGGGTAAGAACCGTACAAAGCTCACATTCACTTTCTTCCTAGCCATCTTTCTGTCTTTCTTCACCAGAAAAAAACCTCCCTATTGCACTTTGAATCTCTGCTGCTCACTCAAAATGTTCCTTTCAAATGTCCACAAATGAAGACAAAATGAATACCAGTGGGAATAAATTAGCTGCTCGGTAATTAGCCCTTAAGCCATTCTTGAATGTCACCAATCAAAGTAGGGGGAAGGGGTTTCTCAATAAGCAGCGGGTCGGCGGTCGGAGGGAGGCCCGGAGACAGGGCACGAACTCCTTGGGTCTTCTCAGACATGATCACACACACTAAAAACTAAAGACGTCTAACAAGTGAGGATATGGATATCTGCAGCTTTGTGCCTCTGTTAATATTAGTTCTGCTCTCTTCAGTGGATAAATTTCTCTCCGTAGAGCGAGAAGTGTGGTTTCCTAAGAAAGATTGGACGAAGGTTGACAAGTGGGAACCAGGGGAGTCATTTCACACTCTTCAGATGCATTTTGGATGCATGAATGTACAGACACAGAAGACTAGAACCCATAAGGATTAATTACACGGCACACAGCAAATACATCACAGTAACAAATGGTGGACCTTATGCAGAAGCAGACCCTCTCACACAGCTACAAGTCACAATACATTTACATTTAACTTTTGATACATGCATGATAGCCACAACCTATTTACTCACATTGGACGATCAGCTCCACCACAGCCTCCCGGGGCTTCACGTTGAAGCCGTTGTACTGACTGGTCTGGCAGCGGTACGACCCCGTCATCTCCCTGGAGACATTCACAATCCGCAGGACGCCGTCATAGCTCTCCATCTGCATGCTGCCATCGGGCATGGGCGCCTCCTTGTCTGCTCGTGACCACAGGATGATGGGCTTGGGCTTCCCTGAAACAAGGCACTCCAGCTCCACTGTATCACCCTCACGGGCCACCAGGGGGGACTTGCCCCGGGGGACTGTCAGGCTGGGAGGAACTAAGAAAGAGAAAAACAGAGGAGGGACTGATATGGGGCTCTAGAAAGTCAGCAGACGGGGTGAAAGGCAATGGTTGACTTGGAGGGGAAAGGCAGCGAAAAGATATGGGAGGAGGGAGCGAGTTGGAATGATGCAGTCTCAGCGAGATACACAGCATGAATGGATGAACCGTGAGATATTAGCAACAGTAATGGCAGACAGAAGGAAGCAGACAGGCATAGCATGAAGGAGATGTAAGACCACCATAAACAGCAGCAATGAGTATCAATGTAATCAGGCAATGGCCAACAATGAGCAATGCAATAATAAGCAACAACCCCAGTCTCAACAAACCAAGTTCAGGTGTTGAAGTTCTACAGAAAATTGCTGTAAACTACAAACTAAAAGTCCCAGGTGGACATTCCTTCTTACACCAGCATTATATGTGAACCATGAGGATTAGACAAATTAGTCCAGCAGAGAATTCACCCAAGAGACGGCGCTCACAAACAAGGAATCGATGCAACCATTGTGCTGTACACCAAAGCTCATTTCCCTTGTTGATGTTCAAGGGAATTCAGTAACAAGATGCGAAATGAACACATAAACGTACAAAAAAAAAAAGGAAAAAAATCCAACTGCAATCTGGTGAGAAACATTTGCTGAATGTCTCATTCAGCAACGTGCCTGAGCTGCCACAAATACTATTATCAGCAGGTCAAGTAAGGAATGCAGCATCAGATTGGGGCGTGCTGTGGTGGCGTAGGGGGTAGCGCGACCCACATTTGGAGGCCTTGAGTCCTCGACGCGGCAGTCGCGGGTTCGATTCCTGGACCCGACGACATTTGCCGCATGTCTTCCCCCCCTCTCCTGTCAGCCTACTGTCATATAAGGGACACTAGAGCCCACAAAAGACCCCTTGGAGGGAAAAAAACCCAAAAAAGATTCCTGGTGCAAAAACAGATATATTTGTCTAAGTGCACATGCCATCGGTAAATAAAAAATGACTTTTTACCATTAACCATAATATAATAGCAATTAACAAATTTGAGTGGTTGGTGCAGCCAAGGTTGATCAGTGGGTTGAGGATTTTTATCTTTTGTTGTAATCCTTGCTTTTCAGTTTTGTTTTTTTTCCATACACAGAAACCCTTGTGTCTTCAAAATAGTGAAAACAAAGAGTACATAACATTCAAGTGAGGAAAATAAATCATCAAGAAACTGGAGTCAGAAAATTGTCACAGAAAAACATTTGGCCTGAAAAATTTACAAGAAAAATTTAAAGCTGCGTCTCCACAAAACAACAACAACCCCAAAACAAACAAAAACAAGACAAAACAAAAAATACGACTGGATGAAAACGCATGCTTATCTTACTACAAAACGCCGGCGGGTTGGAGGTTAATTAGAAATGTCTAAAACTCACTGAAGCAAACTTTTCATTAAAAAATTATGTTACCAAGACCTTTTACACATATTCACCAGGGGTGCCAACAATGTGAATGTCGCCTTGTTTACACAAGTCTCAATAATATCCCACACAGCCGCTGAGTTTAAAGAATGACAGTACTTCTTGCATTTGAAATACATTATTTAAAAGTCTATTCTTTCTGTTGTGAACAATCAAAGATCAAATCCCTGAAGAAATTTTGATAAAAGATGTTTCTGCCCAACAGTTACCCATAAACATGTAATATACCATCAGCAGCAGGAGCAGAACTGTCATTACAATCAACAGAAAAACCGTCTTCTTGCTCTTGTTGGCTTGTTTTCTCCGTAATTTTCGTCTCGACGTCAAACTTACATCGACAACTTACACTTCAAGGCTGTTTGTGCAATTTTCGTCGTTCTCAGCATTCACACCAGCATCATTACCATCTCTTGTCTGAACTTTTTACTCATTCTTGTGCTTCTCACCGAACCACCCTACAGCAAATACACAACTAAAAATCTTTTCAGTACAACATTAGAGTTTACGAGCAACTACGGACAATTGCGATGAGAGGAAAAGAGAGAAGTAAAGCTGAAAGGAGAAAGTAGTTAAAGTTTTAAGTAAGGGACTTTTTTTTGTAAGGGTATTTATGTCTCAGTTTAAAAAGCAGCAACTCTAGCAGGTTGAATCAGGCCGTCTGGTTTCTCATCGAACTTGCTGGCCAAGTAAATTTGTTTAATTAGTAAACCTGGCAAACAGTGCCGGCTCCTAGAGTGCTGTGCAACATGCATTTGTGTGTTTATGTGTTTTTGTGCGAGTCCAAGCTATCAGTAGACTCCAAGACTATTTTGCAGCGCTGCTCCCCAAAAACAGTTTACAGCCAGCTTTTCACGGGCCGATAATCTCCTCAGCAATGATGAAACCCTGTTGTGCTTCCCTGATGATTTTTGAATCACTGTCATTCTGTCCAAACAATGCTGCAGCTGGAAAAGAATCAAGCCAAGTTGGAGGGTTTTTTTGTTTGTTTGTTTGTTTTTTTTCTTCTTCTTTTTTTTTTTTTAAATGTGATGAAATCACATGCAATCAGAGAAAAAGAAAGAGTCAAGAAATACTTATAAAAAATATTTTGTGGCCATTTTCATTGAAGGTAAAATCCTGCAGCCATTTCAGAGCTCCAGTTGTCTTTTTTTCCCCCCAATGAGCACATCTTTATCACAGTGTTAGGATTGTGCTTAAACACCCACTCATCAAAGAAGGAAATCACATGTGCGGCAACAGATTAATAAGGATGTAGAAGCATCTCCATGGGCTGTGAACTGCATCAAGAAATGCTTCAGTCTTAAAACTGAATGTAGGCCAAAATTACTGTAATCGGTTTCATGGCAACAGTTTTCACACGTCAATGTGAATCTTTCTGCAAGGACAAACTGGCAGCATTTTTCTTTCTTCAATCAGTTCAGGAAGACAAGAGAACAAAAGAATAACCAGTTACACTAGAGGCCCAAAATTTGGATGCGAGAACACGTTTGTACGAAACGATGGTATATTTTGAAGCAAATTAAACATGATTAATCTATAAAGAATGACTCAACAAATTATATTTTGGTTTAATTATCATGCATTTGGACTGTTTGGCTTAAACACCATGATTTAGATATTATGTGCAAACTGCACTTTATTTTTTTCCTCTTTAGTCTGAAGTTGTGACTCTTCCAAATTTTCTCAACCATAAAACTAAGTCCTTTTTTTAAATAAACATTTATTCAGAAATATGTAGGTAAAAACAGCAAAAAAAAAAAAAAAAGGTGCTTAGAGATGAGAGCAAAGTCAGTTAATTCACCACAACATTCAAAGATCTCACAATGGTTTTTAGTAAAAGCCCTGTAAGCACAATTTGGACTGGACAGTTGGAAACATGACAATCAGATCTCAGTTACGATCAGTGACCAGATGATATCTGAGGGCTGACACCAATCATCTTCAATGTGGAAGTTGCTAAAGAGGAAAGGACACTCAGAGCTAGCAGGCTCCTGCTTAAATTATGGAAAGTGTTTAACAATTAATACCGAGGAAGCAAAAAAAGCGTACGAAGCAAATTTAAAATGCAACCATATTTTCTATGGAGGCATGTTGGCTCTTTATTCAGGTGCCTAGTTTTAAATGGAGGGAGTAAGCATTCGACCTATTTAAAACTTTAAACCTCAGTTTGTTGTGGAAACTTGCTGAAAACATTGTCAGCCTTCATTTGATTGTTGGCTTAAGAATCTCCATTCATTTAGTCCAGGGAACACACAAACAGAGACTCTTTGCAGGTGCTAAACATCCTAATTGCTAATATAAGATGCTAAGCAAGTCTTGAAATATCAACTCTATTCACATATAGAGGTGCACAGATCAAATTAATTTTAAAAAAGTTTAAAATAAAACTTTTTAATTAAGTTATAATATAATCTTTTAATTATTAAAAATTAAATTTTTAATTTATCAATGAAAATAATCTTAAATACTTGATAAATAATTAGAATGCATTTAGCATAAATACTGTATGTACAATGATATTTATATTTTTCATTATGGCTATTTCAGAGGACTTGCACTAAATTTTTAATGAATTAATAAGTATGAGAAATCTGAAGCTGCTAACAGTATCTTGTAGGATATGTATGAATGATCTAATTACAAGAACATTAATTAAGAACACTATCAACATTTGGCTCAAGTTGTGGGTCACAGGTCAAGAAAACTGATCAAACGCTGAAAAAAAGAGAACAGGTGATCCAACTTCAATATGTTGCATTAAATGGTGGTAAGTGATCAAATTAAGTTAATTTCCATGTTAATTTTTTTTTACATTTATTAAGTTGTAAAGTTAATCAAATGTACATAAAGTATGTTTGACAAAAATCATTCAGTTCAACTACTTGTGACCAATTAACACAACTTTATTAGGCTGGAAATCTATTCTCTTTTCTCAGTGCATTAAAATGCTTTAGTCATCATCTACCATCCCTGCAGTCAAACAGATCGACTTCATCCACTTGCGAGTTTAGTATGAAAAGAAAAAAAATTATCCTCACGGCAGCAACAACATGTTCATTTCATATTGATGCATTTCCTGATTTTTATTCACACACCGTCTCAGCGGAGGCAGCCAGGTGTTAAGTGCTGACGTGCTTTTCTCCATTTTAAACGTCCGCCATGTTTCCTCGGGTCCAAGCGGTAAAACAACAGCCAGCAGGGAGCAGCGGGTAACCGTCAGCATATGGAGGAGAGGCGCATTCGCTGAGCTGCCATCTTTACACCTGGCCTCTTCTGCCTAGATTAGACAAATAATTACTGTAGTCTGTCCACAGATTTTGGCAGCAGAAGTGCCGGCCATCAGCTGCTGCCGTTTCTCACCTCGTCGTCACAGAAAAGCAAACAAACCCCCTCCCCTGCTTATGCCCGTCTCATCCCAGATCTGCATTTTTATCCTTCCTCCTGGTGACCACCCTGTCTTTGCATGTGAGAATGACCGTTGAGATGCTGAGTGTGGCGGAGGGCCTGCTGCTGGTCTTTACTGTGCTCTCGTTGTGCCAAAGCCCTCCAAATGCCAGTGATGCCTGCGGGGCACATTCACTCCGTGCGAATGCTTTTGCAGTGCGCGTCTGCGTGGTTTTTATGTCCCCGCCGTCACATGTTTGCATACGCAAATTTCTTCTTGCCCACGGGTGACAGTGCGCTGTGATCCCGTTTCAGTTCCTCGGTGAAACCCGTCTCGTTGTGGCGATGGAAATAATAATGTGCGCGTGTCTTTTTGTGGGCCTAAATCAAGACGGCCCCGTAAATTGGCCAAGGTACCCTGGGGGACTCGGTATGGATAATCCTCAGAGTGTAGAGGCTGATGGCTGGTGCCTTTCAGCAGGAAACTGCAATACAAGAAAATATCAGGCGATTTGCATTTTCTTACAGCGACGGCATTGAAAGCAGCGCAAATAAACATCTTTGAGAATAAACATTCCCACTGCCCCTTTTCTAGTAGGCGCTGTGACATCACTCCCCGTCGCCATGGCAACATATCGTTCTGAACTACTGCAGACCGTGTAAGGGAGTGTGTCTGTTTGTGCAGGATTGTGGGCTCAGACAGCTTGAAGCCAACGAGTTGGTCACAATGTGACAGGACTCTCTGTTCCTCAGAGCCCTGGAGCTCTGGGGACGGAGAGAGGAGTCGCATGGCTCCGCTGTGGGAATATTTGTGAAAGTGTGTGTGTTTGGCATGTGAGACGGGATGTAGAGGGGTATTGTTCCGCTCTCCGAGCTGCTGAAGTGTTATAAATATCCACAGATGTGTTAAAATTGCCGTAGCCTGCTGATAGACTGCAGCGACACACTGCTGACCACAATAACACACCACTGAGTGTATCGTTTATTGTTTTGTTGTTTGTTATTTTTTTTCTTAGCTCTGTGCATGTCCCCTAAAATTTTATGACTCTTCTTGCAATCTTTCACTTGAGCCCCTCGTGAATTCATGTGGCTCAGATTGCGGAGCAGCAGGCTTTCAACACTCATGCTCTCATGGGTGGCAGCTTGATTTGTTGCTACAATGCTCTCTTTAATGTTATTGTTCTGCTTCTGTAGGTTGTTTGTTTTTTTTTCCACCATGCATCCAACCAGGCTGAGGAGCAGAAATGCTCTGTATAAAATGCATGAGAGCCACATCCTGTATGATGGCTTTGTTCTTCGTGAAGTAGTGAGCATTTTCACTTGACGGAGCAAAGTTTATGTACATCACTGATGGAGGCTTGATGGTGTCTAATAAGGAAGGGTTCCTTTCCTTGTAAAGTGTTCCCCCCAGATGGCCCTCCCACCCAACTAATTGCAACTACAGTAGGTGCAGTTAAAGTTACAGGCTGGTTACCTTGTTTCATTATCATTTTATGGGCTTAACAGAAAAAGAAAACTGTCCTTACATCTTCATTGGTGACTGCATTTTGGTCCGCTACCTTTTGATTGATCTGAAGACACTTAGAGGTTTGTTCACAGACAATACTTCGTCTGTAGACATTGGGATGTCAGTTCCACTATCTGCAGTCGACCTTGAAATCATCACAGGTGTCACGTTGACACATGCTGCCAGGCAGCCATACATCACTGAGAAGGCAAAACTGTCATCAGCTGTTTCCATATGACTGATTTGCAGGACAGCATCTTGTAGAACGGCTCTTAAGCAGCTTCACCCCAGTGCCGTTCCCAGAATCTTTGGAACCTGTCCCAAAGATCCATTTGTGCTGAAAAGTTTGTGACGTTACTTTCAAACTCAAGGGATGATTCAACAGGAGATTTCACATTTAATTGCATCCAGATGGCTTTTTCATCAATTCAGGAACAAATCTATACAAATTCAGAACTTTGAACTTTGCGAAGCAGCAAAATTTAATTTAAGAAAAAAAATCTCAGAATGGATAACTCGTACATTACGACAAATAACTTCGACATTTGTTTCTCAGAGAAATCTGTGAAGACCACTGTAATTCATCTGAATGAAATTCAATTAAACTCCTCTCAATTCAATTTGAGTCTGTGCAGCTTAACTTAATTCAGTTCAGTTCAATTAATTGTATATAGTTTTACTAGAGTTATCAGTAAATTACCACAGTATTCCTGACAACTCAAGTATCACGCTGAATTATGTGAAAACACTATTGAGTCCAGTTCGTGTCATTTCATATGCAGTCCAGCTCAACTAATTTTTCTCCCATTCTATTCAATTATTTTCAGTGCCATTACCATATTTTCCACACTATAAGGCGCACTGGATTTTAAGGGGCACTGTTAATGAATGGTCTAGTTTTGATTTTTATTAACATACAAGGCACAGTAGATTATAAGGAGCATTAAACGAAACAAAACAGTCTGATAAGTCAGTAAGTGAAAGCTCAGTACGTTTTACTCCACAACGTTCTTGACTGCTGTAGCCGTAATGTAACAACTAAAACATTTTGACTGAGGTCAGTAAGCACAACCAGAATCAATCCATATTAATTCCTTATATATTGTTCTGTTTTAATCCAGAACAATATATAAGGCGCTCCGGATTACAAGGCGCACTGACATTTTCTGATAAAATTAAAGGCTTTTAAGTGCGCCTTACAGTCCAGAAAATACGGTATATTGCAGCTCCTTCCTACACAGTCAAATTACACTCAACTCAGTTGTATAAAAATTGTAAAAAAATTTTTGCTAGAAAGTTGTCTAGGGAAACTAAAAGAGATCAATTCAATCTCCTTAAAAAGTCTGAAAAGCATTTATTTTTTTACTTTTAGTTTAGTGTTCTAACAGTGATAGATCCAAAATAACTGCATGTAAATTGGTTATTTGTTGTGATAATGAACTGACAGTAAATGGTCTACAGAATATATTTCTATCCATGAGACTATTAAACAAAAATACACAGAGACCTACTGAAAAGTACATTAACATGCTGCTAACCTCCTCAACTCTGCTCAACAGGTATTATTTGTGCTTTGATACAAGTAAATTAAACAGTTGCATCCCTTCAAAGAGAGCAAATTACACCTGACTATTTTCATCCTACATATGAGTCAGGCTTAAGTCAATTTTTATCTTTGTCAGGGTCAACGGATTTGCTGAAATTAGCACAAAGAGCAGTCAAGAAACTATGACAAAGACCATGTCATAGTGTCTTTATTGATGTGGTGGCTATGCAGGTTGAATCCTAGACAAACAGAGAATATAAGCTGTCAATCGGAGTTAGAAAGCGATGTGTCTGCTTGCTACAAGGTACTGATTAATTAAATTGTCAGAAAAATGGCTTGCTACGTACTGTGTTCATTAATCTAGCTCATTTTAATCAGGCGAGCAGATAATTATCTAAACAATTTAACTGGATGTGTCTTGGAGGTTGAAAGAAACGCCCGGTAGCGGCAGAATCTCAGGTGTGAACTCGACGGCAGTTTGAAAAAAACTTGAAACAAAGTGAACGTCACTAACTTTTTGATCATCTGTCCTGCTGAGAATGAGATTCACACAGCGTGATAATGATAAATGGCATCAGCACATCAGCTATCGGCAAAGTCTTTGTCTGAACCAGGCTTTAAATACCAACTATCCCTCTGTACTGTATTTGTGCACTGCGTGAGAATTTTATCTTGACAAATGCTTCCGATCTGATTTCAAATTACATTCGAGTCACAACAACACCATCACCACCTGAAAATCTCAGAAGCACCTAGTCGCTGTGTGTGAATGTTTGCTCCTGACAGGTGTAACTTGTGTTTTCTGTTGGAACTTCGTCAGGTTCTTATCTCCTTTCAGAGGTTTCTGTCTCTTGCGGTTTTTAATCTCAACAATCTCCAAAGGGGAGGTCTGTGTCCTCGTTTCAGACCACACTCATAAATATGCATCACCCCTAGAATCTCTGGGAGCACTGCTGAGATAAGAACTTGCTTTTTTAATGAGTTTGCCACAACAGTAAATATTAGTGCTGTTTTACAAAAAGGAAAAGTAATACAAATCTGTGTCCTTAAATATTCTTTTTGGCCAGGGTCAGACCAGGTCCGAACCAGATTTTGGAATCAAAACCGGGAGCCAGAACTGAAAGAGCCAGTGAGCTTCGCCCTCATTCCCAGCACGAAACCCTGGCAGATCTGCAGTGTAATCTCCTCTAAACACTTTTATTAAGACTTCTAATTGCAGCTCGGCTTTCTCCCTTCAGGAGAACAGGCAGAGGAACAAATACGGAGCTTATTCATCGCACAACAGGCTGCAGGCACGTAGCAAAGCAGAGGCACAAGACGCTTCAGCACACTGCAGCTACAGAGCTCGGCAAAGACACTCCACTGATTCGCGGCGTCAGCCAGAGTGACAGAAACAGGCATTCTCAAGAAAACAGCCCGCCCACATCCAGGTAAATGCAGCAGGAATTATAACAAGCAGAAACCACATTCCCAGTATAATTCCTGATGACAGGTGCATCTCTATGGCAACGCGGTCCTTTCATACCATCTCATTCCTCCCTCCACATTCGACTGGAACAGTGAAAGCTTAGGAAGCAATCAAACCCGAGCCTGAAGGAAACCTTTCATTTTATCCAATCACAGAACAGTCAGTCATTTTCTTTGCTATTTCTCCAGTCAGACAGCTGCATTCTTTTATTTATTTATTTCTGCACATTAAAGGATGTGCACTAATGTGCTGGCAATGCTCAGGCACTCCAAAAGAAGAGACTGCACTACTTAAAAGATAATGAGGAAACAATCTTGGCAGATGCAATTGATCCCACTGTTTTAAAGCACAAGGATTATCAAAGGATTATCTAACAGTAATTATGCATCCAAGGTCGACACGCAGCTTTCATGTTCACTTACCGAGTGGCAGCTGAGGCGTAAGACAGAAAGCAAGGTACTGACTAAAGGTAAGGGTGTGTGAATGCATTTCCATGTGTGCTTGTGAGTTTTGCCTACAAGGGGCGAAGGAGCTCCCTATGAACCTAATCGCATCACAAACCCCAGGCTTCCTTATCGGTACCAAACACATGCCGGTAAAGTCAAAGCAAGCGGAGATATCTACTCCGCCTGCAGCAGCACCAACTATTGGAATCCCCCAAACGGATAATCTGAAGAATCAGGGCGGAGTGCGGTGAAACCCGGAGACTTCCAGGGTTTGTGTGCACCATAATGTAGCATGAACAAATACCAGAGCAGCTTTAAAAATAAAATGTTGCGTAAAAGGGCAATGCTTCTTGCCAGTCACCTCAGAAAGTGAAGCTAAGTAATTTTGATGATTATGGGTTACAGACTATGACGATCCAAAATTCAGTATCTCAGGCAATTTGAATACTGTGAAAGAAGGTTATTAATAAAAACTCATAGAGTCACACCCTAATCAACGAATTAACTCAAAACACCTGCAAATGTTTAAACAGTCTCTCGCTCTAAGCTACAACATTATGGGGAAGTCTGCTGACTGGACAGATGTCCAAAAGAGAGTGATTGGCACACTTCACAAGAAGGGTAAGCCGCAAAAGGTCATTGCTGAAGAAGCTGGTTGTTTGCAGAGCAAGAATGTTAAGAGAAAATTGAGTGGAAGGAAGACGTGTTCCAGGAAAAGGTCTGGAGGAAAAGTGGAGAGGTACAAAGTCCAGTGCAAAGTTTCCACAATCAATGATGGCTTGGGGTGTCTTGTCATCTGCTGGTGTTGGTCCACTGTGTTTTTTGAAGTCCGCAGTCAATGCAACCGTCCACCAGGGAAAATCTAGAGTACTTCATGCTTCCGTCTGCTGGCAAGCTAAATGGAGATGCTGGTTTTATTTTCAAACAGGACATGTCACCTGCCTACACTGCCAAAGGTACCAAAAACTGGTTCTGACCACAGTGTTCCTGTTCTTAATTGGCCAGCAAACTCCCTGGCCAATTAAGGGCCTATGGGCTGTTTTCAAGAGAAAGATGAGAGAGCCCAGACCCAACAAGACAGATAAAGTCATCTGCGGCAGTGCCACAAGTTGATCGCCTCCGTGCCATGGTGCATTGATGCAGTCATTCATGCAAGAAGAGGCCCAAACAAAAAAGTGCAAACCTTTCAGAAGCCTGACATTTGTTCATCAATTTTTGATTGGTCTAATGTGATATTCAAATTTTCTAAGAACCTGAATTATGGGTTTTCTTTACATGTAAGCCATAATCATTAAAACTGCAAATAAAATAAATAAATAAAAGCTTGAAATATTTTACTCCATAAAACATTTATGCAGTAAATATTACAGTATATACAGTATATTCTTTATATATACATATACTGTATGTATAAAACATCTGTATAAAATGACCATTTCGATTTCTGAGATGGCTGACAAGAATATATTAAACGTTATGCAATATTTTTTAGATGTACTAGGCGACATTTCAACGAGGATTTTAGAACTGACAGTCCTTCTGTCATTAACGGTGTCATTTCGTACTGCTTGGCCTTCCATTACTTTGTTTTTCCGACAAAGTATGGTCGTATTTAAATTTCCTGAATGTCAGCCAAACAAGACATTTGACAGCACATTTCCTCCCTCCGCTGCTATCTTTCAGATTTCATACTCCTGTCATTTTAGCACCTACGCCTTGCATTCTTTGACAATGACTGACAGGCAAGAGAGCAGTGCAGACTCTAAGAAAAGCTTTTGTAAAACTTTTTAAAGTAATTTGAACAGAAAAACGTGGCACGGCCGAAATCACAGAAATGCAAATCATGGAGCGAGGCGGACTGATGTGTTATGCAACTAGCAAGCCCCTCATGTTGTATGTATGTTAGAAGAGTGAAAGCAGCCAGTCGATGGAATGACGTTGAGTGTCTGATTTGTCCGACGGATGAACTCTGGTTTGAGACTACAGTTGCCTAAACAAAGTTTAGTTTTTTTGGGTTCAATTTTGGGGTTTATAACGTGTCTTTCTTGCCACAACCTCAAAAAATGTGGATTGTGAAGGACAATTGTAAAGCCCCTAGTAGTAAAGAAATTGTTTCATTCATCATTTCGGCACAATTTTACTTAACCATTAATAATCTGTCTGCACAATTTAATATAATTTAATGCTGAGGTAAAAGTTTCAGTTTCACTTCTGAAAAAGTAAAAGAAAACTAAACTATGGGCATGTTATATGTTCATATGTATTTTACATTGAAGACTTTGTCAGTAACGTATACAAATAAAGCAGTTTTCCAATGTCTAATTCAATGTTTAAGTTAATCCGAATGACTAACGACTTTTATTAAGTGATCCTTGGATTCTGGTTTTGCTTGAATATAATTTGTGATGCCCATCTCTGTAAGGCACACTGCAAAATGGGAAAGACAAGAGAACATGTCTTTCAAGTAAGGCAGGTGAGAATGGCTACATTTACGTAGATACCAATAATTAGGAAAGGTCAGAACTGAAATTGTGACAAACAAATATGGACAAAAGCTCATGTTTATCTTGTAACCACGCATGATAAGCAGGATTTAGGGGATGCAAAATTTATCTAAGCTCTAGCAAAAAGAAGCATCTTGGTGTCACTTTCTAAACAATTTATTTGAAGACTTTTGCAAGTACCTTCACCAGGGAGGCCAATTAATGTTGAAGGTACTTCAACAATTATTGAAGTGTTCAGTTGAACACACTTGAAACCAGATATTTGCATTCATAACCTTTGTTCTTTCACTGTCGGGAAATGTTTAGGATTTTAGACATTATTTATATTTGCTAAATGCCCAAAATATGAGAATTTTAATTATATGTCATGTTAGTCAAAGTTGTGAATTGACTTATATGATGCTTATTTCTGATTTTACAAATTGGGAAAGCCAAGATGATGGTGTCATAGTTTAGCAAGCTTTTGATGGGTTTATTTGCAACACAACTGTGGATATGTTTTAAGGCAACATATTAAACCCTTTGCTTCTTTCTGTGATATTATGGAAAAAAATCTCAGGAAATCAACCAAAAGACCAGAAGGAGAATTTGTGGAAGTTCACAATACTGGTACATCCTTGAGTAAAATTTCCAGATTCCTGAAGGTGCCACAATTTATCTGATCAAACAATTTTATGCAAGTATAAACATTGTGGGATTCAGAAAGAAGAAATGAACTCACTATGCTGCAAAAATGAAAAGCCTTGTGAAGAAGGTTAAAGCTGGTGAGAGAGTGTTATTATCCACAGTGAAGCGAATGTGTTTAGGGACTAAAACCCTTCATTTTTCAAGACCTGTCTTGTGGTCTCCACAAAACTGAAATTGAACTGTTTACCCTTATTGAATGTTGGAAGAAAAAGAGGGAAGGTTGTAAGCCTGACGACACCACCTCAACTATGAAGCACAGACGTGACAGCCATGTTGTGGGGAAGTTAGTTTTGCTGCAAAAGATCTTGTACACTTTGCAATATTATATATGGCATTATGAAGAAGAAAGATTGAAGCAACATCACAAGACATCAACCAGGAAATTAAAGCTTGGACACAAATGACGACGACCCCAAGCAGACAGCCAAGTTAGTTACAAAGTCACTCAGGAGCAGAAAAATCAAAATAGAGTATTCGCCACAAAGAACAGAACTGAGTCCAGTGTAACTTTGTAAAAAGAGCTGAGAAGATGAGAACTAAACCTACTCAGTTGCACGAGTTCAGAGAAAATGAAAAGAGAGATATTCCAGCAAACTATTAAAAGAAGGTTGTTGAATGACCCAAGTCATACAGATTCTACCAATCACCAAGTAAATGTATATCAACTTTTGAATGTGAATAAAGTCTATACAAGATCTCAAAAGACTGATATAATGGGCTCAATTTTAGTAATTGGACCTCAAATAGAACATTTTTTGTTTGATATCAAATCACATAATGATGGAAAATGTTTATGTGTCACTGCCTGACTTCACGCAAGACAACCTAAAGTATTCTGTAAATGACCTGTCTCCTTTAGTTGTGCATATTTAGCAATGAATAATCATTTAACTTCAGCTACACTTATGTCTCAATTGTTTTAATATCTTAGCATCAACAATCATATATAAAATGTAGAAAATGTCAGTAATTCAAAAAGAAATGACCAACACCCCGACCCCAAAAAATACTACACGTACAAAAATACCTCATATGAAAGTCAAAATCACTTTTTAAAGCCTCTTTGTATGGGTGAAGTAGCTGTAGGATGTATGTCTGATGGGATATGTCGCATGGAGTGGTGGAGGTTTTAAAATCTGCCACTGACACGGAGGGGTGTGAGGCTCACCAGTTGTGGAGGATATGTTGACGTCAATGCTGATCTCAGGAATGCCTCCGCCCTTCAACGCAGCCACACAGGTGTACGTGCCAAAGTCTGTAAACTTCAGGTCTATGATGTCCAGGTTGGTGGTCCCGGGCGAGATGTCGGGGTCCGTCTGAGTGATGACCATGCGCTCTGAACTCCGAAGGGCACGGCCGTTCTTTAACCAGCTAAATGTCAGCTCCTCCGGCGGTGTTGCTTCCACCTAAGAAATACAGCCCAGTGTTACTGGACAACTAATTTATCTTATTGTATTCATGCTTTATATATATTTAAGTCACACCTGACAGGATATCTTGACTTCACGCCCAATCTGGATGTTGTCATCATTGTGGTAGGGGTCAGGCGTGATCCAGAACCGTCCTTTCTTCAAAGCTGTAAAGGAATATTTATGTTAAGAAACGTATCCACCTTTGTACACAACACATGTTGCCAGAGACATTTATTGCAGCTTATGGCTCTCCTTGTTATATTGACGCAGTGTTTGAAGTGTACTCCACAGGACAGGATTTTATAGATTTTCAAATAGATTTTTCCTCTGTTCTTCACTTTAACCTTTCCCAGTGCACATACTTAAACTGTGAATCAGTGTTCCCTGTCTCCAACAAGCATATTGTAAATATAGGAGTTTTGATCGCTCCTTTAACATGCAGTTAAAGGAGCATATTCTGTTGAAAGCTTTTACAGCTAGTTTGGCAAACTAATCCTCATATTGGCATGCCTGAAAATGCTCTAAGTTGACTTTCAACATGCGCATCACTTTGGACACAATGTGTGCAGTGTAGTAAGCAGAGTCACTTTCTTCTTTTCTTCGAGCAACCAAAGTAGTTCTTCGGGGCTCCATAATCAAATCATGAGATTAAAACAACTTTTGCAGTGATTGATCAAATACTGCATTCCACATAGATTCAGATGGCAACATAATCTATTGTTATTCTTTCTCCTCAGTTCAAAGTCTTACATTTATCCAGCCTATATTTGATGTTTAGTTCAATTTAACGTTACTTACATTTGTGCTTTAGAAGAAAGTTTGTGGTTTGTTCGAATGCCATTAAGTTTCATAATTCCTCTAAAAACACAAACTGTTTAAAGGGGTAACATTGAAATGGCAACTTTTGATTTGAAATATGTACGCATCCTTTTTAATCACAATTTGACATTTAAAGATAAATTCTAACAATTTGTGAGTTAATCGAGAAAATATATATATATATATATATATATATATATATATATATATATATATATATATATATATTTTTTTTTTTTCTTTAAATGATCATTTATAACCTCACCTG